>NC_089255.1:76710087-77072977 GCF_963930625.1 Muntiacus reevesi | reverse complement strand
TTTGATTTTCTCAGAGAGGTTTCCCATAACTCAACTCAACAGACTCCATTTGTGCAAGAGCTGGTGGGCTGAAGTGCAACATGCCACGTCTAAGACAACGCCCAGAAAATCCTGATGGTGGTTTCCTAAACGAGTTTATAAACTTCAGAAATAGCCAAACCCATTGGCACTAGGCTATCTGCCTTACGTGACTTTTATTTTTAGGTAAAAACTCAACAAACACATGAACAATCTGGGGATTCAAGCAATGAGCCCAATGAGTGATATCAATATGGAACTACATCTCATCTCCCAAGAGGGATGAATCACCAGCCTCTTTAGGACAAGCTAGTGCTGGCTGCAGGGAAGGGAGCTGGGTACTGGCTAAACTGTACAGCCAAGAGACCCAAGAGGCTGTTGCTTTTTGTGGTTGCCATCTCACTGTGCACAGAGGGGAAAAAAAAATACAATGATGCTAAAAAAAGAAAAGAAAACAGCAAAAAGATTCTACATCTACTCTGAAGATAAAAATCCCAACTTGATTTTGCAGCTATTTTTCAGATGTTTGTCATCTGTTTCATCTAGCCCTCTACAGACTTCCCCTTCTGATTCTCAGACTGAAAATCTTTCTTATAAATCCACTGCTGTCTTCCATTTCTTAATGCAGAAGAGGTGTGTTCCCCACTTTGAGAAGAAGACATAACTTTCTTACATTAGGACTTTAGAGGATTTATCTCATTCACCACTTTAGGGATGCTGTAAAGATGCTAACATAGCAGCCTTGGTAACATATATGCATCCCACGTACCACTTCCCACTATAGAAACCATGGAGCTGCTATTAAGTAGTTACAATACAGTCATCCAATAAACTACTACTGGTCCTTTGGAACTGAATAGAAGATGGAACCTATTTGCATCTGATAGAAGCACCTCTGATCAGAAGCACCTAGATAATATAGGGAAAAAAGAAGAATAAAACAAATCTACTTTATAGGAAGAAAAACATGGTCTGTGAGAAAACCAAAAGAAATATGAGAGAATTCAAGTATTTTGCTTTTATTCCTGTAGGTGGGGGCTTCCCTGGTGGCTCAGTGGTAAAGAATCTGCCTGTGATGCAGGAGATGTGGGTTTGATCCCTGGGTTGGGAAGATCCCCTGGAGAGGGCATGGCAACCAACTCCAGTACTCCTGGGAAAATCTCATAAACAGAGAAACCAGGCTATAGTCCATGGGGTCATAAAGAGTTGGACATGACTGAAGTGACTGAGTACACATGCATGCCTATAGTAAGTTAAGTCACTCCATTGTGTCTGACTCTTTGCGACCCCATGGACTGTAGCCCACCAGGCTCCTCTGTCCATGGGATTTTCCAGGCAGGAGTACTGGAGTGGGTTGCCATTTCCTTCTCCAGGGGATCTTCCCGACCCAGGGATCGAACCCAGGTGTCCAGCATTGGAGACAGATGCTTTACTGTCTGAGCCACCAATGTATGCCTATAGGTGGACCTAAACCTAAAGATTTAGCTATGAGGGGCGGGAGTATCGATTCAAGGAGGACATGGGCTTTGCCAAATGCTGATGTAGGATTCTGAGGATTTAATTAATTTCTTTGAAGCTGTTTATTGTGACTACCTAGATAAAACACTTGCCTCATAGGTTTCTATTCAAATTATAGGAGAAAAATGAAAATAAATACTTGGGTCATGATTAAAGTTAGTTCCTTTTCTGATTAGCTTTCTGATATTTTAGTTCTTAGAAACAACTCTACTCAGCTTTGGTAGTATTTCTTCAGTTAAAAAGAAAAGCCACCATTAATTAGTCATGAATAGATAGCAGGATTCTTCAAACTCTTTTGGAATCTAGACAGATCTATAGCCATTAAGATAAGAATCAATTCTAGAATGTTCCCCCATGAGTTCTTCTTTGTGGGTGCCAAAGGTCTCATAATGTCTATACCTTTAAAGATATATTTTGAAATGATGTATTTTCAAAAGTTTTCACTCCTTTCCCCATTTCTACCCAAGTTGGGGCTCTAACAGTTTGCCTCCATCACTAATAATTCAACTTCTTCAGGATCCAACAGGACCCTTCTTGATCCTTTTCCTCCAAGAGAAGAATGATAGTTTTGGCCAATATCTCTAATCTGGGCCAAATCACCAACTTGGCCTTGGTGCAGAATCTTTTCCAGTGTTGAACTTCTACCTGGAATGCTTTTCTTCATTGTTCTGCCTCCTGGACTCACCCCTTGTCTGAGTGAAAACTTAAAAACAAGTTTCAGCCCTCTCCTGACCTCCCCATTCCTAAGAAGTAATGGCTCCCTGCTTGCATGTCCCTTCAATCTTGGTGAACCTATATTTCAAATATCTATTCACGGGTCTTACTCTACTTGTTTTGTTTTATGCTTTTTTATGTTTTCAAGCCTGGTATATAGTAGGTACTAAATAAACATTGAGTGTGCAAATTAATGAATAAATTAACAAATTATTATTATCTAAGTTTTCAGCTTCTCAAGTGGCTCTTACAACTCACACAAAAGTATATAGGTCTGTAGTAAGTCTTAAAATTCACTGACTCAACTGAAAGAAATAAGAAAATGATGAGTTTTCCTGTGTATAGATACATCTAATTTAATCTAAACAACAGAATGATGACCGAGGAAGTGAATATCAAGCACAATATGAAATAATATCATTGTCATCATCTCTTAGTTCCAATAATACAACTCATGAACAGTTTTATTAAGTGGCTATTTTATAGAGGCTTTCAAGTTGCCCACCCATGAGATGGACCATACACAATTACAAGGATTCCAAAGAAGTCTGCAGCCCCTTCCTGCATTTTATAAAGGGTACTTCAAAATACTCTAGGGGGGAAAAAGTCTGTTTTTATGTCTTAAAGCTCCTGAGAGTGAAATGTTACAGTTGGAAGCTGCCTAAAGCTCATTTATACACTGAAGTTATTAATTCTCTTCTTATATGTTTGATATAAGCCCTAGGGCACTTGGGAGGGTGATCCAATTACCCAATTCAGAGAATTGCCCTTTTCTTTCAACCCAGTTCAGAGCTCTGAAAATTTTGTTCCACCAATGACTTTTTGTTTCAGTCAAACAAGGTCACAGAAGAGGCCAATATCTGCCAAGGCCAACAGGGGTTTCATTTACATGCCCACTAATGCGAGCAACATAAGAACCTCTTGAGAGCATTAAACTAGGGTGTGGGACAACAAGACTGTTATTTATTTACCAGCTCCTGACGCCACCATGGTCACTTTCTAGCTACTCAACATTTTGGGTTACCATTTTTTATTTAATCATGCTCATCTTCTGTGCATCTGGAAGATGCAGTGGGACCTGCCAGGAGGCAAGAAACCTCTGGGAAGATACTTAGATGAGCCCAGAGGGAAGGAACTTGAGTCCAGGCAGACCAGGGACAATCTGCCTGTCCTCTGAGTCAAACATTTCCAAAGGTGGCTTATTAAGGATGCAGGATCAGGGTGTTCTTTTGCTATTCATCATCTGCTATAGCTCTTATATTAGTCTTTATTTATTTATTTTTGTTGTTTCCTTTAAAATCAATGCTAAAGCATGAGTTGGTCTATCTTTAGCTAAGACTGGAACACGTCTATCATGGTCAGACAAAAGATGGCCTGGTCAATGTCCTATAAGAGGGAGACACTGGCTCTCTTTGGGGAATTGACTATGTTGTGTTTGTTATGCGAAGCTAATGAACAGTTGAGAATAAACCTTTAACAGATGGTCCAGAGAAATATGTCAACATGTCAATCTGCTTATCAGAACTTCCAGGACTCCCACTTTAGAATTTGTGAACAGTGAAAATGACACTGGGATTGTTAAGAGTTAATCTTAAGAATGTTTATTAATCTCAAGGATAGCTAGTGATCAAAAAAATATGTTTCTTCACTTTACCAAAAAGTGATACCAGTCTTTGAATTGTCCTGTGTTTGCAACAGAGCAGTCAATAGAAACATCTGGAAAACTCTCCTTCCTCCTTGAATTAAATTAATTATCACAAATGCATTAAAATTATCACTGAAAAGAAGTTAAGGAATGAAAAGGTAAGGGTAAAAATGTTATATTTTTCTAGTGGCTCAGCCATAAGGCCAACAGTTTTTGAGCCTTATATGGTCAAGAGGTGATAAAATATTGTAAACAGTTGAAAACATGACTTATACAAGGTAAAGAAAGAAGAGATAGCTTTAAAATATAATTTAGACAGCCATTCAGTTTCTGATAATACATTAGGCTCAGATGAAAGAATGTCTTGATTGCTCTTTTTCTTTGGAACAAGGAGAAACAATTTGCAGATCACAATGATTAGCTAATGATCTGGAAAGGTAAGGATCTAGGTTTTAATCATAAGCTTTAAGATTAATTCATCATGTGGTTTTGGGACAGAGTTTAATCTGCCTAAACTCAGTTTTTCCAGATGAAATATCTAGATTATATGATACAATGTAATTCATGAAATAAAAAGCCTTTAAAAATGATAATGTGTGCATATGTAAGCTCTAAGGTTACTCGATCCTCAGCAGTCTGAAGACCTAACACACTGGAGAGCCCAAGACAAATAGGATAGAGTCTTGGTCTCCAATGGTGCTATCAGAGTAGGGGAGAAACAAACTACATCTTCTGTCAGGAAATAGCTACATCAGATAAAGAACCTGACTTCTCTTTATTCCAGAGTTCACATACAGACCCTTTTCTTTCCACATATTCCCCTGAAGCTCTGGCATTAAAGCTAGTGATCTCTTCTGAGGCAGTCCAGAAAGCTGGGTTCCCTCCCAGCTCACTTTCACTCTACTGTGAATTCCAGCCTTAGTTATCCAGTCCCAAGTACTCTCTGAGTGCCTGGGATAGGATGAGAAATGTGCGGAGTACCAAACCTCTGGGGCGCTCAGCCCAGAGCCGCATCACTACAGCCAAGGGCAGTCAGATGCCAGCACAGAGCCCTGGGCATCTCTGCCCCAACACCTGCCAATTCCTGCCTAAAACTATCAAAGAACATTAGGGTTGAGGGAACATGAGTGGGAAAAGGGTATCTGGTAGAAGGGAAAACACGACCCTGGTCTCGAAACAGCAATAAAAATAAAATCACACACACACACACACACACACACAGGATTCTTTATGGCTTCCATTGAAGTTGCCTGAGTCCTTCACACTGGAACTACGTGCAAGAGGATTTTCTGAAAAAACAAACCGCACACACAACAGACCTTACTGCTCCCTTGAAGGGGCTTATTTAAGGCAAAAAAAAAAAAAAAAGGGCCTCCCATCATTCCTGTGAGAGATCATTGTCCCCCTGGTTGCCACAGCGCCCTGTGAGGCTGTGGGAAACAAATGACCTCAGAGGCACTGCAGTGCGTGTCACTGCGAAAGAAAAGAGACGCGAGGGGCCTGGGGGAGGGAGGGAGGCTGCCAGTGAGCGCAGCCCCCCGGCCCGGCCGTCCTCCAATGACAGCCCTCCAGGCCCAGCAGGAATGGGGCTCCCGGGCCCCAGGAGCCTCCGTCCAGCCAGTAACGGGATTAGGCTCCCACTCCCCAGGAGCAAAGCGTCTTTCTGGACGTCCCGCTGCTCGCCCTGGTCAGGCCGGCCTCTAATTGGCCCTCCTCACAAAGTGCCCGATGATTGTTAGTGTCTCAGCCTTGTTTAATGGGTGTCTTGAGTCAAGAGAGGGCTCTTCTGGGGCCTGTGGGGAGCGAGTGGTCGCAGAGGGAGGGGCGGGGAGAAGGCAGCAAGGGGTGAGCCGGGTGGCTGGGAGCTGGGAAGTGCAGGAACAAACAACTGCAGTCCTGAGAGAGGGGAGGACCATAGGAGAGGAGAAAGCGTTAGGCGGAGCTCGATGGTGAGGCAGGGCCAAAGTAGATACCGAACACACATTGCCTCTGCCACACGCGGCCAGGGCCCGAGGAGGAAGCCCACGGCACGCTGCCTCACTCAGAGCCTGTGCGTAAAAATGGGCAAGCAGCCCGGCCGGCACCGTGCTGGCCTCCTTCCACAACACAGCTTTCTCCTGTAGATGCTAACACATCATCGATTTCACCTTTTCTTTGGGGAGCTCTGTGATTTCCATCTTATATGTGGGCATAGGGAAGCGCAGAGTGAAGGACAGGCTCAGTCTTACTAACTGGGTGCCTCTACCTTCAACACACACAAACACACACACACATGCACACACACACACACACACGCGCACACACACACACACACACACACACACACACACGCACGCACACACACACCACCAGCTTGCTTCCAGCTCTGCCTGGTGCATTACGAGGCTGATGCAAACATGTGGTAGAACATCTTCTTTAACATATTCAGAGGTGACACCAGCCCTGGGTCTCTGCTCCTGGCCCACCACCTGAACCCCAGAGTGACGGTAACCACAGGGTGACGAGCCGAATGAGGCAGGAAGGCAGGAGCGGGCACAGGTCCAAACAGCCCAGCACACCACTGTCAGGGGCCCTCCCGAGTCCCAGCCTGCACCCTTGAACGTGTTCTGTCTCTACACCAAGGAAAATTCAGAAAAGACAGATTAGCACAAAGAAAGAAAAAAATATATGTTAACACGTACATATACACACACACACAAATGTACAGTTTATGTATGAAATTTCTTTTGTATATGTGTGATTTCCTATGCAAATATGCAGCATCTAGGTATATATGTTGCTTTTTACAGTTTAGCTGCCTAGGTTAATTCTACTCTCTGCACAGGACCATTCTGAAAAAGAGCTACAAAAACTGTCCTCAGCCATAGAATTTGTTTTGGCCTCTGGCAGCAGGAAGACATGGTGTTTTGCAGTCTCAAGAGTAACAAGAGCGAATATGAAAAACATTTTTGTACCAAAAAGTCTTTCCTCACAAAACAGGCTCAACTGTGGTAATGTGGGGTTTTGTGCCAAGCTGGCAACTGGGAAATACTGGTTTGCAGAGGCTGGGTTTGGCGCACAAGGTTCTACCCATTTTGAGTTGTTTACCAGGAACACGGATGACTCTGGGTTACCCACCCTCCTCCTGGTGGTGCCTGGGATGATGCAAAAACACCAGAGGCACTGCCTCTCACAAATACACTCACTCTCCAGAAAATACACATTCAAGAAAAGAATGAGAAGGGATTAAATATATCACATTTCTGTTATTTTTCTTTTAGGCCTGGTGCTTACTTTTTTTCAGAGCAGTGATGACTATGAGAGTGTAGACTCGAGAACCAGAGACTTGAACCCAAGCTCCTCAACTTAACCTCTCTGTTCCTCCATCTTCTCAACTGTAAAAACAGCCAGTGATAGTACCTATGTTATCAGATTGTAAGAATTAAATGAGTTAAGATTTGAAAAACCTTTTAAAACATGCTTGACGCATAGTAATAAATATTTATTAGTTGCCATAATAATTACTAATATTAAAGTATCTCCCTTGTCTCAACTACTTTTAGGAGTTTGAGTACCCCAGTAAAGGATTTATAAAAACAATGACAAGAGCTAACTTTTGCATTTTTTGATAACTCACCATGTGTCAGGCACTAGAGGTCTTATATTTATGTAATTCTTACAACAATTCCATGAAGAAAGTTTGTAGGCATCTTCTTAAGGCTTCTGATAGAGGCACTGTATTTATTTGAATCATACAATATGGCCAATCTTCAACCGTTTTCAATCTTTATTTAAGTTAGCCTAAATTTCTTTAGGGGACAATAAAGACTTCAGGGGAACAAAGACTAGTTCAAGGAAAGACACATGGGACAAGGACCAGGAGGCTACTTCTTGCTCTATCCCCACCCTGCAGAGCTAAAACATGAGGAGAGGGTATGATTCTTAGGGGCAAAATGGGAGACGAGATAATACTAGGTATGGAAGAAGAGAGACTAAAGGTCAACGGAACCAAGTGTAAGGGATCAAGTGTAAAAGCTGTGGCTTTTGAAATTCCTAGAAAGATTTCCCCAGGCTCATAAAAACAATTTCAGGGCCATGTGTTCAATTAATAGATATTTATTGAGCACTTATTAAGAGGCCTGGAAATAGACTAGGAATGAGTTAAGATCTGGATTCCAACTTGTGTTCAGTTATTTGTTAGCTAAGTGAACTTTCTGAACTTCTAAGCCTCAATTTCCTCATCTATAAAACAAATATGACATCACCTATGAGGTAGGGTTATTGGGAGGCTAAGAGACAGTGAATGTGAGAAGTACTTAGCACAAGGCACATACCCTCAAAAGAGCAAGTATTATGTTACCATTACTGATGCTAATCTTAACACCCTGCTGCCCTGGTACCACAGGCGCTGTGCTAGACACTTAAGATTAGGCCCTGCTGTCAAAGCCGTCAGGCAATGGAAGGGAAGAGAAGTGAAGTGAAATGAAAGTCATTCAGTTCTGTCTGACTCTGTGACCCCCATGGACTATACAGTTCATGGAATTCTCCAGGCCAGAATACTGGAGTGGGTAGCCTTTCCCTTCTCCAGGGAATCTTCCCAACCCAGGGATCGAACCCAGGTCTCCCACATTGCAGGTGGATTCTTTACCAGCCGAGCTCAGTGCAGTTAGGGCAGCTGGGTATGACCAGGAGGACTTCACCAACCAAGGATGGGGGAGAAAGCTTCCAGAAGAGGGAATGGCACCTGCGAAGGTGGAGAAGGCCAAAGGTCAGCTCTGTCGATGAGTGTGTTTTGGGGGAGACTGAGTGAGGAGGAATAAGAGAAGGCCTCAGGAGGGAGGTGGGCCACAGGATGAAGAACAAGTAAGTGCATTTTCTCTTCCGCGTTCATCAAGAGTTCGAAAACGAGCAAGCCTAGACAAATTTTAGGGGCTTTTTTGAGTGCCAAAGAATTTTTTTTTTCGATTGTTTGAGAGTTTGTTGTTCGAGACCCGGAGCCCAGCCCAGGCTGACCAGGGTTCCTGTGTAGGCTACAAATAGGGAGAAAGGTCAAAAGTAAACAAGCGAAAAGTCTCCGGGCCAAAGGCAAACCAGAGGATTCCTTTTTTTTTTCCTTTCTCTTTCTTCTAGTCTCTGAAAGGACTGGTCTCCAAAGTCTCTACTTCAAACAAAAAGAACAGACAGTTCCAGCTTCTAAATACTGGCAGAGGAGAACAACTACTCTTTTTAGAGAGAGAAAAAACACACCACCCACCACACACAACTTTCGGCAACATTTTCGCCAGCAGCATTCAAAATGATTTCTTTGAGTTAGCCAAGAAGAGCCCTCAAAAGGTGGAAAAAAAGAAGGAAAAAAAAAATCCGCAGATAGGCATGGCTTCTGAGGGAGGTAATTGCCTCTAGGAACTGCTGGATCCTGCCTACAGCAGCTGACTGTCCTGGCTGCTCGGCCCCCATGTGTTTGCAGGCAGCAGCTGTTTGTATTTACCACTCACCACCTTGAAGCAAGTGGGGGACTTGGTTTTCATTCTCCCCCAGTGATGGCCATTCTCCTTTTCCCCAACCAGCCCCCTCCCCCTCCCTGCCCTCTCTCCAAACAACAAAAACACCCTGCCTGCCCCTGAGCTAAAGGAATCCAATCACCCAGAAAGGGAGGCTTTATGAGCTTTCTGGGGGCTGTGGGCGGATGGAAGGGATTAAAGTGAGGTGTGCTTTAGCCTTTTGTCGTTTACTCTCCCGCTGCCCCACGAAGTAGCCAAGTCTCCACCCTTGGACAGGTCTGCCAGTTCCTCTTGGTGGGTTCTGTTTTTCTTTCCTCCCCTACTGTGGTTTTTCGTGAGTTGGGTGGGGAGGATGCAGTTAAACTTCATTTCAGATGCATCATAAAATTTGGAGAGGCAGGCCTATGGCCTCTGTGAGCAAGTGGGGTATGGTTGGCAGCTGCAGCGGTTCCTCTGTGGGGTAGTGTGAATTTGGAGAGGTTTTCTAGAATTCCATCACTACTAGCAGACAGGCAGCAGAGGGACACAGTCCTGTCCCACCTTCCCTAGGCCTGGACTCTCCAATTAGCATTGTGAATTTCTCCTTTTGTTAAGGATACTTAAACTCCATGACACAGTTTATCACAAACATGCAATACTCTGAAAATATCCTTCTAATGGTTTTTAAAAATTTCTTTACTGTAGGTTTTCATATCATGCCATCTAACTGAAGAATAATTTATAGCCCACATCCTGCATTCCATGGACCAACCAGACCATAGCCCTCCCAGAGTTTCCAGACTGGACTAAACAAGCCATTCACAATAGGAAAAATACAAACAGGCGATATACACACAAAAGATGCTTAACCTCTCTAGGAATCGAAGTAAAGCAAGTGCAATCAGCAACGAGATATCATTTTCATATGAGAATCACAAAGACTGAAAGAAAATATAATCTCCCAATGCAGGCATGCAAACTCCTTCTCACAGGTAGTCTGGCAGTTCACATAAAAATAGAAACACACATATGACCCATAATACCACTCAGTCAGTTCAGTTCAGTCACTCAGTCATGTCTGACTCTGCGACCCCATGGACTGCAGCACGCCAGGCCTCTCTGTCCATCACCAACTCCCGGAGTTTACTCAAACTCATGTCCATTGAATCGGTGATGCCATCCAACCATCTCATCCTCTGTCGTCCCTGTCTCCTCCCCCCCAATCTTTCCTAGCATTGGGGTCTTTTCTAATGAGTCAGTTCTTCGCATCAGGTGGCCAAAGTATTGGAGTTTCAGCTTCGGCGTCAATCCTTCCAACGAATATTCAGGACTGATTTTACTCAGGGATGTATTTTAAGAAGATGATTAGACAAGTTTGGAAATCTGTAATATGTTCATTACAATGCTTTTTTGTGATAGTAAAAAAAAAAAAAAAAAGCCAAACCAGAAAAACCCAAATGATCAACAATTGGGAATGAGCTATGGCACATCTACTTGATTAAATACTATATATAGCCACTTTAATTAATAGTGTTATTCTTTATTTATGATTGTTGAACTGACTCAGAATTATTGGAACTAAACTACCACTCAGTAAGATTTATATTAACATTTTCTTTATGCAATGCAAAGAATTTTAAAAAAAAAAGGTGTTTCTCTAAAAACAGACAAAGTAAAAATGTGATGCAAAAACATATTTGCACTAGTCCCACCAAAGCAGGAGTGTCATCTCTACTATTCCTGAGCAAGGTCACCCCTCCAGTGACGAGTCCACGTCACTGTACACCATGGTCTACTACACAATCATAGAGCTCACTTCCTTCACTGGAACTTTTCCTAAATGCTGAAAGGTACTGAGGTACTAGTTCTAATACTAGGGTTACCTTCTGCTTTTACAGAAAAAGAAACTGAGTTATGCTGAGACCACATGGCTTACACAAAGGCATTTCAGAACTTAAAGCTTGATATGGGCCTCTGAATTCAAATTTCAGTCCTGAATCCACCACTGAGTTCTCCTTTTCTTCCTCAACTCATGAGTGATTCTAGAGGCTGCCCTACAGATTCCCAAGGGCTTAACTGATTTTTCTTCCCTATCAGACAGCATAAGGTTTTCAGACTTTCTGAGTGCCCAGAAGCAACAAATTTCATTTTTCTATTTTAAAACATCAGAGAGAGATGCAAAGGTTACTATAAGCAGATCACCAATGTAGCACCAAAAATAGTAGTGACTGTGGCTCTTTTTCCAATGTTGTTACAAGTAATCTCTTTGTTGAGAAAACACTACCCCTATAGTCAACAATTCTAAATATTTTTTTGTTGCACGGAAGTGGCAATGAGAAAGGATCAGATGTTTGTTTGTTGGTTGGTTTAACATCACGGATGGCTCTTATATTGAGTACATGTGATTTAAATACATCTCTTAGAGACCCACAGACTTGGGTGGGTTACTCCATTTGGGTGGCCTGAGATGCCCAGAAACCTCATAATAGAAGCACAGCTATGTGGACACAGGGATGGTCTTCCTGAACCATTTCCCCAAAGTGGCAACTATTCTAGGGAAAAATTACAAGTAAATGTTGACAATTCTGTGTTCCCCACCCCCTGCTGCAACAACCAGACAACAATGGGCCAGGCTGGCCCACTGCCACACCTACACTTTGTTCTGTTGTAACCTGGTTCCATTTCTGCCTCCAAATTTTTATCCTCTCTGCTGTTGACCCCCATAGCTGCTTGGAAACCCACTTTTCTCAATCCTAGTCTTTGCACTTATCTTCCTCACGGGCCAGTCTGAATCTCCCGGGGGCAGAACTGGTCATGGAGGAAGGAAGGCACAGGAGAAAAGGGCAGGCTAATGCCTGCAGCAGCACCCAACACCAGATCCAGTACTTTTCAATGTACCCTCCCTTCCAGTACCCCAACCCTACACTGACACATGCAGAGGTCCAGTCCAGCTGTTGGGACAAAATACCAAAAAAGCTATGCTGCTGGCTCACTAAAATACAGATAAAGGTGATTTCAGTCCTTTGTGAAGCCACCATTACCATCAAGACATCAAGTTCTCTTTCTCTCTGAGGTTAAATAGGGCAGCTATTTATCTTCTAGACATTTTATTTTATTTTATTTCCATTTTATTTTCTTCTAGACATTTTAAAGGGTAAGGAGGTGCGACCAGCAATTATGCCAACATACCAGGTGTACACCAGGCCTGACCTCAGAAACTGGGACAGGTATCTCAGGAAAACAACACAAAATAAGGAGAAGCTTGGGGAGGATGCCCAGAGGGGGCTGTTTTGGCTCTTAACCTGCTCTCTGACTTTGCGAGTCATAAAAACCCTCAGAAACTTCCAATGAGCCGTGTGCTCGCTTCAGGAACTGGAAGGATGAGAAGTTTTATGACTACACCTTGCAGGCTTAACATGGGGAAAAGCCCTGCCGGCCCACCTTCCCCGTCATATCCCTCCCTCTCACCCCACGGGGTTCCCATTTGCTGGTGGTGAAAGCAAGAGACAGAGGCAGGCCACCCCTGGGGGGCCTCAGAAAAGATGACAAAGGGGTGACTGGATTCAGGGGCAGACCTAGAAGAGCCTCAGGGAGCTTGTGCTTGGAGGTGTCCCCGAATCCCCTGAAGCTCCCTCTCTGAAGCCCAAACCCCTTCCGATGACAGCTAGGTGGACAGTCCTGTCTCTGAGTGCCTGGCAAGTGGGATGGGAGGAGAGGGAAGACTCCCCAGATGAGTGCCCGAGGCAGCAAGACCAGGACAAAGTTCTCCTGGTACCCCAAGGTCCTCGTGAACACAGTGTCTCATAGAAAGGGCCCTGATCAATTCAGACCACTGATGGAATCAGCCTAGGAACTGAGGCTGTTCTTTAGAGAACAGTTTTACAACCCAAACAACCATCTTCTCTGGGAACTCTTGGAGTCTGCCCACTTGTAAGTTGGAAGGGTTAGGAGAGGCGTCTCCTCATGGAAAAGAGGGTGCCTGGTCACTTCCCTGGTCCTTGTCAGCTCTCCAAATAAGTCCACGTGAGGCATGAGAGCTAACCACGGAGCCAGAAGCTTACCTTGGCATCCTCACAAGTGACAACGGCAGTTACAGAAACACAGCATTACACAGTTGCTGGCCCCTCTTCTTACGCTGTGTACTCTCTCCTCTCCCAATCTCATTTATTAATTTATTCATTCTATCATCCATTCAATTAGGCATTTAACCACACCCATGGTTCAATCTTCATCTGTAAGGAGATGACTCTCAAATGTGTCTCTCAGTCCAGATGTTTTCACTGAGCTCCAGACTCATAACTTTCTGGTCTATCTTCTCAGTGGTCTATCTTCTCAGTGTCTTCTCAGGCATCTCAAAATCAATGTTTCCAAGGCCAAACTCATCTTCAGCCCTCAAAATCATTTCCTTCTTCTCATCTCTCCAGCATTACCCCAGTGTAAACAACCAGCAATATTCCCCCTGGAAAACTGCATCTACCTCCAGGAAAACCCCCCACCCCCTCCCAACACCTCTAATTCAGTCTCTAGACTGCAGCCAGAGTGATCTTTCCAAAAAATACATCTCACCATGCCATCGCGTTCATTGCTCAAAGCAAGTCAATCACTTTCCTTTGCTCTTAGAACAAAGACAAGAACCCCACCCCACTCCTGACTCTGGGGGTCGCATGTAACAACACACATAGCCTCACTCTCAAGGTTTCCTGCACATGCTTTATATACTCCGACTTTATGCAATGACCCCTTCCAATCAGTGCCTTCAATCAAAGCTATGGTTTTTCCAGTAGTCATATACGGACGTGAGAGTTGGACCATAAAGAAGGCTGAGAACCTGAAGAATTGATGCTTTCGAATTGTGGTGCTGGAGAAGACTCCTGAGAGTCCCTTGGATTACAAGGAGATCAAACCAGTCAATCCTAAAGGAAATTAAACCTGAATATTCACTGGAAGGACTGATACTGGGCAATAGAGGATGAGATGGTAGGATGGCATCATCAACACAATGGACATGAGTCTGAGCAAACTCTGGGAGATAGTGAAGGACAGGGAAGCCTGGCGTGCTGCAGTCCATGGGGTTGCAAAGAGTCGACTTAGTGACTGAACAACAATAACAAATCAGTGCTTATTATCCCTTTAAACTACTCCAAAAAGCATGTTGAATTCTCCTGTGATGCTCTCTTAGCCAAGGCAGCCCTCTGCTTGGAGGTAGGGATCACAGCTACAATCTGTCATTCACATTGGGTTTCCCTGAGTCATCGCTGTCTCCTCTCTAGACTGTAAGCTTTATGCAGACAGGGGCCAAGTCTCTTTGGTTTTCCCCAGGTATTCATTAAATAACTACTGAATAAAGGAAAAAGAGAGGGAAGGAAGTCTGGAGAGGTGGTTTATTCCCACATTCCTTGAAAACATTCTGAACTTTTCTACTTTTGGAATTTTGTTTATGTTTTTCCCTTAGTCTAGAAGATTCTTCTTCCTTCTGGTTAAAACCTGATTTCCTACTGAAAATCCCATTTACATGTTAGACTCCAGTATCTGCCCTTCATTTCTGGCATTCTTTGAATCTGGTCCTGATAAAGGTGATTCATATCCACAGTCACCTTTTGAGAGGGTCCATGTCTTAACTGTCTCTATATCCCATCTCCACCCCTGTCACCAACCTTTGCGCTTAGGATGGTACCTTCTACAAGTTTATTGAAAAGAACTGAACTCAGCAGAGACAATATTAATGAGACTGAGTTAGAGACACCATGTTGCATGATCACACTGCTGCCCAGGGCCATCCTACTGAAGATGCTCCTGAAGCCGTCCTGCAGTTCTGCTAAACTTTTTTTAAAAAGAAGTCAAACAGATGCAATTTTCACCTTCTAATATCCAAGTATCTAAGAAAGAGAATGATAACAAACCAAATGCTTAAAGAGGAACATGACAGAAAGTATGTTCCGTGAGCTTGTTGAACAGAGGCGGAGGGAGTGAGATCCCTGGGGCAGCCATCACCTCCCCTTCGCTAAATCAGGGAAACCGTCTATCTTCACTTAATTCTATTTACTTAACACGAGCCTAAAGAAAACTTGTTTTACTTTATCTGTCTGTCTCATGGTTGCCACGATATAATTTTCAAATGAAATTTCTAAATGCAGACCACACACGATATTCCAGGGGACCTAACATTGATTTATGCTGAGACTGGAGGGGAGGGAGATACTCTCAAGAAAGATGCTTAGCCAGCAGTTTTCTGACTGCCAGCTTTCCTTGCTTGGCTGTAGCAGATGGGAGTTTTGTGTCTCAATTACTTCTGGATTTGGCCTATTCCAGACTTATATCATCTATACTCTACCAAGCAGGCATGAAAGGCAAAACCGTGATTCCTCAGACAACCATGGTGATAGAATATAAATTAAAAGGCCCCTGCTTGCTTAGCCTTCATCTGAAAACATCAGAATGCAATTTGTTGGACAGATTCTATAATCTGCAGATGAAGGCAGTTATAGGGCTCAAGTTTATCCAGCGTTAACAAGCCCTAATAGTCTAGTTCAGCTCAGACATAACAAACGGAAATGGCTTTAAATTATCCTTCCCAAGAGACATGATTTCATAAGAGAACAAACTCTATATGCGCACAGAGAGATTTCCAATGTAAACATGTGGTGGAAGCTAAAAGCTGCAGCCGGGTTTCAAGCCTGAATATGCCAATGGCAGGGTATTTGATTTCAAAGACACCGGTTTCCTCCCAGTGCAATAGCGTGCATGCGTTTTTTGCTGACTACACTTTGAACTGCAGATACACACAAGCTTGCATATATGTGTAATTTTATAGTTTTCTTTCTAGCTAGGATATTAATAAATTTTACTTAGCCTTTTCCATGCATAAGTATGCCTGGGATACAGATGCTGAAGGGATAGAGTTCCTCGTGGAAAACACAAGGCTCACTCATCACCGGGGCTTTCTGAAATGCAGACTAGCCTCTGAGGTGAGCAACTTGGCTCTTCCACCTTCAAGTGGAATATCGACCTAGATTCTTTTGAAGATGAAGAAGTGAGGAATGGAGAACTCCCTGGCACTTTATAGAGGCCAGCATATCCTAACTTGTTCCTCTTGGTCTAGTTAGGACTAAAAAGCCTAAGAGCAAAACATTTTTAATGACAATCATTGAACAACCATTTGGCCTATGGGCCAAGTGAGGTCTGCCTCCTATTTTCATATGGTCCATGAGCTAAGAATAATTTTTAGTTTTCAATCACTGGGGGAAGAAAAAGACAAAGGAAAAACACTATTTTGTGACATTGAAATTATACACAATTTAAATGTCTGTATTTATGAATAAATGTTTTATTGGAATACATGTGCGAATGCTCAGTTGCTTTAGTTGTGTCTGACTCTTTGCAACACCAAGGACTGTAGCCTTCCAGGCTCCTCTGTCCATGGAATGCTTTCAGCAAGAATACTGAAGTGGTTTGCCATTTTCTCCTGTAGGGGATCTTCCCGACCCAGGGATTGAACCCAATCTCCTGCATCTCCTGCATTGGAGGCAGATGCTTTACTGCTGAGCCACCAGGTTAGCCCAGCCATAGATATTACCTATGGCTTCTTCCTCACTGCAATGGCAGAGTCGAGCAGCTGCAACAAAGACCATATGCTGCTGCTGCTGCTAAGCCACTTCAGTCGTGTCCGACTCTGTATGACCCCATAGACAGCAGCCCACCAGGCTCCCCTGTCCCTGGGATTCTCCAGGCAAGAACACTGGAGTGGGTTGCCATTTTCTTCTCCAATGCAGGAAAGTGAAAAGTGAAAGTGAAGTCACTCAGTCCTGTCTGACTCTTCACGACCCCATGGACTGCAGCCTACCAGGCTCCTCCGTCCATGGGATTTTCCAGGCAAGAGCCCTGGAGTGGGGTGCCACTGCCTTCTCTAAAGACCACATGATTTACAATGAAAAGCCTGAAACTTTGATTATCTAGCCCTTTACTGAAAGTGTTTGTTGATCTCAGATCTAACCCGTGAAACAAAGGCAATATTAATTTTCAGCTGCTTTTGGGGATGGGACTGTTTTTAACAAACCTATGCCTTATTCCTAGGAACTCACAATAGAGCTAAATATACTCTGTTTCTACAAGAAGCCACTTATCCAAAACTGTTTGTACAGTTTTCCCCCAAGAAACCACAAGTAGGAAATCTTAATTTTTATTTAAAAAAATTCTTGACTTTGAAAATTTTGTATGACTCTCGTCCAGTGGGCCAACATACAGCCTCTGATTCAGAACATGAGCATCCCTTGAACTCTTCACTTTTCAACCATTATGAACTGTAAGAAAACAGTCTGGGTTTTGCAAAGTACTTTATGCAGTGCACGGTGCCTAAACGCTCAGTTGTGTCCGACTCTTTGCGACCCCATGGGCTGTAGCCCACCAGGCTCCTCTGTCCATGGGATTCTCTAGACAGGAACACTAGAATGGGTTGCCATTTCCTCCTCCAGGAGACCTTCCCTACCGAGGGATCAAACCCACATCTCCTGCATTGGCAGGCGGATTCTTTACCACTAAGCCACCTGGGAAGCCCCAAAGTACTTTATGTTGTTACATAATTTTTTTTAAAAAAGCCATCTACATTTCTCATTAGAACTTATCACCGAAGGTATATTTATTGTAGTAATATTAATGACTTTGTACTGCTACCTCTTTGACAAATGTTCTTTTTACTTAACTTTGGTCTATGCCCTCCCTCCCATAGCACGAGCCAAGCAATGGTCACTGAGTAAATCCTTGCTGACTTTACCAACCATCTTTGCTTCTCAACTTCCCTCTTGTCCTGTTGGTTTTCAGAACCTGGATGGAATTTTGAGCGAATTCATTTGTTCCATCCCTACGCCTGAGAGATGCATGTTTAAAATACTCCAGAAAGATGAGGCTCTCAAAAGCTTTAAAGTCCTCTCTCAATATACACAGATATTCTCTGCTTGGCTTCCCATGCAATCTTTCTGAGTGTGGATGTTTGTAAGATAAAGACCAAAAGTGGCCAGCAGCTCTTTGAACCCTACAAGGAACAAAGGCTGCTAACATCAGTAGCTGAAATTACTGTAGGCAGAGCCTGCTGCCTTTCACAAGGCTGCTTCTTAAAGCCAAATCTTTACAATACAGGCCTCCCTCCCCAACCATTTTGGGGAGCAGCTAATTCTATATTCTCAAAGTTACAGGAAGTAAAGGAACACTGCTAATAAAAATTCCTGAACTGTTCTTTCATGCATAGAAACATGCATTTAGTCAACAAACATTTATGGGACATTGCTAAAGTGTCAGATAACGAAAGGATCACGACATGGATTTAGTCCCCAGGATCTTTTCGGTCTACAGGAGGCAGAGTATTGCAGACAGCTGATGAAACAAAAAATGTCTTAGAGATTACAAGACACAGAAGGAGACACATGCAAGGGACTGCTTGATTTTTCCTGAGGGTGAGCTGTCAAAATGACTTCAGAGAGGAAGCTGCACTTGGGTTGAGTCTTGAAAGCTGAGCTAGTTTGGGGGCAGGAGGAGACTGGAAGGGGTAAATTGTAGGCAGAAGAGCAGCAAAAGCAACCCCCAAATGTGAATGAGCCTAGCCCATAAGAGGTACTTTGAGTACTTCACAATGGCTCCAGTGTATGTGTTTTGGAGGAGGAGGGGTGATGGCGAAATGGGACTGAGAGAGAAATCATTCAGAGACATGGCTGGAGAACTCAGCAGCTGCCAGATCCTTGAAGTCCCTGTATGTATGCTAAGGAGTTTGGACTAAATCCTAGAGGCAGTAAAGAGATTTCAAATGCAAGAGTGATACAATCACACTGTTAACATTAGAAGGAACACTTTAGCCACAGTCAGAAAAGGAAAAGAAGGTCTATAAAGGGGAATGCTGGATGGGGTCCAGGAGAAAGAAAATTCAATGTATGAACTTAGACACATTGGATATGAAAGGTGTCAAGGAGGAAGTCCTGATGATAGACCAGATATTTGTGGGGAAGGGCAGCAGGGAGGAAAAGAAATCAGCTGATTCCAGGTTTCTGGTTTGGTGATGGGGTAGCTGGTGGAGCTTTTCACCATAAGGAGGAAGAGGGGAGGAGCAATAGGATCTTTTTTGCTTAAAAACAACAATAAAAGGGATCAGGGCCTTCCTGATTATAATCTAGGCTAAGAAATCATATAGATGAAGTAGTGTTTCAGGGCATCTTACAAAATTCTTTATCTGCCCTTGTGGCTTTTGAATGTCATGGATTAGATTAGCATGCCAACGTTGAAGCCATCTTACATTTGTTTTGGAAAATGATGGGATGTAAATAATTAATATGTAAAATACCAAGATACTTATTTTTTAATCCATTCTCTGCACATATCTAAACACAAACACAGGATCTTTCTAAACTCTTTGACAGGACCATTGAATTATATACTCTTTCTGCACATGAATTCTGAATCCATCAAAGGAAACAGGTGAGGTGAAAGAGAAGGCTTAGGTGCACAGCAACTGTGGGCTTCCCCCAAACTGGATCAGGCCGTGGCTCCCACGCCTCTGGGGCTGCTGGAAGAACCTGCTTGAATGTGAGCAGCTCCTTCCTTATCCCAGACTCACCAATCAGATGAGCCATTCCACTTTCCCTGGGGAGACATGACCTAAAGCCCTAGTCTAGTGAAATTTTTATTATTGCTGTTTTCCTAAGTTAAGCAGTACATATAATAGATAGATGTTAGATAGGATCCAATTCCATTTTAAAAGCAGCAGGTGGCTTTTGTGTCCCGGGTACTGAACTAGGCACTGGACATTAACAGATAAAAGACAAAGTTCTTGTCTTCAAGTGTTCATACCCTATTTCAGGAAGATAGATCTGTAGAAGAAAGACGACTGAATAACAGAGCAGAGGGCTAAGCAAATATTTACAAGCAAAGAGAAAGTAATAATTAGTTGTAACCCTGGGGCACTGGAGAGAATATTAAAAAGGACTCAAACATTTTTTTCTTTTACTACTTATAATATTTCAAGCTGTCATTTTTTTTTCATTAGTGAAGGCTTTTTTTTTTGCCAAGGATGTGAAAGTGCCTAGCAGGCAATTGTGTAATGTATGGGTGGACATCTGTTCTTTCTGCTACTCAACACCCTCTGCTCCTGTTTCCGGTAACAGAAGCCTTCCTTTTCTTTAGAGAACTACTAGCCCCAGCTTTAGGCCTCTTGCCTCCCTGCCTGGGGAATAGGCAGGTGATCTAGTGGTCCAATTGGATTCTGTTGGAGAGTAATGACTTAAAAGCAGAAAGAAAACGGACCTCATGCTTTCTGATATCCTAAGTGATAAGGACCAGGGAAGCTGCTTTGTCATCATGTGGCAAAACCTGCTGAGAATAAAACCATCAGGAGAAAGGCAGAGCAGAGAGGTGGAAATATCAGAAGAAACAATGATGACATCACTGGAAATGGAGTTAGATTTACCCCTTAGATCTCAATTACCCAATTAATTTTACCGAACAGATTCCACTGAATCTGCTACTTAAAACAAAAAATCCCAGATAACACAGTATTTATCATAAGCTTACAAATTACTTGAAAACATTACTTATAGATTGTTTTTATTTTACCTTTGACCAAAGATGTAAAAGCTGAGACTTGGCAAAGCTTTATGAAGATGTTTACTGCTTTAATGCTGTAAGGTATGCTCCAGGTATTGCCAGTTATGCTCTAAGTGACACAGTGTCATCTAATGATGAAGCTACTCTGATACAGTAACATTTATCAAATATTACTTTCAGTTTTTAGCTTTCATATCATGCGCTCAGTTGCGCGGAGTTTTAGCCATGGGACCACCAGAAAAGTCCCTTTTCTATCACATCATACTTATAACCCAACCTTCACTAACACAAATACACTTCTGTGACTTATTTGAGCCACTGTGAATTTTCTTTGCATTATAATTTACTGAAATACCGTCACCTTGGTTCTTGTTGCCCTTTAAAGAGACCAAATTCAATTCTAATTTAGTCATTAACACTGTGCTCTCTCTTAAGATTCTATCTACTTAGTTCATCTTAGTGATACCCACAAGATTAAGTCACCGTGATATGTGGAAATTGTTGTTGTGCACCTTCCCTGAAGGAGAAATTAGGGAAATTAGAATCTTTAATTGTAGGAATGGCTGAGCCTCTGTTTACTCAAAAGTGAAACAGAGACAGTGAACCCTATACCTTTTTCTTGCCCTGTAAAAATAAAATGGGACAAGTGAGAGCATGTGGAGATCTCTGAATACCAAAGGTGAGGGTGTTATCCACTGTTTTTGTATTTTACTTCCTCTAACAAACTCTGTTTTCATAGAGAGCCAAATATTGTGGGTATTTTTGTCTATTCCATATGTGTAAGATGCTCATAAGACAATTAAAATATGAGTGAATAAAATCTTACCTACTTTCTTTGGTAACTTATTCCAATGTTTCAATACTACCTGGAAGTTATTTCTAATAAATATTTCTAAGTAAATACTATTGGTAAAATACTATTAAATACTAATCCTTTGCCAGGCTTTATGTTTTATTCCTCCTAAAAGCATTTCCTCTTTTTTTTTTTTTTTAAACCCTTGTGTTGACAAAGAAAAGGCAGGAAACTTTTCTGTAAAAGATCATTATAAGGTCACATCTCAGTACTGTCTGTGGTGAACTACCTCTATGCCTTTAAACACTCTTTATTTTGATGATAAAAATTATACATATTATAGAAAATAACTGTGCCATTCAATTGCTCTTACTGTACTACTTTTTGACTTTTACTACTTAGGAGAAGCAGATTTCCCAAGGCTCCAATTTTCTCAACATTTAAAGTGATGCATATTTATAAAAGGGAGAACAAGGGATAAAGAATAGCACATTCACTGTTTGGCATCTGCAAAATTAAAACACCCCGATATATGGAAATTGTTGCAACTTAACTTTCTTAAATGGGAAAATATTGGCAATAAAGCTGAAATTAAAAATAAAGTGATTTAGTATGGAGAATATGGCGAGTAGATAAATAGTCTGAGATATCTGAACAGCCTTCATACTGAACTCACACAGGGTGGATCTTTGGCAGCCATGTTTGAACCATGTTATCTGATTGGTAAGGGCGGACACATCACCTGTCCTCGGCCAATCTGATCCTCTCATAGGAATTTAGACTGAAAGATGCCAGTCAACCTAGACTGGTCAGCTGAACTGAGGACATCTAGTCTTGGGTACTGAGGAGGCTACCATGTTGGGACATGTGTTTACTTAGTGGTGTAAGAGGGCAATTAAGAAAGAGAAAAAGAAAGAAGCAGACATACAGAGCGAAGCAGAGTTCTGAGATCACAAGATCTGAAAGGAGCTGGGCAAACAGAGGGATGCATGGGAAGAGAGGACTAGCTTACCTGGGTCCTTGTCAGTGCTCCAGTTTCAGGATTGGTCTTTTAGGAAGCCCATGTAGACCCCACGCACCTGGGTTCTGCAAGACTCTCCTACTTTCTTACGGTAAATTTCTCTTTTTTGTTGCTGTTGTTGTTATGGACAGTTTGAGTGGGTTTCAACTATTTGTAAGCAAAAGGTTTTTAACCTAGGCAATAAGACAATGGTTCTCCAAATGTACGGATATCAAGAGGAAAATTGTGTGTGGTGTGGGATGAATTAGGAGAATGGTATTGACGTGCATTCACAATTGATTCTGTGTATAAAACAGATAACGAATGAGAACCTGTTGCATAGCCCAGGGAACTCCACTCAATGCTAAATGGAAAGAAAATCTGAAAAGAGGGGATATATGTAAACATATAGCTGATTCACTTTGCTGTACAGAAGCAACATCATAGAGCAATAATTTTTTTTTTTTAAAGAGACAGTAGTTCTCAGTTCTGGTTGAGCACCAGAATGCCCTAGAGAGGTTTCTGAAAATCCAAATACCCCTGCTCAGACCCCCAGCATGTCTGATTCAGTAGGTCTGGGACAGAACCCAGACACGTGATATTTTTAAAAACGCAAGAGAAGAACTATGGTTGATGGCATGGCAACCAGTACATAGCAGAAGGCTGTGCATCAAAAGAAAATGGACATTCCAGGCCAAAATAACAATGGCAAAAGGGGAGGGAATACCCATAGGATGCAAGACTGCACACCATTTCCACAAAGCTGCACACTGTCGATGACTCAGCATGTACTTCCACACTGAACAAACAGTGGTCAACGTCAGTCTTCTGTCATGAAAGGGATTTAAGACTCCAAGGATTCAAAGTATTTCAGGTTTGCTTTACATAACAATAAACTATCCCCTGTAGCTTTAAATCTAAATCATTTTGGTATCTGGAAGCATCAGATCTTAAAAAAACATTATTTAGCTAGACAATTATAGGTTATGATGGGCTAGGCAAGGCACAAATGAAAATAAGATGTGGGTGTGTGCAAAAGAGGCAATTAAGTGGGAATTTGGTATAGAAATTCTCCCCTGCACAGGAAGAAATTGAGTCCAAAAGTTGATTGTATTCATCTGACAGCAAAATTAACACCCAAATTATGGAATAAATTAGTAAGTATAACTACAAATGAAATCACCCTCTTGTAACTTTGACAAAGGAATTTATCTCAGGTTTAGAGAGTAATCTTTTTCTGAGCTAGATGAGAAAGATTACTGTAATATTTGTCAAGATTTTTTCAACAATTATAAGAAAGTTTGTAATCTTCTACTCTATAAAAAGGTATCTTTTAAGAACTACATTCTTTGGTTAAGAGGCACTGGTAACAAAAAAAGATATGGTTAGCTCTCCTGAAAACCCTGGAATGAATTCTTCACCAGTGAATAGACTGGGGTCTGAAAGGCATGTAAGGATTCATGTACAACAGGAATTTCAATAAAAAATAAAATAAGAGGAAGAGAATCTGATTTAGAACTTAGAAACCTCTTCCAAGTAATAAATACAAATTTGGCAGTGAGTAGAATTCTGTCATCATCTTATGTTAAAGTTCAAGGTACTTCTGTCAAAATGACTGTAGGAATTTAGGGGGTGGTTATTTACCTCCTGAAAAACCTCAAGAATCTGCTGGTAACTGATTAGAGAAAAGGCACTGGAGAGTAAGACCCCTCAAGGAATGAGTCCTCTGCTATGGTCACTTCACTGCTTCATATCCCCCACCGACAGCCCCATGTGTACCAAAAGAAAGGAGTAAGTGTTAAGTGAAATGTAGTGAAAAGAAAATATAATCACTACCACTCCTTTATGACACTGTTCTGGACAAACAAATGATCTTACCTTTTTGAATTCTGCTTTTTCAACTCCAAACAAAGACTCATCCAAGTCAAATACAAAGGAAGATACTAATGACAGCTTTGAGAGTAGGTATGTGGTTTAAGGCAAAAGATGGCAGAACCATAATTAAATATCCAGTTTCCTCAATCACTTGCTCTACAAATGATGTAATAATAAGAGCTAACACTTGTTGAACACATATATCAGACAGCATCCTCACAGATGACAGTATTAACTCTTTCAACTCTCATTATGGCCCCTGAAATAGGTTCAATTAATATGCTCATGTTTACAATGGCAAAGAAGGGTTAAATAATAGCCAAGGTAAAATACCTTAAGTGACAGAGCCAAGCTATATCCAGGCAACTGCAAATTCTGACAAACCCCTTCACCTCTACGCTTTCCTGCTTCATGTGTTATAGTGACCACACAGACTCTTCACTTTTCTCCTTCCAGTCTCTTCGAGTATCGCTGGTCTAATGCCTATTTCCATAACACTAAACCTGTGTGGGGTACCTGCAAGTCTACTGTGAAGGCTCTGAAGAAAAGGTCTGCTTCCATTCATTTCCACATGTCAAACTTTTGTTACTGGAAAATCAGTAGTCATGAATTCTGGTCCCGACACTACCCTTAGTTAGCTCGTGATTTTGAACAAGCCTCTCAAGGCCTCAATTTCCTCATTTAAATAAAAGAATTATATTAGATATTTTTAGGATATTTGATATTAGGTATTAGAGAAAATACCTTGAGGCTATTTTCCAGCTTTGCAAAATGTTATTAAAAACAACGACAACAACAGAAAAAGATTCTAGGCCTCTTCTACAACACCCATGTTGGTGGGCCTTGTCAGCATCACCTTCACAGAGCTTATAAGCAGCTCTAGGCAGGAAAATTAGTCACAGTGAAACCTGTTGGTATCATAAGGGAAAGTCGATGTGCTCCAGGACAGGAAAGAAGCAAATCAGAAAAGTGTTGAAGGACTAAAATATGCTGATGGTACTAGTCAAATGCATGGATGGTTCTCTTCTTTTTTTAACTCTGAAAAAATTTTAAATATAGAAAATTACAGAGAAAAAGATAACAAACACAGTTTCTATATTTTCTTCAGTTTTTTTCTTTGTTGTCTTGTATGTCTAAAAATATATCATGCTGAAGTACCATAATCGCCTTGCCTTCTCCAGGTGACAACCATTCTCAAGAATTTGGTATGCATCCTTCCAGTCTTTCTAAAATAAATACAGTCTCTTGGGGCTACATAATCTTATCAGTGAAGCACAGAGTATCTCTAAGGCACAAATTCGGAACTGTATTCATTGGGTCGCAGTGTTTATGCCTTTCTACATTTAACATGAAGTTGCTAGATTGTTCTTCAAAGTGCCTGTACCAATTCACTCTCCCATTAGAAACGGAATCCCAGTCTCCACACATGCTCACCAACATTAGGAGTTTTCAGTTTTGGTTTTCGTAGAGTTACTTGTTTTGTTTGTTGCCAAACTGATGGGTTAAGAGTGGTATCTCATTTCTGAATTGATTTTTATTTCCTTAATGACTTGTAAAGTTGAATACTCAGGTTTCTTCTAAAAATTGCCAATTTATAGCCTTTGCCTATTTTTCTATTGGGTTGCCATTTTCTTTTTACTTAGAGAATATGAATATACTGAACATCTTAAGGCTAGAGGGTCTAGGTTACAGACTAGTTTGGGAGCTGTTGGATGGCCCCAAGTGGGCAAAGGGGCCACCCAACCTGGGGGCAGGCTTCGTGGCAGAGTCTGCATCAACAGCACAAGAGTGAGGTCATGTTATATTCAGCAAACACCTAACTAGTTACTCTTCTGGATGGGCAGGCTGTGGACAGAGCTCTTGGGTTCTTTTTCACTTGCTTGGCCATTCGTCTGTTCAATCTGCTACTCAACACCTCTATTTCCTAGGCAGTAAGAGGCAGAAATCTTTACAAGCCTTTTCATGATCTCTCATAGACTGAAGAAGAAAAAGCTTTGTCCTCTCTTAAGCCTTCTAAAGACAGGTTTCACTTAGGTGAAATGACCTGACAATGTTTCCTCTCAGCTTACAAAACATTTAAGAAAAGAGCAGATGAAACAAAACGGAAATGTAATTTTTATAAAGACATTTAGCTTTATTTCTCTGCACCTTCTGAGAAACAGGAGGAAATATTTTTGTTTTCTTTGCCCTAGAGTTAACTAGAGACAGCCTAGTGTTAGAAATACAGCAGATGCAAAGTCTTCTCTTCCGTAAGGTGAGTGAGTATGTGGGATAAGTTCCTTCCCCAAGAGAACCTAGATCTTTGAATATGTGGGTATCAGGCTGCTCCATGGCTCTGTCCCCAACTTCCTCAGTGGAGAAGAGTCACGCACCCTACAGAGGTTTAGAAAGAAAGCAATGCTATGAAAGGGAGCTTAGTCTCTTTGGGTTTCCCTGAAATAATGATCTCGTGTCAAACCTTGACTGTTAAAATGAATTGTATTTTGATTAATGACTTTTATTCTGTTAAAAAAATAAATGACCAAAGTGTGTGTTTACATATGCAGAGCTGTATATTCTACATGTGTATGTGTGTGTGTCCTTTGTGTCTGTCTGTGCATACCCAGAGTGAAAGACCCAGCTGTTTTAGCAATTTATATTTGGGGGGTGGGTGGGTAATACAGTAAGTTCTGTTGAAAGGAGATGATGGGAGAGAATCTGATACCCAGAATCTTTCAACAAGACAGAGGTCAGAGAGCAAGTGTGGAAATAAACTTAGAAACTAGCTTCTTGTTTCTAAATCAGTGTTTTAAAAAGTCCACCTATAAATGTGCAATCCGTTTGGAAGCCAGGTTTTGTTGCTGTTGTTAGGAGGTGTTTGGATTGTTTGCTTGTTTGGTTTTATTTCTCAGTTGATTCTTCCTACAAAATTCAGTCAGAAAATGTGTACGGGTAAGGGATTGTGAGGTCCTGTTTTATCAAAATCACCAGCTTCAGAAAACTCTTCCTCTAGTCCTTTCAACAAAAGGTTTGCAGACTTGCTATTCTTCTCTCTCCCCGGTTATTCCCTATAACCTGAAAACTACAGATCTAGAAATTATCATTTGAATTTATTTAGAGTAACTGACTGTGAAGTCAGTCAACCTCTGCTTATTAAGAGATTTGCTTAAAGACTGGAAAGCCTCCTGGATAAATGACTGGCAAGTGACCATGTGGGCTCCATGAAGGAAAAATGACGGTTGGTGTGTAATATGCAGAGACTGTAGCCTCTAGGCAATGTGGCCAAGGAAACTGCAGAATCCAGTGGTGAGGCCAATTAGTAGAGTATGTGGATGTATGAAAAGTATGGTCAGAGGATTGCCACACAGTAGAACTTGATGTAATGGCCCAAATATCAGGTTGGCCAAAAAGTTCATTTTCAGAACATCTTATGGAAAAACTCGAATGAACTTTTCAGTCAACCCAACAGTATAGAAGCATGTGGAGCAACCTGTGGGCTTTACCACTTTTTTAACCTTAAGTTTTAAAATAAGTCTACAACTAGAATCAAAGCAGTAATAATGCCAAAGCTACTGTGCTTTACAATAGCTTTTCTATATATAAACTCGAATTGTTTCCCTAAGTAAAATCCATTTTCTTGAGTCTTGATTTGAAGTCTGAATCTAAATTAGATGTGTAGGAAATAACCCAGATACCTACCAGAGCCAGCATTAAAATGCTCCTGACTCAATATGGAACCTATATACTTAACTCTACCTCTCCAAAAATATTGGCACAATACTAAGCTATCCCATAATTTGTCTCATTTAAAGGAATTCTCATTTGCTTTCTAATGCCAAAAATGAAGGAGTAGAAAATAGAAGTCCTTGGTTTTATCATTACTTGACCACCAGGTTTCTTTTTTCTTTGATATGCTATTTGTCTATACACAATATTTGTTTCTTCACAGGCATATTATGAGAATTAGAAGTAACTCCTGGGCCGAACTACATTTAAACTAAACCAGTCAGTGTTTGTTCATGTTATCTTTTAAGGTATGCACCAAGCAGTTCCACAACTCTTTTGATAAACAAATTCTCGATCCAGTAATCACAGAATCGTAGTGAAGAGAAACATTAAAGTTCACCTAGCACAACTTCTTTATCCAGTATAGGAATCTCATCTGCTTGAAAAAAATCCTTCTTTACTACAAATAAAATACCTAAGGCAAGTTTCTCTTCAGATACTCAGTGGAGGCGGAAAACACCGGTCACCTTTTTCTTTATAAGAATTCTTTCTAGACTTAAACACCATTTATTTTCTCCCTTCAATCTTCCTTTCTGTAGGTTAAATAGCCCACTTTCATCATTCTTCAGAGATCTGATTTTCCATGCTTTTAATCAATTCAATTGCTTTCCACATCCTCTCAAAATGCAGAAGCCCAAGCTGGGCATGGTCACTGAACGACAGCTTTGCCACTAAGGGTCTCATTAATGCTGAGCATGGTGACTCAGTCTTTCGTGCCAATATAGTCCAGCATTGTGTTAGATTTTAAAGTGTACTGAAATATATATCTACACACATACACACATATATGTGTGTGTATATGTAATTGATTTTTACTTTGACCTCTTCAACTGTTATTAAAAAATATTTTTAACATTAACTTGTTTAAAAGTGAAAAGTCCCCAAATCATTTAGAATGTGCTTCACTTAAGGTAAAAGCCTAGTCCTCACAGGGTTTTAACAAATTTAATCACAGATGGCACACATAGCTAGTAATAGACCTTATTACTGTTCCAAGTCTGCTCCTGGAATTTTCAAAATTTCATATGTGCATCATCTTGTTTTCTGGAACCAAAGAAAAATAACAACACTCTATGTAGTTCTCTGGGCCCTGCAGCTCAAGCTGACTGTAGACTCTTCTTAGTAGCTTGTGGTCTCCCTAGGGCTGAAGTCCCAGAAAGTGATGAATTATCAGGTGTGTGGATGTTTTACTCAGGAGTTCAGTTTGGAAATGACAAGAGTGCAACTCAAATGGTCATCATGGCCAAAACAATAGGTGGGGTCTATTAATGGGTCACATTACCAAAATAGCTGGATCCAAGTGCTTAAATGATGATGGGAAGCTGTCTTTCTCCATCTTCCAATTCTGTGTTCCAGTGTTTTGGCATAAGACTTCCATTAAGCGGTGACTATAGGCTTACATAAGGGCTTCCCTGTTGGCTCAATAGTAAAGAATCCGCCTATAATGCAGAAGATGCGAATTTGATCCCTGGGTTGGAAAGATCTCCTGGAGAGGCAAATGGCAACCCACTCTAGTATACTTTCCTGAAGAATCCCATGGACAGAGGAGCCTGGTGGGCCATGGGGTTGCAAAGAATCGGACATGGCTTAGCGGCTAAACAACAACAGGCTTACAGAATACCAGTTGAGGGACCCTGGCAGAGAGACAAGGCTCCTCTTTTCTAGTAGCTCCACCCAAACTCGTGGTGGATTCTCATATCCTCAGCTTGGGTCACATATTTATTCCTAAACCAATCACCAAAACTCTGCTTGGTCTGATCCAAGTTAAGAGTCAACTTCTAGAGCTAGAAGGTGGCATCAGCTTCATGCAGACCACTAGATGGAGATTAGTATGGGGTAGTTCCCCAAAGGAAAACTCTGGGGAACTGGGGCAGACTAGGTGCTATTTCCATAAGAAGGGTGAAGAGAAGTGTGGTAGGGAAGAACACGCTCCTCTATACACAGCCCTTCAGGAAGGCCACAAATGGCACGGTCTGTGACACACAGAATGGAATTGATAAGGGCTTGGAGAATGAGTCGACTGGCCAGCAGCCCGGCCCCTTTGTGACCACGGGCCCAGCACAGCACAAGACCTCAGGCACTTAAGAATAACAGTAGCACCGCTTAGCAATGCACCAGGGAAAACGTTTGCTGGGTTGGAATGGTTGGGGGTGGTGGAGAAGGGAAAAGGGTTGAGAAGACATAGTCCTTTCTGTGTAATTTCAGGGAGGGCAACCCCAGAATTAGAGAAATCACTCCCATGCATCTAAGAAGTAACATATATTTACTTAAAGCCTATAATGAGAATTCCTTTAGCATGTCTTTGATCCCTGGTTCAGTGAAGTTCTGATCAAAATTTTGCAGTGAATTTTGGCCAGCTCAGTAAAATAGCTGGGGTGGCCAGAGGAACAAGGCTGGATAAAGATGTGTGAGGTATGTGGAAAGGCAGAAAGAAACAGGGGCTCTATAGAGGAGCGGGTGCCTATAAGGCTCTTGGCAGAGGCAGGGCAGCTGTTCTGGAAAGTTACCTACCTTTGGAAAGTGATATAAGAGGTTTCTTACTGAATATCATAGTAATATGAATGCCTATCAGTGAAAAATCAGAAGATAAGGCCCTATTCTAATTCTGTGTTGAAACGTGTCACAATCATATTTACTATGGCACAGCAACAACCTTTTAAATTCCAGTTTATTTTGCCTTTTATAGTCACAGATATGCCTTCGCAATTATGACTTTGATATTTGTGACAATTTTATACTGTGTTTTAATAATACCTTCTTCAGAGATTAATATCCACTCATAGTGGTTAGAACTTGAAATAATTACGGTCTGTTTACCTTTGGTTTGGTTCCTTGTTGAGTCTTAAGTTAATTATAAAAATATTTGTAAGTAATAAAAATAACCTCGTTGGGTAATATGGGCATTGGTACTAAAAGCAAAAGAGAACCAGGAAATTTAGTTGGATTCCCAAGGGAGTCTTTGGCTGAGAAAGCTTTGGGAAGCACTGGGCAAGATGTCTCCAAATATAATATACTCTTGGCCAAAGCATAGAAGGAGAATGCGGTAGAGAGAAAAAAAGAAAGGAAATGGAACAACTCTCTTTGTACAAGGAAATATCTCTGAAAAATAGCATTTTTATTCTCTGTATGCTGTGGAAGAGAACAGGCTTATATACAACTTCCCCTACAAAAAGAAAGGCTAAACTAGTAAGGCACTGAGGAAAATGACTAAGATCATCAAACTGATGGTGTAATGAGTATGGCAGAAATACTTTATAACCTATTAAAAATCTAGCTTGCCAAAACAGAAAAGTTGAAATACACACCCTTATCTCTAAAATCAAATACACACACATGTTTGCCAGCTACCTTCCTGTGTGTCCTCCAGAATACTCGGCATCCTTCTTCACCCTGGTCTCTTGCTTTGGCATCTGACCTGTGTGGACCATATCAACAGGACTCTTTCCTGGCTTTGGCCACTGGGAAACACCTGCAGGAGATGGGAGGTGGCAGAGTGGCCTTGAGCTGTGGGTTGCCTGCACCTCCTGAAGGTCTCAGATTCCCCCAGACAGCCTTTTCTGTCTCCTGCTTCTAGAATCCAGTCTGTCCCCTCATCCCTTCAGGAATAGGGATACTAGTGGAGCCCTACCGTTATTAGCCCTGGCAGACCTGCACAAGCCCCTGTCCATTCCACTAAGAGTACTCCTTTTATCATTAAAGTCTCCTGAATGATTCTAATGAAAGCCATCTCTTGATGGGATCTTGGCTGATACATCATGTAAGATGTTCAGTTGAAGAAAAAGTAATTCAGCTGTAGAAAAAGTTCTAGTGGCAACCTGTGCCTCATTTTATTTCTAGTCCTAACATTTACTACTATTTTTATGAGAGTTGAATGCAGGCCAAGTCAAGGCATAAGCAGGTTTATGACCAAAAAAGCCTTCAGTCCTCTACCCTCTATCTAGACATAGATACCAAGTGTGGAGCAAGGACTGCTCAGCTTTCAGCATGTTGACATGACCCTGCCTTCTCTTCCCCACTGTCCTCAAAATTCCCACCTCATCTTTCAGCCTGTCACTCTTTGCTTCCATTGGGTAGTGGTGGGGCCAACAGCACTGCTTGTAATAGTGTCCAGGACAGTACTAAGGACACAGTAAGTTCACTCAGGGAGATAAGGCTTACTTACTCATGAGTTATAAAATTATTCAGGAAAAAAAAAAACTACTCAGTTAGTGTTTAATAAGAGATTAAAGGAAACTGTTAGAACCCCAAGTACCTCAATAGCAGAAACTATGTCCCAGTCATGGGTCTGGTCCCCAGACCTAGCTCAGTGCCTGACACTCAGTAGGGGCCCATTAAAACATTTATCGAGATGAACTGGAGGGTCTGTTCATGGGGACAGGAGAGTGGCAAGTGCCGTGGGAAGCCACACTCGTGTGTCCTGAGTATACATTTCCACCGTGTGCACAACGGTGCACTTTCTGACTCTCCTCACTCTTCTTATCTGAACATCATCAACGTCTCCCACAGTGATATTAAACCTATTTTGGGTCATGGACTTCCCCCTTTGAGAATCTGATGAAAACAATATACCTGCTCTGACACCAGTAGATAAATATAGGTCAAAGACTGCAGGTAGAGAAAAAAATACTCTTACTCAAGATGGTCCATATGACCCTGAAATAGACATGTTCCCTGTGTAGAAAAAAGGCAGGATACAAGGTACTCCACGAGGGATCTAAGAAGGTGAATTCTAGTCCAGACTTCACATGAATATAACCTAGATCCGTGATCCTCAACCTCATGGCACCAGGGACTGGTTTCGTGGAAGACAGTTTTTCCATGGACTAGGGGTGGGGTGGTTTGGGGGTGACTCAAGTGTATTACACTTATTGTGCACTTTATTTCTATTACATCAGCTTCACCTGAGATCATCAGGTGCTAGATCCCAGAGGTTGGGGACCCCTGACCTAGAGGAACTAGCTTTCTTTATTCAAACCCCAGCAGCTGATAATGAATACCTATGGTGCTGGGAGTTGAAGATGATGGTAGCCCTCAGCATGGGCGGGGCCCTGGGCTAAGTGTGGTGCTTATCTTAACTCTTAAGTTAGCCCTTACTACATCTTCATCACGTAGGTACTTCTGTTGTCTTCATTTTAAAGATGAAGAAGTTGAGACCCAGGGAGGTTTGGCAGAGTCCTCAAAGTCCTAAATGTAGCTAGTGATGAGGCCAAGGTTAGAACCCAGGCAATCCCACTCAAATGCTTATACTCTTAACAAGTCTGCTCCTGCTCCCTCACTGATAAGCTAATACCTGCTCCTAACTACCTTGTCTCACTAATGGAACTTTATTTGCACCCATTTGTTGAGCATCTACTGGATTGAGAGGCATTGTGTTCGTTGCTATGGGAGGCACAGAGATGCACACAAGAGAGTTTTCTCTGGACCCATAAATGCTAAGAAATAGAATGGGTAATGCCCCATTGACATTAATAAGGCCATACAGCACAGGCAAGGAAGAACTGGGGCAGAGTGTGAGGGCCAGGCAGATAAAGCACTGAGCAGATGGGTCAAAAGCAACCTGAGAGGTGATATAAACTTCACAAGAGTCATCCCTGCCCAGACATGCAGATTGGGGGAAGATGGTCTGTTCAGACTACCTGGGCTCAGATGGTCTATGCTTGCAGTAACCAAGTGGACTTTAGAACCTAAAACAAGAGGTTAATTTGAAAACCAACAAAAGAGGACTGTAAGTAAACTGCACAGTTTGCTATGAGGAGCACTTATCAAACGAATGACAGTACGTTCAAGCGAAGGGAGGTGGTATTTATGGCCCTGAAAGAGGTTTGGGATTGCAGGCATCTGTGCTGCCTCCTTTTCTCAGCTTCTTCTCCTGCTCCTCCTGGCTGCCTGTGCAGCTTCAGAAGACTCCCAATGGCATATCCTGGCTGGCAGAGTCCCTGAACTCCTTCTGCAAGTTCTCCGAGTATCTGAATACCATGGTACAAAGTCAGGTCTGAACTCTCAGAAGGATGTGGCGGCTCCGGCTGCTGCTCTCTGTGCAGAGCATCTGTGCATCACTTCCTCTGATGGGTTCTCCAGCGCCTTCTTGTTTGTGCTATGTCTCTTCCCTGGCAGACCTCCCAGTTCTCTAAGGAACATCACCCTTAGCTGCCAAGGCCTCGGAGTCAATGCCCAGTGAGTTCACACACTGGGGCTCAGCCCAGTATCTGGCACAGTATAGGAACTCAGGAAAGGTTTGCTGAAGAATGAAGGCGCAAACAAAGGCAGGCTCACACCTCTGGGCCTCTCAGGGACCCTGCCCTCCACTGCATGGGCAGCAATGCTCAGCTGCCACAGAATGACCAACTGCCCAGGCCACAGCTAGTCCCAGCCTCACTCTGGACACACTACCTCTCCCATCTGCTCCCACTCCCAGATCCTCTGGTCTCCCTGGGTGTTCCTGTCTTTGGGTTGGAAAGCCTATTTATCTTGTCCTTGGGCTCTCCTTGTCTTCTGGACTGAGGGCTGCTGGGAAGACTGCCCCCTAGAAACAGGAGATGTTTTCCTCTCTGGAGTCTTGCTTTCCTTGTTGAAATTCTCACAGTTGCCATACCTACTAGTCAAGGTTAATAAAACCACACATTTACAAACATCAAAAGCTACCCACAAATGGGGAAAAAACACAGCACTTTATAATTCTTCCAACTGTCTTTGCCAACTGTCTTTCTAACATGTAAGAGCTACATGGCCACGTGAGTCTGTGTAAATATATTTATCAAAGGGTGGACATACATACCATTATGCTGGAGTGGCAGAATTTACTTTTAGAAAACAGCTTTTCTCATATAATTTTATTTATCCATCCACCAAAAATCACACAGGATATGAGCAATAGCACCCCACTGGTTTATTTTTTTTAGAGACGGCCTCTAATGGGTATGCCAACTTCTCCATTTTGCTCCAACCTATACACCTTTGAGCAGTGGTGCTGTGACTTTTTTCCAACTGTGTTTAGTCGTTTTCCCACTAGGCCTGCAAAGTTGGAACATTTTTGGAGGTAGGCCATTACATTATAAAAAGTACTTTTTAACTGTTCCTTTTCACCCAAACTTTTTCAAGGTGCTAACTAAAAGCATTCCTGATAATTGTGCAAAGCCACTGTCTTTAGCCTTCTATTTTTAAGTACTTTTTCTTTCGTCTGTCCCGAATTTGAATCCCAGCACACTGCCCCCAACACCCCAATCTCACAGTGGCTTTGTCTGTCCTGACCCACACTGGAGAAATGGGAGGCTTCACTGTCTTAACACAAAGCAGGAAGGCACTGGCCTTTCAACAGAACAGATCCATGAGTCCTCAATGCAAGATTCATCTAGGGGCCACTTGACTCTCAGTCAACTGTTTCCTAGTCTGCAAAAGCTCAAATCAGCCAATCAAAACATTTATAGAGTACCATTTATGTACAAGGCATGAAGAATGATACACAACCATCAGAAAGGTGGTCCATACCCCTCAAAAGAAGCTTGTGATCTAGAAAAGAAGAAAGGCTTTGCACTTAAATAGATACTCAATACTACTGGGCCACACATGCTGAGAGCCAATATGAGGTAAAGGCAGCAAGGGCATCTAGACACATCTGGAAGGCATGGAAGAAGGAATTTGAGTGGAAAATAATCAGTCAATCAGTCTGGCCAAACTGTAGGTGAGAAGAGGTACATTAAGACCAGATTGCCAAAGTCCTTGAGTGAAATTATGAAGTGTGTTAGGCTGCAGTCCTTGGATTTATTTTATATCTCTAAGGTGTCATAAAGGAGCTGAATACACCTATTCATGTATGAATCAGAAGAAGGATATTCTTATCGCTCTTTGCCTTGTTATATTTCCTTATTTAATACAGTGCTTACTATGTGCTAAGCCCTATTCCAACAGATTTATAAATATTAATTCATTGGCTATGCACCGCAGTGCCATGAAGTTGGAGTAATTATTTTGTCCTTTTTACAACTGGGGAAACAAAAACACAGAATTTACGAGATTTGCTAAGGCCTACAGTTCATTGGAAGGACTGATGTTGAAGCTGAAACTCCAATACTTTGGCCACCTCATGCGAAGAGTTGACTCATTGGAAAAGACCCTGATGCTGGGAGGAATTGGGGGCAGAAGAAGAAGGGGATGACAGAGGATGAGAGGGCTGGATGGTATCACCTACTCTATGGACATGAGTTTGAGTAAACTCCGGGAGTTGGTGATGGACAGGGAGGCCTGGTGTGCTGAGATTCATGGGTTCGCAAAGAGTTGGACATGACTGAGCGACTGAACTGAACTGAACTGATACCTGTGCTGCCTCTCCTGTTCCCAAGGAAGAGCAGATGATGGACCAAATGCTTCTGTCTGCTGAGCCCCTCAAAGAGGCAAATGAAATCCCATGTGCAGAGATTAATCAATAACATCTTCACAGAACTTCTTTTGAAATATTTTAAGACTATCACTTAGCTTCCTGTGCTAGTGGTAAAGAATCCACCTGCCAATGCATGAGACGCAAGAGACCCAGGTTAGATTCCCAACTCATGTTGGGACGATCCCCTGGAGAAGGTGACCTGCTCCAGTATTCTTGCCTGGAGAATTCCATGGACAGAGGAGCCTGGGGGCTACAGTTCATGGGGTGACAAAGAGTCGGACATGACTGAGCACACAAACACACACACTCAACTATCACTTACTGAATTGTTCCTGAAAGTCCCCGTGCACCAGGATTCTACCACCCAAAAGGAGGGAAACAAAATGTTTGCAAATTAATCAAGCGTAGAAATTGACTACATTACACCTGAAGAGGGGAGAGGAGTTAGAGATACAAAAGAATAGCGGGATGGGTGTCAGGAGGGAAAATAAGGGGGACAGAGTGCCTGGGGCTGCCCTGAGTTTCCATGGAGAACAGAACAAGCTTGTTCTTCTCAGATGTGGAGGGTTAAAGAAGAAAATTGGAATATTATGCTTTCCACCTCCATTGTTTTTCCTAGTGTCCCATTTCTTGTTTTAAATTTCCTTTGAGAGATAGATGGACCTGGTTTTTAAGACTATGAGGAGTTAGGGGTTAAAAGAATCAGGAACACCAAGAAAAATAGCGAATGGGGAAAGGAGACAGATGACAAGAGCACAGAGGAAGAGAGACAGCTCATGACACTACTCTGGGGAAAAAGAAAGATGGGAGACAGGATGAGAGTCAGAGGAAGAAGGCTGGGCCAGTTTTTCACCAGAAAGAGTCAGTGTTCGAGTGTGACCCTGTGAAACAAATTCTTCCAGACCCTTGAGTCCATAACCCACAATTTGAGAAATGCCATTGTGTAGACCGCACCCAACAGAGATATTTTGCACTTAACAACTGGGCCACAGCAGATGATGGGAAGAGAATGGCCAACTCCGTGGATTTTCCCAGCTGGAACAAGTAAAACATTTTACTTAATGAGCTCAAAATGCTGACAAATCATTTCATATAAGGAGTGAACCAGGAGGAGCACATGTTGGTTCAAAAGAAAATGGCGGTATATTTTTGCTACCTCTTTACCAAGAGGAGAGCTGGGTGGAGGCAGTGGGTGGGGCGCAGAGGCCTCCGCCTTTGCAGGAGGGTTGGCTGAGCACCACAGCAGCTCTGCAGAGTTTGGACAAATGGCCATTTTGGAACCATCATGTGATTCCTATGTCAGCTCATCTTGGAGCTGTTAGCTATTTACAGTCTCATGCTGGAAAGTCTCTTAAGGCTCTTTATAAAGATATTAAAATGATGACACATTTTAAAATGTTTTAATAAAGTTCCTGGGCTTTTTTCCCCCACTGGTTTAATCATCCTCATGTAAAATAGGAAGCATCCAAAGGTAACAACTTCCAGTGCCCGGCTTTCTGTGTGTAATCCACTGCTGCATGATACATATCGACAATGATGATGTAGGGTCAATTCCAACTAGTAAGGACCAAGGAAAGAAAGGGATGCTATTCTAGTATCAATCCAACTGGGTTCTGGGGAGGGAAGAATGGGGATCTAAGGGACCATGTGTGGTAGAGCAGTGGTTAAACAATGGAGGTTTAGAGTCAGACTGATATGAATGCAAATCTCAACTCTGCTTTTCAATGGTTCTGTGACCTGCAGCAAGTTACTTTATCTTTTTGAGCTTTCATTCTGTCGTTTGTAAAACGGAAATAACAGTACCCATCTAACAGGGCTGTTAGAAGGCAATATGACCCGTGTAGGTAGACATGGGAAATGCAGGTAAAGCAGTGATATCTATAAGGCACTCAGTTAAATGACAGCTATAATTAATCTCAGACACAAGTTTGGTATGAACCCACTTCACTAGGCCTGGTAAAAATTTTTTAGAAGCAAAAATTCAAGAGGGCCCAGAGCTATCCTGAAGACGTCAAGCACTTTGGATTTAAAAGGGAACTCCAAACTTCAGTAGTGGTTCAGGGGTTAAGAATCCACTTGCCAATGCTGGGGACATGAATTCAACCTCTGGTCTGGGAAGATTTCAAATGTCATACAGCAACTAAGCCCGTGGGCCACAACTACTGAAACACATACACCGTAGAGCCCACACACTGCAGCGACTGAGCCTAGAGCCTGTATTAAGTAACAAAAGAAACCACTGCGATGAGAAGCTCAGGCATCACAAAGAGCAGCCCTGGCTTGCTGCAACTGCAGAAAGCCTGCATGCAGCAGTGAAGACCTAGCACAACCATAAACAAATAAATAAACTTACAAAATAAATAAAAAATAAAAGGGACCTCCAGTTCTGATATGCTCATCTATTTAAAGCTGGGACAAAGACGCCATCCAGGTGGCCTACCAAGTATGCTTTCGACCTACAGTGGATGTCAGAGAGCCATTCCCAATAGAAATGAATCCTCAGAGCTACACAAAGATAAAGAAATGAGAAAGAACTCCCTTCACCTTCATATGACTAACCTGATTTTATATTCAGTTCTTTCTCATATACTGTTCTGTTTGGGTTCAAAATTGAGAGTGACTTTCAGTCATTGTGAAAGCTCCCACTCTCCTTGGGTGGCATTTTTATTGCATGAGTAAATGTAGGATTGCCAGATATAGCAAATAAAAAATACGGGATGTCCAGTTAAACTTAAATTTCTGATAAACAATGAATTTTTTGGTATGAAAAAAAGTATACTTACTTTGGTATATCGCAGTACAATATTTGGGATGTACTTAACACTAAAAAATTATTTGCTGTTTAGCTAAAATGTGGATTTAACTGGACATCCTGTAAGTTTACCTGGCAACTCTACACAGTGGCCAAGAAACTGCCCTTTTTAACCTGCAGACTGGCAAAGCAAAGCTACCTCCATACATAACCAGCACCGCATTGGAAAACACACACAAAAAAACCCCACCAAAACCCTGAACCCCACAGTTACTTGGGCTGTTACTTTTCGGCAAAAAAAAAACCCCACCAAAACCCTAAAACCCCACAGTTCTTAGGGCTGTTACTTCTCAGCAAATATAGTACTAAATTTACAGACTTTTAAAAAAAATATAATTTCCCCACCCAGGGATTTTTTTTTTTGAGCATCTAAGTCTAGAGAAAAAGAATAACAATGGGAGGGGATTTGCCCTGGGATGGCATACGAATAATTATTGGTCAACTGACGTTTCAGACATGATGCTTTAAGAGTATGACATCTTGCTTTTTTAGCTTTTCTAGAAAGGCCAGTAGGATGAGTTATGTCCTTCCAAAAATCTCTATTCTTTATTCTTCATGGAAAAAAAAAACAAAACATGTATAGAAACATTTCACCAAATGACACAGCATTTTCCTTGGCAGGTTCAATGCCACCAAATACTATGAAATTAATCTTTGGGGCCTAACGGGCACTGCCCAACTGCGCTGGCCATTGTCTCCAGCCACAGCTGCAGCCTGGCTATTCACACTGACCCCAGAGAGAGGTCAGCCACGTCGCGAACAAGGCCACGCCGTAGGTGGACCGTCCATGCAAACAAACAAATACAAAACCCCCTCTTCCTTGGTTATATCAAAGGCAACTGAGTTCTTTCCTTCCTGAGTGAAAGCCAACAGGATTCCTTATTTTGCAAAATATCCCCCCAAACAACTCCAGGCTCAAGATCCTTAGCAACTTAAATTTAGAAAGAGGTTTACCCTGTGGAGCCCTGGGAATTTTAAGCGAATGGTACCATGCTTATCCATTTTTTTCTTCTCAGACCTCCAATCTACTTCCTAGTCTACTCAGGTACAACAGTGACTCCTTCAAAGGTTAGGAGCCAATATTTCCAAGTGTTTTGTTTCTTTTTAAATCTTCTTGAAAGTATTGCAGCAAACTTCTGTGCCAGGGTATAACAGGCCTGTGGCCAGGTAGGACTGGACAAACACATGGCCGAGCTCATCAACCTGGCACTAGAATGTACTGATCAAAGGAGAGCTTTTTAAATCATGGGAACCACTAGTGAAAAGTCACTGGGGCTTTGATGGTGGCCCAGTAGGTGGTGGCGATATGATGAACCATGAAAGAAGAAACTGAAGAAGAAAACTAATCATCATATCCCCTTGGCATAGGGCCTACCTAAGAGACAGAGAAATAAACCACGTCTCTAGGAAGCCTTCCTTGATATAGTCAAGGGAATTCTGAACTTCTGATCCACTTGACTTCCCTGTTTCTGATACAGATATATAGAAATACTTCATACCATCAGACATATTGGTGGCTTCCCTGGTGGCTCAGATGGTAAAGAATCTGCCTGCAACGCAGGAGACCTGGGTTCCATCTCTGGGTCAGGAAGATCCCCTGGAGAAGGCAATGGCTACCCACTCCAGTATTCTTGCCTGGAGAATGCCATGGACAGAGGAGCCTGGTGGGCTTCAGTTCATGGGTCACAAAGAGTTGCACATGACTGAGAGACTAAAACTTCACTTCACTTCATAGTTTTATTTATCAGTCCATCTTGGCTTGCTCACTGTTCTCAGCATACATCCCACGCTCTCCTGCCCCTGAGTCCTTGCTCGTATCTTTCTTCTGGACTGCTTCCTAATACTCACCATGCCTGCTGAAGTCCTACCTATGGGTCAAAATTCAAATTTTCCAGCTTTTGAAGTAGTGTTTGGATACTTCTTCTTGGAAGGCTTCCCTGAAATGATCTCTCTTTCGCCTCTGAATTCTTGATGTGTTCTATTCTTTCCACTTAAATGCAGTCATTACCATTTGATAGTGATGGTCTTGTTTTCCCTACCAGTTATAATGCCCCCTTAAGACAGGAACCAGATCTTACAGGGCCTTGTCCAAATAGAGCAGGGGGCAGGGTACTCAACCTATGTCAGCAGGATTGATGTAGTTATTAACTATGTCTTTGATTTCTTAGTAATATCTTCTCTAGGAAATTTTTACTGATGACATTTCTGATACTGCATGGTACTTAACTCTACCACAGAACTTATGACATCACACTGAAATTATCCGTTTATACACAAGCTACATAAGCCTCTGGACAACAAGCTCTTAGGTAGAAACCTTGGTCCACTCATCTGTGTGTCTGCAGTGCCTAACAAAATACCTGAAGATGGGCAGTCAAGCAAATAAAGACTTGATGAGATGTTCAAAGTGGACTATAAGCTCTCTGAGGGGAGGGTACACACATTCTCACCCTCTGTATCTTCTCTTTATAATTAAGAAGCATTAATTGATGTCAACATATGAGGTTAGGTTCTGTAGCAAATGGTTGCTTGGTTCTTTCAGGTAGGTCATACCATTTGATGAGCAAAAATATGTAAAGTCTTCCTAAATATAAATGCTAATCTCAAGGCTTCATGTACTTGGAGAAACTTAAGACTTAGTTGTCTCAAATGACATCCTGTGTGGCCTTTTTCCTTTGTCCAAGATAGCCTCAGAATTTATTTTTGCACTTCAACATGACCTGCATTCCAGTTATGATCATTATTTGACATTTTCAAATAACTCCCATGAAAGTTCTAAAACCAGATTGTGTTGATGGTAATATAACTCTCTAAATTTACTAAAAATTATTGAATTGTATACTTACAATGGATGAGTTTATGGTATGTGAATTACACCTCAATAAATACATTTAAAAAAATTAACTTAGTCTAATCCACAAGGAAAATATCTTCTTTTTCATTTTGACTCCAGGGTCTACCATAGTACCAGATATCGTGGCTGTTCCTTGTTAGCCAGGAGGTGCATCCATGCTAGCAGGGGAGCTCAGGCAGGTCACCAAATGTCAACAGCTCTGCAGAGGTCACCATAAAGGCACTGTTGTTCTATCTCACAGCCGAGAAGGAAAGGAGAGTCGCCATGGAATATCTACTCTCTCTTGCATCCCTAATTAGAAACATGTGGAAGAGGGCCCACCCACAGGTCAACTCAGCAAGAAAGGCCCCGTTTCTTCTGCCTAATGTTGCATGTTGGCTGAAGTCAGACCTCTCCCTGGGCCTGCCATGGGAATGGTTTCAAATTATAGAAGTATCTCCAAAGGCCACCATCAAAGCACCAATGGATTTTCACTGGTGGCTCCCTGTGATTTGAAAAACACTTCCTTGACCAGCACATAATTAGTGCCAGGTTGGTAAACTGGAACAAGTTCCACAGATTTGTCCAGTTCCACCTGGCCATAAGCCTGTTGCACCCTGGCCCAGATTATACACTGCTTAGACGCCCCCTAGTTAGGTGAAATACAGCTCTTAACAAAATTTAAAAGTTCTGGGTAGCATCTTGGCAATATAGATCACACAAATGTCTACATTCTTTCTTGTCATCCATCTAAGTTGAACTTAATACTTTGGTTCTTTCCGTTTTACAGATGAAGGCTATAGGACCAGTCTCCAAATCATTTCAATAAGATATCAAGAAAATGAATGAGAGATGCCATAAACTCTATTTGTGAATGCCCTAAAGAAAATGCAAGATTAGTCTGAGATGTTATTTACTGTAATGCTACCCAAAGAGAAACGCTGCTGTTTTCATTCAGAAAATAACCTTCACTTTTCTTCAAATTCTGAGAGACAGTGGACTTGTTTTAGTAGAAGAAAATCCATATTTACTCAGCTTACAAAGAGCTACAAACGCTGGAAGATTTAATTATTTAAACACACTAAAATGGTCTCTCTCTCTCTCTCTCTCTCTCTCTCTCTCTCTCTTTTAACATAGGGAGCAATACATGAAAAGATGGTTGTGTTGGCCCAACATGGGGTCTTCTGCAAAGACCAGATCGCTCAAGAGGCCTGCTTTGATCTGACCAAAGACTGGTATTTAATCTCCTGAGTGGAAGAAAGCTATGGTTCTTAGATTAATTACCCAGCTACAGATCTGTTGCCAAGCTGTTCCAGTCTCTCCTCCTAATGTGAAATAAAATGGCATTTACTTCAAACCATGTGGGAGAGCCAGCTTGTGCCAGAGAATATGCATTCCTTCTCTACTCATTTACAGACACACGAAAGGTCACTGTTTCATTAATGTGTGTTGAGAGTGTGTGTTGAGAGTGATGTGTTGCCAGACAGAGGTCTAGGGACTGACAGTGGGTGATTCTTGGAAAGAAACTGTGAAAATTAGAGGGAGTTAATTTCATATGTGAAGAGTTATCTTCTTGGTTGAGATGTAACACCTCAAATGAGATAAAGACTGAAAAGCCTTCTGGCGGAACCCACACCAAGTGCCATTAGCTGGCATTCTACAGAAAACCAGCTGGGTTCTGGCAACTGGATGATAGTGTCAGTAGGTGGGGAGGGGGAGTCATATCTAGAACCCATGATTCCAGTTACACTGGTCACATGCTCTACAGGAAAGAGACCACTGTTGCCTGTCACAGGGACCAGAGGATCAGAACTTGGGCTCACTGGATGATCTTGAATGAATTTCTGACCCTCCTTGTGTTTCTGCTGCCTCAACTATTAAAACATAAATAAACATACCCACCCGCTTTGGTGTGAAATGAGGTTGCATCACCTTTTTGGCTCCATAATCAAGACGTGTCTTGTTAGTATTACAAGGCTCTGTAGAATCAAGTGTGTGGAAGCTCTGGGCTTCCAACATACGAATTAATGCCAGTACCAGATGATCAGCAGCCAAATGTGAAATCAGAATCTCTAAAAAGAGGCAAGCATTTTATATCAGCCTTTCAAGAAGCTGCAGCCAGCCACACCCAACTACCAGGGTCTACAAAGAAGTGACTTAACACTGGCTGCATTTCTTTGGCTAGCCAATGCCTCGTGGACTACCTCCGAGAGGGATGCACAGAGTGAGGGGTCTAGATGAGTACATGGGGATCAGAGGCTGGGGGTCAGGGACTGAAAGGACTCCGTGGAGTAGGAGAAAACTGGGTGGTGGAACTCAGTCTTTGAATCAAATGCTTATTTTTCTCTAGGCAGAATGATTATAGGGAACTTGCTGTCAGCGCTCTTAGACTAATCTCTCCAGACACTTCTCTGAAGAGTGCAGGACTCTGATCAAACCCTTCCCAAATCAGCAGTTGAGGAGGTGGAAGGAGGAATTTTAAAAGCTGGTGATGTACACAGAATTCTTAGTTGCACGCTAGATTCACTCTGCCAGCACACAGTGCTTGCTAGACCCTAATCTCTGGCTGCCAGTCCTGGAGAGGCTACAGCCATCAGAGGCCACAGGGATCTTCATGCTCCTGACTCCTTGCTCCTTGATTTCAAAACAGCCAAGGGAAAATGAAGACTAGTTACTAGGAATCTGGCCCTGAACAATCCTAGCTATTGTCACACAGTTCCGTAGGCTTTCTATCAGCAAAACCATTTACATCACTCCAGACCCATCCCTGGCCCCACAGTCTTGTTGACTGTCACTCAACCTAGGATGGTTCTAGGGAAACTGCAGGCCAAAATTGAAGGATGCCTTTGTTTTCATCTCTAGGATAGGATGGCATGTGGTCCTGAGTGCCAAGGTACTGAGATAAGAGGGGTGCTCAAAATGCCCAGATGGCTGGAGAATGAAAACCCGCAGAACAGAGCCAAGTTTGCAGAGCAGACAAGGACCACTGTGGCTGGGGCTGGAAGTGGAGTCTGTGGAGGCCACAGGCAGCAGCGGAACTAAAGGGAAGTCATCCCCCAACTCAGCTGGTGGGAGTTGGGCAGCTTCCCAGCTGGAAGGGGCTCTCAAACACATCCCTGTAAGCTACCCATGAAAGACAGAGATGCCTTAAAAACAACAAACAAAAGGAGCTGCTAATCAAGAGGAACTTTAGACTTAAGAGGCGGATTCAATCATCCTTCCAGAAAGATGCATGCCTGGGCCAAGGCCCAAGAGCATGACATTCAGCTGCTGTCCTCCTCTCCGGAGCCCCAAGTTTGGAGGCACTGAAAGGGGAAGAGGTTCACAAAGGAGGCAGATGGGAAACCCGCCCCCCACCCCATGCGGTACAGTTTCCATACAGAGTATTAGAATTCACCAGGTATAAGCAATCCAAGTAATCAGCTGCTTGGAACAGAAAAAGTGTTTGGAATAAGAAATCAACAAAGACCACAAAACTCATAGTATTCCCTTTCCTCTAAACTTTGAAAGTTACAGCCATGTGGTGATTGAAGCACAGTGCTAGCAATCTTGGAACCATCCCAGGTTCTGACTCCTCAAGACACCCCAAGCAAGGGCTTTTTCCATGGTTGGATAAACAAAGGTGTTTTGTGCAGATAGCCCAAATGGTCTCAATTCTCTTCCAAGCTTACTACTTATAACCAGGCCATTTTGTTGACAATGGCTACTCCCTCTATTTCTTTCCTAATATTTTTCAGTACTATCTCAATTGCTTTTAGCAATATTTTATCTTTCACAGATTTTTCAGAAAGAAAGGCAATGATATCATCAGGTGACTCAAACAAAGCAAGACAGTGGAAAAGGAGAAACAGTAAAAGCTTGCTAATGATGCTTAAGGATAATTGTGCAAAAATTTGCATAATGATAATTATGTAAAATCCATAAACTGGAAAGGAGCTGCTAACAAGACATTCTAGCTTAATTGGGTTTTGAGAACTGTTTTTCTAGAGTTGGTCTTTTTCTCCCCTGAAAGTCCAGGTGCCTTAGTTCAGGGAAAAGAGGGATGTACCTGTTGCCTCAGCCAGCAGACAACGGGTTGAAGACTGAAGGACCTGCATAATCTGTGTGGAGACCCACGGGGCAGAGACGGAGCAAGAGAGCCTTCTCCGCTGGACCTTCGTCCTCAACACGTTTTAAACTGAAGACAGCAGGGAAGCAGAACGATGGATTGGTTCTATCTTCTGCTTTAAATTCACAGGGATACAAAGCAACTGAGAGGCTCCTGGGAACTATTCTTTGCTCCTCCCAGTTCTTTAGGTAGCATCCGTGCAGACAGAGTGAATCAATCTTCATAATCAGAAACAGTTGCTCTGTTTACAATTTACCCTTGGGAACAGGGCCTTTCACCAGCACATTTTGTTTTAAACATCACATTCCTCCTCCACGATGCTGCTACTCTATAGGAATACTGGTCTTTGTGGATGTAAGGCACTTGGTAACTCCCACCAGTGGACAAAATAGTATTTATTTGATTTGAAATAAAGACCTGAACTAACAGACCTGAGTTTTGGTGGGTTGATTTGCTGCACTATAATACATTCAGGGCCAATATCCAGTTCCCTTCTTTTCATCCCTCCCTGCCTCCAGATGACATCAACATCTATGAGTTCTGTTAAATCTTCTATATAGCACCGTTGCTATTTTAAGTATGGTAATGGGCAGAGGGGAGATGATCTTGAGCTGCGATAGTTCCAGGATTGCATTAGAACAGGATATCTTTCAAAGAGAGAATGCAAGTCCTTTGAAAAGAGAATGCAAGCTCTTCATAAGAGCAAGAATTCAGGATGTCCTAGGTCACTGCTGGTGGCATTGTCATTTATCACTGGCTACAGGACACAGTGACCAGATTTCCTGGAAGTAAAAAAAAAAAAAAAAAAAAAAAGACATTTTTCCTGAATTTTCTCTTGACGTCAACCATTATCTATTTGTAATAGATGAGGGGGAAGAAGGCATACACATATGTTAGACACTGCCCCCTCAACTTTAAAATAGTCATTGCCCTCTTTGCTGCTTCCAAATAAACCCATTTTGCTGGCAAAAAATAAAAGAAAATAATCACTGCTTGCTTCCCAAATGGCCTACTCATTAAATCTCATTTTTCTATTTTGCCATTACTTTCTCTTCAGAAAAAACTGCCTATGGGTAGTCTGTTAAAATTGATTTTGTTGTATTTCTTCCTTGAACAGGGCTCCTTGCTATTTCTCCAACATGCAAAGCACAACGCTGCCTCAGGGCCTTTGCATACGCCATGCCTCTGCCTGGCTCATTCTTTCCCTAGATGGCCCCATGGCTTACCTCCAGGTCTTTCCTCCAATGTCACCTTCTCCATGAGCCCTCCTCTAACGACCCTAGTAAATCACCACCTTGCCACACAGGGTTCATTTAACTTTTAACACGCTCCCAGAGTTGAATATTAAAACAAAACAATAGCAAGTAGTGTGCATACTATGATTGCAATCCTTTACTCAATCACTACCGCAAGTAAAATGCCAGCAGTGAGGGTTACTCACTGGTCCCATTTAAGAGCTCTGACACGGAACACCACCCCAAGGATGACGTTCATCACCCTCATATGCTCCTCCATTGTAATGGCTCCATCTTTCCTGATTTGGATCCAAGTCCACTTCTCCTGGATTACTTGCTGGGCGGCGATGAACAAAGTTGACATGGCAACAACAGTCTACTCTGGTCGCTCACAGAAACTTTCTGGGGAGACTGGGTTTCATCCATACAGAGATGAGGTATACAGGATTGGAAAAATGGGAAATAAAGAGTTAAAAGGCAAGGGAAGAAAGGCTACTCTCTGAAGAGGTTCATCTCCAAAGTATTGCCTGATGAGAGAACGAGCTCCCTGCTGGGAGGACAACGTGACTGAAAACATCTCCACAGGGGAGGCTGCGCCATGACTGCAGTGCCCTGAGAAAGCCTCTGAGCGAGGAAGTGACGTGGGTCACAGTGGGGTTAAACAGAAAAAGGCAGAGGACAGGGTGGAACCTGGTTCAAATAAGCAAGGATGCTCTCCACTCTGTGGAGTTTATTTTTGCGACTTAAATAGGAAGGAAGTCCAAAAGGGAGGGTATGTATGTCTATGTAAGGTTGATTCACTTTGCTGTACAATAGAAACTAACACAGCATTATAAAGCAACTATACTCCAATAAAAATTATTTTAAAAACAAACAAAACCAAAAAACTAGCTTTCCTTTAGAGAAAAAGGTGATCTGCTCTTTCAACAGATTGTTTTCTTCCCTCTCACGTTCAGCCTGACTGGTCCCACCTCAGCTCTCAGACCTACAACAGTCTAAACAACAGCGTGGCGTTCTCCCAAGTAATGTTGTGATCGTATCTGTCATGCAGTTTTTCAGGCTTTGTGGCTTCATAAAAAGCACAAACACAGAGGATGAAAAAAGTAGAACATTTAAAAATTCAGAGAGTGATAAAAGGAAATCAGGTCTGGGTGCCTGAGGGGGAAATAGCCAACAAAGTTTTGATGTGATCCTTTCCATCCTAGAGTGAACAGGGTATCTGATCTTACTGCTACTCAATGGAAGATTCCAGAGGAGGATGGATTTTATGCAGGAGTGATGTGGGTATCCTCATAAGATTTTACTGACTCAAAATTAATTTATGTATATGGTACTGAATTATAGAAAACAGGACTATAAATGAAAGACTGTCCATGCCTGACAATGACTCCAAACTAACATAAAATATAGCAGAATCAAACAACACCTTACAAAACATCTTACATATTCATCAAATTAGGTTTCCCTATGATAGTCAGTCCAGTTGATTGACATACATCTTCCTGATAAGTCTAAAAATATCCCTTACATAATACTATCACATTCTATTGAAATTCTCTAAGCATCACAGCTAGAATAACCATTTACCATAATCATTCATTACTCTTGGTCAGAGGAACTAACTTGGCTAGCGTCCAGTACCAGTGGTTCTGTGTCCAGTCCCTCACCACAGCTCCAGCAGAGATCCTGACCCTGCCATTAGTTGGAAAGTTTTATAGCAAAGAACACTGCACTGAAAGATGTTTCTTTAGCAGGATTTAATGAAAGCGATTGCTATCTTTATTAATATTGTTGCTGTTGTTAGGAAAGCACTGTGGAATGTTCCAAGGGCAGACCAAGAACTTCACGCCCCTCACACGAGTGGCCTAGAGCAGCAAATCTCCAAGCACCTTTATCCACCCTCTGCTTTTCCTCTCCAAACATAATAAAAGTTAAATCTAGCAGGAACCACTTGGCTTTATGATCTTGGAAGATGCACTGTTGCTTAATGTCCGGCTGTATTCATCTTCTGCCCTTTGCCTCTCTACTTCTCTGCGATTCTCCTTTCTCCTTTACGGAAAAATAAATGTTCTTTACCCTTGGGCCTGCCATTTTCTGCTCCAGAGGCTCGAATCGTGATGCTGGTGATGAGTGGTGACCTCTGTGGCTCATTTCACTGCCAGGACCAGTGCCAATGACTTGGCTTCTACTTTAATAACTGGAAAGTGGGCAGCAGACACCACATTTGATGAGGCTGCCCTGCCTCCAAAGTCTCCCCATTTAGGCAGATGAAATAGAGCTGCCTTTCTTGGTGGAGAATGTGAACTATCTTATGCCCTCTTGGTTAATGAAGGGTCTTGCTGTAAGAATAGCTTTCCCAGTCCATTAGCCAGACAATTCACTAAATAACCTGTTAACGTTCCTATGAATTCAATGTGGAACACCAATCTTCAAGTGGCACAGGAACATCATAAAACAGAGTGATGTGGCATCAAAGGTATGTGCATAGGCCTTGCCGTGAAGTAAGTGGTGTCGGGATATAACAGTGAGGGCTTTTCCCCTCTGTTTTATAAGCACCTTCCCTTTCAATAATATCTATGAGCTGAGATCAATGGCAGCTTTTCCAATAGAAAGTGCATTTGGTTTCAATTCACTTTCATAACAACAGAGACTAACCCTTAGCAAGATGGAGAACATTAAGCTCCATTGTTCAGGCTGAGGATGACTTACTCGGGTGGCAGGAAGCAGATCAGCCTTTTCTCTGGAGAAGAAAATGCCTGTGGGTAGCAAACCTCATTCTCAAACAGCCCCCCCACTTTTTTTCCTTTATGACAGTGAAAGGAAATCAAAGAATCGTCTCCAATCACAGAACAGGAAGGGACCTCAAAAAAAATCATCATCTGACTCAGCTTCCTCTAGAAGGTTTTTTTTCTTAAATAATTATACAATTCCTTGGAAGGCAAAGTATTTTATAAATTATTTTAGTAAGCTCCCTCGTGGAGCCTTTTATTATCTTAAATAATGAGAAAATGATTGAAAGTCTTTAGGCTATGGCAGCTTTTAAGATTTTAGATGTTGGTGAGTGGAGAAGGTAGAAATAGGATCCAAGCTGTGTTCTTCTGGCAAAAGAAAATACCTGTGCCCCTGCTTCACATCTCAAATAACCAGAAACTCACTCTCCAAGATTATAATTATTCAGAAACACCCTGCCAGGTACATTCACTTTTCTCTCACAGACAGAAAGAAGGGCACGTTGGATAGGCTAATAGAAGGGAAGAATTCTGATGTACAACATGTCTTCATGAAGGTTCCTTCAAGGGAAAAAAAAAAAAGAAAAAACCCACCCAAATGGTGGAATTATGTAATTCTACCCTTGTGTTATTTAGAAAATGGCAGGGGGAAAAATACCATCCACTGTCTGTTCCTCGAGCACCTCCAATCAAGGGCTCTAGCCATTTAAAAACATGTTTCCTGGCTTCAGACTGGCTATAAATAAATTTAATAAGCATGAAAAAAAAGAAAAAATCACTGCATCATTTACATTTCTCTCTCAACTCCAGCTGACAAAAATCCAGTCCAGATGTTTGTTTTGCAAGAACAACAGCAAGAGGGTGAACTTCAGTCTTGAGCATGAGAGTCCCAGAAGAAGAGGATGTGTGTGTTTGAAGAGAAAGGGGCGGCCAGGTAGGCAGGGAGGGTGTGGACAAACCTGATTTGATACTGATTTCACAGAAACATGGTAATGAATTTATTTCGTGTGTAAGAAATCCAGTTTATTAGCCTTTCCCCTGTCTCATCACCCCTTTCAAAGCCACAGGGGCTTGGCTGGCGAAGCCTGAAATGGATGTTTCATAACCTTTGCTTTTAAATTAAACAAATGACCTCAGATTTTGGAGCGGTTGTTGACTCAGGGGAAAGTATGCCATTAAACGTGTGCCAGAAACAGATTTAATTGGTACAAGTCCCAAAAAGTGTTCGAAAGAGCACAGGCTTCCCGCATATAGATTTCAGGGGAATTACTCAAAGGCCGCACAGCTTTGTCAGAATTGGAGATGTGAAACAAGGCAGCTGAAAGACTCCGTATCAAAAGGGTAAATTCAATTCAAGAGATATTAATCTGATTACCTAAGCCAGGCCGTGAATCGGATATGCTCCATTGTGCACCCATGTTCAACCTGGACGGCTGGAGGAGCCAATGGCTTCCTTTTCCCTGACATATAATTAAGTTTTAAGAGACGATCGAGTTACAGATACAACGTTTAAAGAAATATTTCATTCAGGAGTGGCATTTACAGTGCTTGCCTGTTGCAAGAGACATTGTTCACTGTACTTCCTTGAGCCACGCCAGAGAGTGTGGGGATCAGGGCCTAGGGGCTTGGTGTTTGCATTTCAGGCTACAATAAACGCTCTCTGTGCACCTGCCTGGAGGAAAAACCAGTCCAGCCGCCTCCCAGACAAAAGGGCCCTGTATTAAGTGCTGAAAACCCAGACGTGAACTGACCCTGGCAAATTCCAGCTAGAAAAAAAAAATCAATATTTTTGTCCAGTCCAAGAGAAGCTGTCACGTAGGTTTCTGGGTTTCCTTTCTCATCTCACAGAGTCTGAACAACAGTGACCTGTCAACAGAAGTCACCTCCTTTCTCATGAGCCTCCTTGCCTTTCTAGATTCCTTTCCTGATGGGGAAATCCATCACCTGGCACACCATAATATGCCCTCCAGTGATCAACACACACTCTCTTGCTCTCTCTCCACCAGACTCTTCCCACTGAAATCTTATTTGGGTCATGAAGGACATGCAAGTGCATCCTCCCAAAGAGATATAGCATTACTGGCTTGCTTGTTCTTAAAGATTTCCCCAATACACACTTCCCACAAACTCCAGACACACTTAATGGCAAGAATATTTATCAGTAGGGCAGGCAACAGATCAAGGTCAGAGTTCCTCCATGCCTGTCCCGGTTCCCAAAGCCAGTTGGTCAAAGGCCATACTAGGCCACACAAACCAATTTTCGATGACTTCTCCTGGGAGAGCTATTCAGCTCAGGAGAGCTATTCAGCTCAGGCTTGTTCTAATTTGTGTCTGGAATCAATCATGCTAGTCTCAGCTGATCTGTGCATTCTCATGAAGCAAAGAAATTTCTCACAAAATTTGAAACGCAACCAGATGAGGCACGGGCAGCTTTACCCCAGGTCACAGATGAATAAACTAAGAAGGGCAAGGTGATTACCTCAACTTGAGACTGTAGGTTGGTTACAAAACCAGAAAAGGATCCGTGAACTGTAACCTCCTACTTCTCTCAGCCAACCCTGAGTAGAGGGTACGATGAACTAAGTTGTGATTTTGATAACTTTAAAACTACCTGGTGAGGCATTGGCTACAGACCATTTCTGAACATTTTTGGTGATGAAGAGCTTAACTTTAAGGGGTTAACAACTTTCTCAAAGTCACCCCAACAGATTCTCCAAAATCTCCCTCAAGAGGGAGGGAAAACCAGATGATTGACACAGGGAAGCCAGGCTCGCTAACAGGACCATTCCAGCTGGATGAGCGTCATTGTTTGTGTCTGGAGAGCACACAGGAATCAAGTGCAGTTTGCCTGATTCGGGGCTCATTAAACAGCTGGCCCAGAAAAACAGCCACCTACCACAGGTGCTAAGCTCCCCTGGCCAGCCTGGCAAGCTCTCAGAAAGTGTGGGGCTGATTTACAGCCTGCCACTTTGTGAGTGGGTCTAAGCCCATGATGGAGATTGGCTATTGGCTGATATCCAGGGACCTACCTATACTGTGATTCAGGAAAGATTGATCAGGGAGTCCATCTTTATGCCCTGATATCTCAAGATGGTGGCCCAAGCCACCACAAGATTATGCCACAAGATCATGATGGTTTCGCCTTTCCTTGAGTGTTTCTGACATAAAAGATGTGTCTCCCTCAACCTGGTAATTCACTAGCTGCTGGGCTGTAGTGTGACTTTAGCTGTTTCATGTGTGTGGGCCTCATATTCCGGCCTTTCCTTCTATTCTTATCTTTTCCTGTCCTATCCACGGTAATACAACACATACAGCCAGTTTCGATGTAAGGTTAGCTCATTACAGTAGGTAGGAATTCTAGGGTTCCGACCAGATAAAGCTGCCAAAAAATTAGAACTAGCCTTTATGTTCTAGAGGGCAGAGACCAAGCCTGACGCTGTTCTTTTTAACCCTTGAACCTCCAGGAAGCATTTCTTATTATACATGTTCTGTTTTGAATGAATGGAAAGTTGACTAGATCAAAGCTCAATTTTGAGAAGTTAAGTGACTTGCTCAACATAACACAGAGGCTTTGTGGTAGGGCTGACCCTTGAACACAAGTCTCCTAATTCCAAATGTGGTGCTTTATCTACTGTTAAAACACACTGTTTCTCTAATGTCCATTTGCAGGGAGGTTTCAGGGGGCAGACAATCTGTCACCACTCCCTTCCATGCCAGCCATAATGGATGGCCCACAGGTCTCCCATGGAACCCTGCCTCTTGTCCCATTACACAGGCTTTTCTCTTGTCCAAGGTCACCTTCCCTTTCTCTTCCTCCTCTTGGTAACAGCTACTGATCCTTCACAATCCAGCTCAAGTGTCTTCTCATGAAGAACCTTCAGGTAGCACTCCCACCCCCAAATTGGGACTCTCATGTGCTTCCCCAGGAAAACCCTGATCCAAGAACCACCACAGCACACTTTGTATACATATGCATCATGATTCCCCAACAACCTGACTATGAGCTTTCCAAAGAGCTGGGCCTTAGCTTCTGTCTCTGTATCCCTAAGCTGTCTGTCTACCTCAGGACCCCGTAGAGAGTTCTGGTAAACACCCTTATTGTAAATCAGACTAAACCACTTCGCTCACAACTCTTGTGTGAATATGGGAGATTCCTTTTTCCAAAGCAGAACTGTTGGGCCCCTTTCCTCTCTGACATTTTCCCTATGCTGCCTACTGTTATTCATTAATACAGTCAGTGCAGGCACATAGTTCAAGCTGACTATACTTGGGAGGAATTTTAGAGCATTCATGATATCTCAGCGATCACAGTGGCAGTCTCATGCTTCTTTCAGGTGAGTACTGGTCTAAAACTTTAAATCATTCTTTGATTGTACCTCTTGTAGCTGTAGGTGTCTCATTCATTCACCAAGTATTTATGGAGTAACTATAAAGACCACGCACCCTTCCTGGCTCTGGAGATTCAGTAGTGAACAAAAGAGATAAGAAGACTTCTCCTTAGGGAGTTTACATTCTAATGACCCTATGACAGGGTTCTCTTGCTGATTTACCTTAATTTGGGGCTATCATGTCAAAGGGCAAGCTATTTTCCTTAGTTCTAGTTGGGTCTCTGAAGGAGTAAGGAGGTTCTTCCTGGCTGGAAGAGCCTGACTTTGGGCTCTGCCAGCTACTTATTCACTGATGTTGGTTTCATGAGTTCTACCTTTAGAGATTTCAATCATCTATTCTATCTCTGGTCTACATCTCTCTTAGAGGCATGTCCCCCTTGTCACGCAACACAGAAGCAATTTATTTTAGTGCTTTTCCAGCCTCATTTATCTACACATTTTACAATGTTATGTTATTTTCAGGTGTACAGCAAAGTGATTCAGTTATATATACATATATATGTTTTTTCAGATTCTTTTTCTTTATAGGTTATTACAAAATATTGAGTATAGATCCCTGTGTTATACCGTATAAGGCCTTGCTGGCTATATATTTTATACATAGTTGTATGGTCATGTTAAATCACAAATCCCTAATTTATTCCTCCTCCCTTACATTACATTTAAAAGCAAAAAAGTTTGTCTCCTTACTGCTTCACCCACTAGGGTGTCATCCATCCTCTATAGGTGAAAGGAATACTCCTGAGAAACTTAGATTCTCTGAGCCGCTTTTATGGGCCTATTAGACAGAAAGATAGTGGAGAAAAATAAACATCAGAACCTAAAAAGGCTTCCATGCCTTCTATTAAAACATAAGAAACCCTCTCCAACACACACACACACACAAATTTAATTTCATCCTTCAGACCCTCTCTTAAAGGAAGGAGTAATTTTGCTCCAGCATATTGTAAATGATGGAGAGGATGTCACTGACAAATACAGAATACTCCCTGCACACATTTCAGTCCGCCAGCTGCCATCTTGACTTCTCTGCCTTGTCTTGTCTTAAGGAGGGGTAAATGATGGCTGGCCACAGGATAAACAGTCTGTGCTAATGTACCTGGCACATGTCCCTGAAGAGGAAATGACTTATACACAGGTAAGCTTAGGCTTCATATCTCCTCAGATAATAACTGTTTAGAGGAGGTAGTGAATTCTGAATAAACAGAAGAGACGTCTATTCACCCTGAAGAGGTACTCTAGGGCTGACAGTGGGCATAAAGAAAATTAGATAAAAAAGGAGCCAGATCTGGAATTAGAAATAAAATGTTTTCGAATGTTTAAAAAGAAAAAGTATGTTGGCCTTTACACATCAACTAGCAATAGGGAAATAATACTAAAACTCTGATCTAAAAGAAGATGATTTTGAGAATGAATATGACTGAAGGCCATTGACAAAGGTACACAGACTTCCATGTTTACAAGCAAACTTAATAAAAATATTGGCTCAGTTGGACAAAGCTGTTTAACTACATGCTATGGTTGGGGACTCCATAGGACTGCCTTCTAAAGGAATCTGCCCTTCACACATAACCCCTTATAAGAGGAAAATGCCCCTTATCCATGGACCCAACAGAAAGGATGGGTGTCCTGGTTGAGTTCTTTACCATATGATTTTTTGGCCATGGCTGATTGAACCAAAAGATAGCCCAGCCACAGAATTAGCAGGCGTGAAAAGGTAAATTGGGCTGATCAACTCATACGGTCCAAGGTCAGTGCCATGGAAAGATGAGACAGATAGGAGAAAAATGAAGACAGTGTCCCAAGTTTCAACCTTTCCAATTTCCAAGAAATCTGACTGTACTTTGCTTTCTATTTGCACATAGCCATGAGAATGCCAACACATCCTTACAGAAGAATTTAGTGGATGAAAATTTAAGTCCTAAAGCCAGACTCTCTGAGTTGGAATCCTGGCTCTGCCAGTAATGGTGTCACTTTTCGAGGAGTCAGTTCCTCCATCTAGAAAATGGATAATGATTACCATCTGCCTCAGAGGGTTGTTGTCAGTATTAAATGTGATCATGGATGTACAAGGCCAGGCACACAAAAACATGGTCCATAAATGGTAGTGACAGTTATTAGTAGACCTGAAGCATGGAGGTCTTTTTTTTAAGCAAACTTGAGTAGCTTTCTGTTTCTTGCTACCAAAAGAGCCCTGAAACAGTCTAGAAAATACTGTCTCCCAGATGTGAGGCAAAGCCTGAAGAAAACTCCACTGGTGACCCAGTGAAGGCATGTGGTTGCCACTAGTCTGATGATACACCCTCTACATGCCTGTCTCCTCTCTTAGGGTATTGTCTCCTTGACAGCTCAGATAGAGATGCTTTTACCTTGGTATTTCTGTGCCTAACATGGATAAAAGACTCAATGCATAAAGAGTGTTTCTCAAAGTTCCCATCACTTCATGGCAAATAGATTTTTTTCCCCTGGGCTCCAAAATCACTGCAGACAGTGACTGTAGGCATGAAACTAAAAGACACTTGCTCCTTGGAAAGAAACCTACAAAGCAGAGAAATCACTTTGCCGGTAAAGGCCCATATAGTCAAAGCTATGGTTTATCCAGTAGTCATGTATGGATGTGAGAGCTGGACCACACAGAAGGCTGAGTGCTGAAGAATTGATTCTTTTGAACTGTGGTGCTAGAGGGGACTCTTGAAAGTCCCTTGGACTGCAAGGAGATCAAACCAGTCAATCCTAAAGGAAAGTAACCTGAATATTCATTGGAAGGACTGATGCTGAAGCTGAATCTCCAGTCCTTTGGCCACCTGATGCAAAGAGCAGACTCACTGGAAAAGACCCTGATGCTGGGAAAGATAGAAGGCGGGAAGAGAAGGGGACGACAGAGGATGAAATGGTTGAATGGCATCACAGACTCAATGGATATGAGTTTGAGCAAACTCTAGGAGATAGTGAAGGACCAGGAAGCTTGGGGAGCTGCAGTCCATGGAGTCATGAAGAGCCAGACATGACTGAGTGGCTGAACAACAACAACAAAGTGAGGTTTCTGCTGCTGCTAAGTCACTTCAGTCGTGTCCGACTCTGTGTGACCCCATAGACGGCAGCCCACCAGGCTCCCCCATCCCTGGGATTCTCAAGTCAAGAACACTGGAGTGGGTTGCCATTTCTTTCGCCAATGCATGAAAGTGAAAAGTGAAAGTGAAGTCACTCAGTCATGTCCAACTCCTAGCGACCCCATGGACTGCAGCCCACCAGGCTCCCCTGTCCCTGGGATTCTCCAGCCAAGAGTACTGGAGTGGGGTGCCATTGCCTTCTCCATGAGTGAGGTTCTTAGAACAGTAGTATTAACAACTTCTGAAAATTTGCTAGAATTACAAATTTTCTGGCCCCTCCCAAGACTGATTGAAACTCTGAGAGTGGGAGCTCAGTGGTGTGTGTATTAATAACCCTTTCAGCATGATTTTAACGCACACTAAAGTTTGAGACCCACTGGAATGAGGGTTCTGTTGGGGAAACACCGCTTCTTATCCTTGACTGAAGAACAGTCCTATTCTATCTGGGGATCATCCACCTTTGATCTCCTGGCTTGGGAAGGGATACACAAGAAACTACCAAAGAGGATGGAGAAACATTCCCAGCCAGTCAAATAAGTCTCATCAATCACGTTGATCAAGGAAATGACACGTTGCCAATGGATCATCCTCTCATTCTTCTCACAGAGGCCTCAGGAAACTCCCCATCATGGCCTGCCAGATGTCCATGATCTGCACTGGCTCATCCCTTGCCTTCTCTTATGTGCCCCTGCACTCCCAGTCATAAGGAATGATTCTTATCTTCTTCAGATGACCATGCTCTTGCCATCGTAGCTTTGGTAATGATCTATCCTCTATCTAGAAACATCATTCTTTCATCTCTGTAACCTTACACTAAGTACAGCTCCTGAAGCATAATGGGAGTCCCATTTCCCTAAATATTTGATGAGTTCATTGTTTCCTTACTTCCAATCTCCCCATCCCTAAGCCATCTAACACATCTCATCTAGAGAATCCACAGAGTACATATTATGATCATTTTATCATAAAACCTTAATTCAGTCTGGCATTTGAAGTCTGGCCCCAATCTACTTCCAAATTCATTGCACATGACCTCCTATGTTTACCCTAAAACCCCAGGCAAATGCCCCCTTCCCAACATACGCTACATTTCCTTACAACAGAGATCCTGTATTTACTGAGTACCCTCCAGGAGCTAGGGGATACAGGAGTGATCAAGACAAAGTCCCTGCCCTTGAGAATATTATACAAAAGCAAGAAGGCAGTCCATAAACCCATAAACAAATAAACTTATAAGGTCAGGTAGTGATAAGGGCAATGAAGAAAATAAAGCAGGCTTAGGGGATTAGAGAAGGTTGGGATGGGGGTAGTGGTTTCATCTAAGACAGAGATGCAGGAAGACCTCTCTGGGAAGATGACACTTGAGTGAGACTGAAGGTACTGAGGCAACAGGCAAAGTGAAGGTCTGGACAAGTGCCCCAGTCAATGGGAACAGCAAGTGCAAAAGGCCAGAGACACAAAGCCCAGAGTCTAAGGAACAAGGAAGTGGGCTACACAGCTAGAACAGGTTTGGAGAAGGGGAGACTGGTAGGAAAAAGGGCAGACAAGGCCTATTTTGAACTTAATGCCTTAGTTCTCAGCTTTTCTTGATCTTTTCTGTGCCTCTTGAAATCCTATCCATCCTTCGAGGCCTGTCTCTTTCACCTTCTTCCCTGGACCCTTCAGCTCTCCCTCTACTGAAAGAGATGTTCCTTTCTTCCTAAATCCTGGAGACTTTCTTTCATACCCTACTTGTCTAAAGCACTGCACACATTCTACCCAAATACTGTTCTTTAGAATGACTCTTAAACTGCACCATAAACATCTTGAGGACAGGGACCATATCTTGCTCATTTCTGGATTGTAACATGAATATAGTAAATACAGTGCATAAAGTAGGGGCTCCCCACTCATGAAATCATAAGGTTAGAAGGCACTGAAAGGTCTCCTCACCTAGCCAAAAAGATGTTTTTAAAAAAATTTTTGGAGGGACCAAGGCTCTAAAACTATGCTAATGTATGCAGGAATGCAGCTAATGCCCAGGAAAAGTCAGTCTGACTGAATGAAATACTGTTTAATCCAACTGGTATTTATCGACTAGCTTATCAGAAAAAGGAAGAAAAGCAGAGCCGTCAGAGAGATTCAAACCTAGGGCACAGCTGAGCTGGACTGTCTATTCTAGGGCCAGACCACCTTACCAGACCTTGTTACAATCCTTCCCAAATGCCATAAACACCACCAATGCATTCTAAATGTTTTTCATGCCACGTAACAACACAAACTAAGTTATCCCCCCGGCATCACTCCTAGAGACCAACCATACTTTTCTTAAGATTGCTGACCTAGACACATTTCGTCTTTGGTATAGAACTCTTTTTCAGTGATGGTAAACGAGGATCTCTTCTCAGAGAATTCTTCTAATCTGTAGCCCTCCGGGATCACACCTCCTCTTGACATCCCATTCTCTGCGTCTTTGGCTCCTCTATCTCTGTAGTTGAAGCAATTGGCAAAACTGGCTTTGGTGTTCTCGTCCCTTCTGCCTTCATGACACTGAAGGAACATGTGTAGCTCTGGGAAATGAGCCCGTAAATCCTAAATAGTGAAGAGGTCTGAGGGTGAGGGGAAAAGACTTTCACAACATTTAACAGTGCTCTCCCATGAACCACCTCAAAGGCTTCTTTCCTAAGGAAACTTTCAGCTCTCACCTCACTTGATCTTAACATACCTCCTGCCTCAAACACGTCTCTCTGGCAAACTTTCTAGCGAAACAGAGCTCCTGATCAAGAAGTGCTTCCTGGGGGTTGACTTCACTGTTCCTTTCTCCATTTGATCCCTCGGCTATGGTTGTATTGACCCCGGCCTCGCTGCTGAAAATCCTCGACAAGTTCCTCTCCCTTGTGAGACCGACAGCTTTTCAGATGTTTGTAGGCTCTGCCCAGTCCCCTCTCAACTCTGGCAGCCCCCACCTCACATAACATTTAGGTTTCCTTTTAGTTAAATACTACAGGGTTTGGGCTGTGTTTCAACCTTCTAAGTTTTCTCTATAAATTAGACCTTTCATAGCACCTGAATCATTGCTAGAAGTGGTATATACCCAGCTAAGGACCCTGGATGTTTGACTACTAGGGGAAGCATGGCACAGGTAGATGTGTGTCCCCTTGTAACCAAAAGCATGTGAAGTTGTGTGTGTTGATCCACGTCTGTGGCTTTGGAATAAAAAATTAAAAGGTCACCAGGACACATACATTTTTGCCCCAAACTCTCTCCTAAGAGGCATAAGTGTGCAAACCTAGGATCTCAGGAGAGGAGCTCTGACTTTGGTTCCGGCACTATCACCTCTCACTTGCTGTGGTGCCTTTGGGCAACACCCTTCTCGCCTTCATGCTTCACTTGCTTGGGACAGATCAAATGATTCATCACATTAAGACATTTTAAAATACTATGGAAATGCTAATGTTCACATGTTGATCATCCTTGTTAATATTAACCTTGCAGTCACATGGTGACACTTCATATTTTCAAAGTGCTAATTATAACCAACCTGCACCATGACCCTGAGAGGTGGATTTTTAAAGCTGCTTCAACCCACACTCATTTTGCCCAGGGTCCTATCTAAATGAACAATGAGTTTGGGGTTGGACTGTGCAGAGCCTTGGAGCCAAAGTGTGGACAGAGTCCTGCTAACTTGACCAATCCACCCCAAAGTTTGTGGTTAATGGATTACAAATTTGGGTAATGCTGGACAATAAATTACTACTATAATAATAAAGCTGAAAGTACACACAATTTAAGCAGAAACACCAGTGTTTTTTATCGGAAATGAAAGAAACCATTGATCATAGCAACTGTCTGAGATTAGCAGGGAGCCACATTTTCAAACATCCTGCAGTAAATCCAGAGCAGATCCAGCTGGAAAGCAAGAGTGGAAATAAAACTTGAGAATTCATACCATGCTTTGAAGTCTGCCTCTTTCACAACCATGAGTCCCTGATTTGTCCCAACCACTCTGAGCTGTTCTCGCGTGTTGAATTTATTTTAAAAGAGACACAAGACACACACTTGCATATAATCTATCAAATGGACTCCAGCTTTTTGCAGGATGGTTTGTTAGGGAATATGAATCCCAAAATACTTTCTCTTGCACATGAAATCAGCCATCAATTCAATTGGAATAGGAAGGCTTCCAATACTAAAACTAGAAATCATTCTTAGTCCTAGTAAATAATATTTTTTCTCTTATGTTCTTTCCTTGACCCAGCCAGATACTTTAAATTTTTAGTTTTTAAGGCTATTATCTACCAAAACTATTGCTACAGATAAGAGGATATTAACATGCCACCCTAGGTTCCTGAAATGGACATGTCTCCACACTAGAGTGAATGCTATCCCAAAACATTATCAAAGGAAGGAAAGTCAATGATCTAAGTTGAAGAGAGTTTCAGTCTTACACAGGGTCCACAGTCACCACACATCAATCTCACCTACTGACTCTGCCTGGATAGACAGGGACTCAGGAAGCCCTTCTGCTCAAATTCCAGGTAATTTCAGAATAGGACATGGATGGTATCTTAGGCCAGCTGGACTGATAGAGCCTTTCTTCAGTGATCACTAGAGGCAAAAGGGATGTTCTCTGTGACTGAAATCCCATCATCCTTAGCACCTTCAACGACCTCCAGGAAGAAACATTAAGGGCATCTAAGAAATATATCCTTGGCCACAGAACAGTCACAATAACCTAGTGAGTAACCAGACACTAAACTTCGTAATAACCTACACGCTTGAGTTTCCATCAGCAGAAAAAAATACCGAAGAAGAAAATACTTTGACTCACAGTGCCTGGTCAAGAACAATGTAGATCATAAAGTCAAAAATCCTGATTTCTGCCCTTGGGTTCACAATATAACTTTGGTCAGGTTGCATAAGCGTTGACCAGTCCATTTACCCACTTGAAGGAAAGAACATCTGTGAAAGGCAGGCTGAAAACTGACAAGCACATGTATACACGTGAGGAGTTATTTTAACTAAATAGGGAAAGTTCACTTTGCCCTCTAATGCCTTCTCAGTGCACACAGCTTATGAGCAGAAGCAATGTCGGGAGAGTTCTCTGGGGGTCACTTCTCCCTTCGTTGGCTCCCCCTGCCTGGGAGCTGGATAATTTACCTGGGGAATGAGTCCTCGAAGGGAATCAGACCATGGACCCTAGCAGTGAACGTGGGTCTACATAATCCAAGCATAAATTTAATAAGGAGAAAAAAAAAAAAACCCAGCAACACAAAAACAAAGAACTCTCAACTTCACAAACACTGGGAGGGCAACAGCTGGTCAGCCGAGATGAAAGGAGCGTGAGAGAACACCTCCCATCTCCTGCCTTCTCCTCCCCCATCGAGGTCCCTGCAGCCAGCCAGGGCTCCCTTTTACAGCCCTGTGCAGACGACCTTGTTCCAGCTAAGATAGGAGCTCTTTTGATCTCAGCAGGGGGAAGCTCTGGGCCTGCAGCTGGCAGATATTAATAGTACAGGATCCGCTGGTGTGGAAGAGATCTCTCAGTTGGGCCAGGTCACTCAAACTCCCGGCTCTGCGTCAGAGCAGAAGGGACTTCATCTCCGCACATCAGCCCCTGCTGGGTACTTCTCTTGGGTCAACTCGGATCATTTTCTCACTGGCTGCTCTCGGCTGCTTGTTCTCACCCTACAACTGTTTTCAAGGGAGTGCTGTTTGAAGCTGTACCCTCTGCTCCGCAGCTGAAATCCATTACAGGACAGGGTAAACCCTGGACTCAGCCCATTACAGCGTGTTCCTCACTCTCACCAGCTTGCACACTTCTTCTGTACACGTTTGCATGGTAGAGAGGCAGTGAGAGCAAGGGACAGACAAACCCAGAAATGTTTACAGAGAAAGTTACAGCAGGACGGGAGGGCAGGAGGCTGTTAGAGTATGCCGATGTATCAATGCCGAGATTTCCAAAGATCCGCCCCATTATGCTTAATCTAGGACGACAAGGTCACTCTTCCCACCCTGTAAATCAGAATTTTAAAACCCCATCAACGAGTGAAAGCTCCTGACCTTCAGACCCACATCGCAATCTAATAATGTTAAAACTAGAAAAGACTTCAGCCATCTCATATTCATCCAATCTGTCATTGAACAGAAAAAAAAACTGAGGCCCAAAGTGATTAAAAGAGCTGCTCAAGCTCATGGAGCTAATAGCACAAGGGCAAAGCCGATACAAATGAATGCTTACAACACCAACAAAGCGATTTATACATTTTAATCACAGCAACATTAGTAACCACTGTGATATAGTTGAATAGGTATAAATATTCTAAGAAATTTATTATCTTTTTCATTCACTGGTAAAGAACTTCAGAAAAAAAAAAATTCCATAGACTCTTTATCTGCTTCGTGATGCCAGGAAAAGACCAAAAACATCAGTTGCTTCCATTCTCCCTTGGGTTTCACATTAAGAAAAAGTTGCCTAAGAAAGAGCTGGTAACTGCCCCTTTGCCTTGAACATGACTTTACCATTTACTTAAAGCGGTGACACTGGAGCCCCAAACCAATTTCCTTTGTATCTGTTTTGCTCCTCCTCTTTGCTTAAGATAAACCAGGAAGCCAGGACAAAAAGAAGTACTCTTGCTTACAGGTTTTCAAATGAGGAAACACGATATTCTCCTCCTAGGAACTGAATAAATGTGTGTCTGTGTGTAATTATAATAACAACAATTTTTTTTTTCCTTATTGGAGGCTAATTACCTCACAACATTTCAGTGGGTTTTGTCATACATTTACATGAATCAGCCATGGATTTACATGTATTCCCCATCCTGATCCCCCCTCCCACCTCCCTCCCCATCCCATCCCTCTGGGTCTTCCCAGTGCACCAGGCCCGAGCACTTGTCTCATGCATCCCACCTGGGCTGGTGGTCTGTATAACAACAATTTTTAATCACATTCATAGGTGATTCCCAAGGTTAACCATTGTTACAAAGCATTTACTATGGTATTGGTTCAGCATTTATTTACTGCCTACTCTGTGCCTAGATGGTTTTCCCAGGTCGTACAATGGTAAAGAAAACACCTGCCAATGCAGGAGACACAAGAGACACGGGTTCAATCCCTGGGTCGGAAAGATTCCGCAGAGAAGGAAATGGCAACCCACTCTGGTATTCTTGCCTGGAAAATTCCATGGACAGAGGGGCCTAGTGGGCCTCAGTCCATGGGTTCACAAAGAGTTGGACACGACTGAGCACACACACACACGCGTGCACACACACACACACACACACACACACACACACACACACACACTGTGGCTAAAACCTTGTTGGTCACTCAGCAAAGATTTTTATCCACAGCATGGATAAAAAAAGAATCCAAGAAAGCCTGTGTCCTTAAAATATCTGCCAATTCGGTAGGGAAACCATGAAAAGTTAAATTATTTTTAAAGATCTTTTAAAAATCTCTCTTGCTGACCAGGTAGAAGGACCACAGAGGAGGAAGACAGAGTGAGACCAAGGCAGCCTGGAACAGGAAAGGAGGTTTTGTGGAAGAGGTGGTCTTTATTTAAACCTCGAAGGAGTGGGAGGATTTGGGAGGAAAAGAAGATGTAGAGGTGAAAAGGGGGATGCTGTCTGTGCAGAGCATAGAGGCAGGGGTCGGGAGCGCAGGCAGAAGGGCCCACACTCGCTGGAGGAGCCTTCCGGAGGCTGAATAGGAAGGAAAGGACAGACCACCAAGAATTAAGAAGCATCAACTTAACCAAGGATATTTTTTTTGGGAAACTGATCCACATGAAAGGAAAGAAAAAAACCTGATTTTCAGTATGTGCTGATTTCCATGGTGTAAATACTTCCACCCTGGTTGATTGCAAGCTAACAAGCCACAAATTCCTGAATATTTTAAAATCAACTTGTTGATTTTTGCCCATTCTCAGGAAATGGGTTAAAATAATTTCAAGATTCATGAGTAGGAGAGTGATACAATAAAAGGAAGCCAGAAATGGAGAAGTGGGTGTATGTGGTAGTGGCTGGAATTGGGAAGGCCATTATGGAATTTATTCAAATAATCCAATTGTGAGTTTTTAGTAAGTCAGTGTATTGCTCACAATATAACTCATAAGAGGGGACAGATATGTTTGGAAAGAAGAATCAAGTAGACTTGATGATGAAAGGAATATATGGAGGGAAGGATGATAGGTGATTCAGCTCTTTAGCCCAGGTGATGGGAGAATAAAAGGCATCACCAAGTGTGGAAATAGGGTACACAGAACATTTTATGCTTTTTAGAAGTAATTCATTTTCATCCTGAAAAACACCACTAAGAAGCAGGGATGTAGTCCTTGCCATTTGGGGAACCATAAACCAAGGCCAATCCATGGAAAACCACCTGGGCAGTTAGGAGCCCTAGAGGTCCCATATATTCCATCATGAATAATTCTCAGAAAATGGAAAGTGCAGAGGGGCCTGGAACAGCTATGTTCATCCACCCAGGCCCACAGCCTTCTACCCTAAAAGAAATCAGACTGCAACTAGCAGAACTCAGAAATGTCAAGTAAGAACTTTCAATAAAACTAGAAACCACCCACTGGCTCAGTGGTGTAATTCCCCTAGCTACGTAAACCAGAGCCAGTCTGACCTTTGCTAGCATGGGAGGGTGGAGAAAATTTGCAGATTTACCTACATGGAGAGTTTTTCTTAATCTTTCTGTAAAGCTGTTTGGGAATGCCACATCTCTAGTACATGATACTAGTGTATACATTTAGATAGCCCCAAAGTACCCAGTTTAAAAACAGGCTAAATTGCTGTAAAGCCAACATTGGAGCATCAGTCTCAAAAACAGTCATTTAGCAGTTTACCAGCTCTTGTACTAAGGACCCAAAAGAAACTACAGAGGAGCGACAGGCCTTAGGCAGTGGTGAAGATGCCTGTGAAGATGCTTCACTCAAGTGAAAAAGGAAGTTCACTTGTAGAGACAGAACAAGCTAGAGACAGAATAAGAGATTCTACAAATACAAGGAAACAGATGTCAGGAAAGGTGGCCAAGACTCTATTGCCAGGCTCCAGCTTGGTTTACTGGCCAGCACCCATTAGCCGTGTGTCTCAGTTCTCAACAGGAGGCAGAGAGGTGGTGGCGGGGCTATATGTCAGCGTCAAGTTTCAGCCCCTCTAGGACAGATCCCTTACCTTCAGACAGGGACAAATCATCAGCTGGAGACACCAGGTCTGCCTGAGAAGCTAGGGCTCCGCTCAGATGGGTTGTAATCTGATTCGTCAAGATAACCTGTGAACAGACAAGGAGAAGGTGGAGGGAAGGGAGAAGAGAGAAGACCAAATAAATTATTAGAGCTATCAAAAGGCAGACTGTGGTTTAGGGGAAGACGGCTAAGTACACAGGTAGGAAAACCCCAGCTCTGACTTTCATCAATTTTATCTTGAGGCCAGAATATCTGGCAAAGTCTCCAGGTCATTCAAATCACAGAAAACCCAGAAAACAGACTGACTTTTTTTCAGCTTAAACCATTTATCAATTCTTTCTAAATGCTGAGCAAATTGGGACAGAGAGGTATTGTCATATCAGCTGAATAATATTAACACAAGGCCAACTAGAGAATGAAAATGCACATGGACACATTTTATCATTTTTAAGATTATATCCGCAACATACAATATCACAGTGCTGAAGAGAAGCAATGATTTAACCTCTGAACGCCTGGGGCTTCTTCCCTTGTTAACACGAAAATCAGAATTTTCTTTCCAAATTTGTGAAATTGGAATAAAACTCATCTCTAAAGGACTACCACTCTTCTTCTTTTAAACAAGTTGAATTTTAATAAAAGAATTTCGAAGTCTCATTACATACTTAAAACGCAAGTGAATAGAACCCGACCTATACAAAATAAAGTTCATAACATCTAAAATTCCCAGAAAGATCTCTAAAATTACTTAATTCACATGGTTTATTTCCACACAGTGTTTTAATATGTGATTCTATCAAGAAATTATTCTTTTCCTTAAAAATCCTCACTTATAAAATTTACCCTATTGTTTATAAAGCTAAAGAACAAAACACAGATTCTTTCTTGGAAAACTGCAGCACGACTAATGCCACGATCAGTTCCTCAGATTTGGGTGTTCCCATCACGGGCACATTGGTGAGCCATTTTGTTCCCTCAGAGGAAATGTAACTTCTGAAAAACCAGGCATTTGGTGCCTAGAATATGCATCTGGCCAGACTGTCTTGGTCTGTCCCAAGGGTCAGCTATGGTTTTGTTGCCATCCTGATTGGAGTAGAAATGGAAACTGTCTCCATTCTTAATTGTCCAGCTTTTCAGCTGCACCTCTGTTGCTGTCTCTTGAATGGACCAACGACACGTTATAAATCCTGTGCCAATGGCAGCTTAATTGGGGGCGGAGAGGGCAGCAGGATGGCAGGGTCGGGTAAAGAAATGAAGTACTCTATTAGCAAAGACAGCCTGCCCAAGGTCCTTGTGTGTCAACAAGGCTCGTGTGAGTGCCCAGGTTCTCTGCAGTGATGATCTGCAGATACCTGCCAGATATTGTATCTGCCATAATATGTATAAAACATAATAATTATAATACGTAATAGTGTATCTGCCAGATATTGCAGAATTCCACTGAGTGCTTGCTAATCTTTTCCCTCCTCTTCTTTTGTGTTGCTCATTTTCATCTGGATGGGTAAGAATCACATATGATAAGTCTTTCAATGAAAATACCTGGAAATGGTCAAATAATAGCCTGCTCTCTTATGAAACAATATTCATATTTAGGAGCAAGAGTAAGAAATTATGCTCATTTTCCTCTTTATTTTATAGGGTATGAGCTTTGGAGTTCAATAGAACTGGGTTCAAATTCTGACACTGTGAACCTTGGGAAAGTTACTTAAATCCTCAAACTTCATCTATTCATAGGTAAAATAACACTTATAGAATTGTTATGAGAATTGAATGAGATAATCAATAACCAATGCAAGTTGTTAAATACAGTGTCTGGCACATGATAAATATCCAGTAAATGTAAGCCATTATTGTTGCTACTATTTCCTTCAGAAGGGTGTTATATAGATTAATAAATTATTAATAAAGCATATGCCACATGCTTCAGATATTAGATCTAATAACAACATGAAATCACAATTTTTTACATCAAGATCAGCACCTGATCATTTCTGCCAATCTTAGTCCTTCCTAAGCTTTCTTTAGTTGCAAAGAATTATGTAAAAATCTCAGTAAGAAAAAGATAGTAATTATTTAAAGCAAGGCCAGTAACAAACTGATATTGTTCTGAGAGTACTACATAATTTGTCTACTAATGAAGAAAACAATGTATCTGCCTGTCATAGTCTTTTTAAAAAAGTGAAGCTTCGAGAGAACTAAATATGTAAGCTCTATTTTTTAGGGAATTCTTCTAAAAGATGGCTTGGTGAAAATGACTAAAACACTAGTGATACAGTAACAAGAAAAAAGTTACTGAATACTGACCATGCAGAGCATGTTACTATGTACCCAGGGGAAAATAAAGAGATGAAGACTTGGTGTGTCTTCTTGAGAAACTAAGTAAGTTAAAAGTAAAACATTTACTAAGGTATTCAGACCACTTATTCTCAATTGCATTATTTCCCTGGTCCCACAATGGAAACGTGCACTGAGATGATGTTATTATACATAGCTAATAAAAATGATACCTTGCCAAACCTAAAAGCAAACTACAGATGTGCCTCCAAAGATACCCACCCCCACTGCCACTTCCAATGAAAGAGTAGACAGAGAAGAAAACATTTTCACTCTCCAATGGCAAAAGAACAAGCGCTTCCATGGTTTTGATAATAATCCACTCCCTTTTTACTATGAGTCTGAAAGCCAAACTGCTGAAGGGATATACAGCAACCAAGCTCAGGAGGGTGTTCGTACTGAATTGCTGTGATTTGCTAAGCCTGTGATCAGCAAAATGATAGAATGGAAACCTTTCCAAACAGCATCAATTACAAATAATCATGACTTGGGCGGAAGCCTATAGATGTCCTCTGAGGCAATCTGGAGTCATGAAAACAACACTCCTAAAATAACTTATCAGATACTATTACATGTTATGAACAGAGTCTTAACACTATCTACTTTCAGAAAATGAGTTCTGATACTGACACTTCAGAGGGGCTTTCCTGCTGCTTGCTCCACTAAAAAGATGAAGCCTTCTCACACTTGGTATTGAATTTGCAAGAGTGTTGTGTACATGATGAGGTTGAGGATTTGGAGTCAGACAGATCTGAGTCCAGATCCTGGATTCCACCACTTACTGTGTGATGATGGGCAAGTGTCACAACTTCTCTTGGTATAATCCCTAATTCACAGAATTCTGAAGATTAAACTGAATAACGCATGTAAAGTCCTGAGGATATTGACTGGCCACCGGGAAATGCTTAAACGTTAACTCCCATCATTGTCTTTAGTTATCTTTTGCTGACTTTATACCTGGCTTGTTTAGATAGAAAACCTATGCCTGATTCCCTTTTGTACAACATATAGTACACTGATGACAAAGAACAAATATTGGCTGGTGATATGTTAAAAAAGCAATAAAAATTTAAATGAAAGTACATGCTATTTTTGCCATTTCTCTAAAAATATGACTTGTTGAAAACATCTAACATTCCCTCTTCCTGCTACTACCATCAATTTCAAATCCAAAGGCTAGAGTGAGATTCTTGAACTAAGGAGAAATTTTGTTTTTAGGTTGGGTTTTTTTTTATGGTTGTGATTACATCTTTACATCTGAAGCCAGGAGGAAATGAAATTCAGCTTAAAGTCTACTCTTCAGGCCAGAGAAGATGATCTACTTACTGGGAGAAATAGGCAGCCCTATATAATGTAAAAGGTAACTACTAACTAAGCTCCATTCAGTGTTAAATAAGGAGAGATCAATTTCTCCCAAGGCTTCCTTGCAATGTCAGCTGGTTATAGGATGTTTCAGGTATACATGAAAGGAAATGACTTCTCAAATCATGTCATGTACACCTGGAGTCTCATTTTTAGTGCTCCCCTCCCCAGGCAAAATAAACAGTTTCATAAGTTTGCCCTTGGGTTCTAAGTTTCTCTTGCATCACCCAACTTCTCTAAATACATCCTATTCAACCCTTATGTGTACTCAAGTTGAACAGCTAAGCTCAATTCAAGGGAACAATGAAGCTCTCTAAGGAAGAAGTTTCAGAGTACAGATTTATAAATAACCTAATAGCCCCGGCCTTCATAGAGAGTAGGACTTCTCTCATAAGCTAGAGAGGAGATATAAAAACATGAACCATTTAAAGACAAGAAGAACTGATATGGCAGACAGGTGGGAATGAATTGGGTGGATCACTTTTGTCAGAAGGCAGAAGGTCCTGGGGAAGAAAATCCCGAAAATATAACTCCTTTCCAGTAAGTAGCAAAAAGGTAGCTTATGAAAGGAAATACCTAGAGATAGGCAGGTAGGACTTCCCAATTGGCTCAGTGGTAAAGAATCCAAGGCAGGAGATATAGGTTTGATTTCTGGGTTGAGAAGATCCTTTGGAGAAGGAAATGGCAACCCACTTCAGTATTCTTGCCTGAAAAATCCCATGGACAGAGGAGCCTGGTGGGCTACAGTCTATGGGGTTGCAAAGAGTTGGACATGACCGAGAGACTAAACAACAAAGCAGGTAGGCGTAGGATGAGCTGGTCAGAAGAACCATCAGCCCCCAGGGTCAGGGAACCGGTGAGCTGGAGTCCACTGACCAACTGAGCCTGACCCTCCACCAGGCTCTGTGTCCAGTGTGGACCGTCTGCCTTCAGTGGGCACACCTTTCTTCGGCTACACTCGGACAAGGCTAATCTAGGCTACACCCACACCCCACTCATGCCTCCCGCTCCTGGACCAGAATAAATCCTGCCTTATGGGGCCTCTGTATGTGACTAGTCTGTATGTGCCTAACCTGATCCACCCTACACTGAAGTATGAAAGAATTATCTTTGTGGGGACCTTCATGATAGTCCAGCCCACTGAGTACTGGAAAACGATGGAGAGAAGAAAGAGTGGGCCAGTGCCGGAGAAATCAGAGTGGGAAATTGTCAGGCCTAAAAGTCCAGCCTTTGATAAAGAGGCTCTTTTTATTTGACTCTTGGGAGGCAACAAAGAGGGATTGTGTGGTCAACCAGGAGTAGAATAAGTTGGAATGGGATATCTGGCCCTGTTTGGTCAGCAGAAGAGACATTAATGATCAACAAGACAATAGCTCAACATCTGTAAGTTGGATATTATTAAGGACCTATGAATATGGCACGTGCCCTCATTTAGCTTTCTGTGCGGGCAGGTGAGAGGCAAACTTTTTAATCCCCTTTTTTCAGAGAGTGAACTAGAGTCATCGGCCTGAGATTAATAGTTCAGATAAGAAAGGGGTCTGCAGGCCTCCCTGCCCACTCTATCTCCCAAGACAGCACTGGGCAGAGGAGAAGAGAGAGAATAACTCTCAGTCCACAGCCACGGACAGGTCCAGGCCTTGATGCCCAGGTCACCAGAATTTGATCTAATAAAAGTAATGAACAAAGGGTCTAACATCTAGAAATACATTAAAAGATTATGAAAACGCCACACTGTAACGAGTCCAATCTTGTGGCAAGAGAGCTTTCAGACTCTGATGCTAATAAATAACCAGAAAACAAGTAAAGCTTCAGCTTCTATGAAAGGGCTAAGCATTTGAGGCAATCCTAGCCAAATTCTGCCAGTCTTTTTAGTGGCTTTCAGTGACTTCAGATGCAGGTATGTGGCTTGTCACTTCCAAAACCCATAGGAGGCTTGAACACTAAAGCTCTTCATGTTCATGGTGCAACAGAGTTTGGGGAGTCGTCTGGGCCAGAGGGAGCTTCCTTGGTGGCTCAACTGGTAAAGAACCCAACCGGCAATGCAGGAGACACAAGAGATACAGGTTCGGTCCCTGAATGGGGACAATCCCCTGGAGTAGCAACTCACTCCAATATTCTTACCCAGAAAACTCCATGGACAGAGGAACCTGGCAGGCTACAGTCCATGGGGTCACAAAGAGTCAGACACAACTGAACACACACACATACACACTGGTCTAAAGGAATCATTAGGCAACCTCAGGCATCTTGGCGGTGTTTCTACACCCATAAGGATACCAGCTTCCCCCTCCTGCTCACTCTCTGCCAGAAATCTGCTATAACATCACAGAGAATCAGAGAAGTTTCTTTCTTTTTTTTTTTTTTTTAAATTTTTTTTCAGAGAAGTTTCAAGATCACTTTAACTGAGCCTGAAGAGCTAGGTGCAGTCAAGGTCCTGATACTCACAGATCCCAGAAGAACGTGCAGCCCCCTGGATAAACTGGGCAGCCGGAGAAAGGACATCAGCTGATGAGAGAGACTTCACAACTAACTCTGCTCCCAAACTGCTTGCCTGATGCCAAATCTAGCACTCTCAAAATGACCAAGCTCTAAACTAAAATGGCATAGAAGTTTTTTAAAAGAATATAGATATATACATATATGTGTATAACCAAGGGATTCCCAGGTGGCGCTAGTGGTAAAGAACCTGCCTGCCAATGCAGGAGACAGAAGAGACACGGGTGCGATCACTGGGTCGGGAAGATCCCCTGGAGAAGGGCATGGCAACCTACTCCAGTACTCTTGCATGGACAGAGGAGTCTGACATGCTACAGTCCATAGCGTCGCAGAGTTGGACATGACTGAAGCGACTTAGCAGGCATGCGTGCGGGCACATGCATGTGCACACACACACACACACACACACACACAACCAAATCATACTTTGCTATACACCTGAAACACAACATTGCTGCTGCTGCTGCTAAGTCGCTTCAGTCATGTCTGACTCTGCAACTGCATGGTCAATAAATACACTAAGACAATATTATAAATCAACTATACTTTTATTAAGAAAAATAAAGGGACTATAGCCAAACCTCTCCCCAAAGATGAAAAAAATATGACAGGGCTCTGGTTTGAAGCCCTGTCAAACCAGGGTTCCGGTTTGAAGCCTGTTTTTATTATTTTTATATTAAACACAACCTATCTGCTTAAGGTACCCTTTTTAAAAATGTTACTTTTGGTATCTAGAATGATCCGAATTGCCAGGTATGACTGTGATGGAGCCTTACTGTCTAAACACAGGCCTCGATTCAGTCAGAAATCCTGAATTTTCATCCTGAGTTGGTTAAGGGTTACTGAATGCCTTGCTCTTAAGGAGACAGAGGATGGAATTTTCCTGTGAGAAACTGTTAAGGTTCGTTGAGTCCTTTCATCACCAAGGCTTGAGAGAAAGGCCCTGGAGTGGTTTTCACCATCCTTTCCTCTTGCCTCCCAACCATGGCAGTGTCTGCCCCAACCAGCCTGCTGAATAGGAGCTGAGAGTAAGAGGGAAACTGTGGGGGGTAGGGGGAGGCGGGGAGAAGGCCAAGTGAGAGAGGGGGTGCTCTGAGTACAGCGTGGGAACAGGGTAAGTCCCCCTAAAAGCAGATCCGGAAAGCCATACTCACAGACTCAAGCCTCTACTCTGACTATTCCCCACCCCCTTCCTTCCCATCACTTCCCGCTTTGAAAGGAGATATCCAATATTTGAGGAAAAGTCAGACCAAATATTTTGGAGTTTGAGCGTCACAAATCTGGTTTTACTATTCACTGGCTTAGTTTTGCCAAGCTCTGGAAAATTATAAATCATTCCATTATGGGAAAAAAAATCATTTTTCTTTAGCTTCAGCCCAGAGAATATCAACTGTCAGCTCTAGAATAAAGAACTGATAGGGTTTTAGTATTCCAGCCTGCTATTTCCATCTTGAAGTTCTGCGTGACAACTGTTCTCTGGGAAAATCTGAAAGGCTATGGGGGATTTTCCTTTAGAAATATTTGTGGTAAAAGGACCAAACTGTACTTTGGCTTGATGAAAAGATTACTGTGTGAGTGAGGAAGCCTGCCTTTTAGTTTTGGCTCTGTTACTAACCTGCTGTGCAATTTTGGAAAGGCTCTGAACCTCTCTGTACCTAAAAGTGAGTCCATAAAAGACATGAAGAAAAGAATGTATCATGACTGTAATGGCCGCCCACTACGAAAAAGGTTTCACACCACATCGGTATTAGTGTTGCACTTAATATTTCACCACTATCCTTGGTTCTCATCATGTCTAACCTTAGGAAATCCATCCCAATTGGCAGAGTCTGAGGAAGAGAGGAGGGGAAAAAAGAATGAGGGAGACAACTTTAAATAACTCTGTGTTTATGGTGAGAATATTTTCAATCTTGATAAAATCCACATCTTTAATAGGAGACCTGGGGGGAAAAAAATCTCTGTTGTAGATTTCACTGTGATTTTCACAGGTAAAGCTAGTAGGGGAGTAACTAAAGAAGATACTGGCTCAGTATGAGGCAACACAGACAGAAGAACAGAAAAGAATCTCCTCATCCTTGCACAAATACACATTTAACCAATCACAAAGGAACTGATGATATACTGCTTACACTCTGTTGCAGCCATTGCCTTGACACTGAGTTTAGGGAAAATGCATTGAGGTAAGTACCATGTCTGCCATTCGGCCAAAATAAACACACAAGCAAACGGCTGCAACACAGGGCGGCTTTCCCCTTGGCCTACTTCTCCTGGGGTGCACACAGGAGAGGATGTAGTGGAAACCCTGGGCCGGCAGCTATTGTGCCGTGGACGTAGGCGTGAAGTGCTCGGGTTCCACGGTCGGCTCACTGTTCCACTGGCCCCAATGGGGCTGAGGTTAACACGTGTTGGTTCCGGGTCTCAGATGGGGCGACAGTCGTAACGAGGCCACAAAGAGCAGGCTGGTGTGCTGTTTCCACCTTCAGCCCGACCTCGGCGGCATCCTGTCAGCGATGTGGGGCCCACTGCAGGAAACAACACGCACCATCGGTGAACTGCGACAGTGCGTTCACAGCGGCTTCAAATGGTGCACAGGCCAACGGTGTGCAGTTCTGCAGTCAGCACGGGAGCAAGAGTCTCCGGAAGCCAGGGCTTGGAAAAGAACAAGGCCAACCGTCAGATGACTCTGAGGTTCTCAGACATGGAAGGAACCTTCCTCCACTGTACATTTCCTGTGGCCGAGTGGCTTTTGCAGGGTGCTTGTTTGGTTGTCTTCGCCCACGCCCCTACTGCCCACCGAGCCCTACAGAAAGGCAGGGGAGGTGAATTTCCAACACCCCCCGAGTTTCTGCTGACCTTTTTAGGTGTTTTGTTACTTGCTGGTGCTTTCTATTCACTCATACGCCTGGGCTCTGGGGATTCCCCTCCATTTGATTTGCAAAGAGGATTAGAAAGACACAGCTTTGTGATCCGGTCCATCACAGACGACTGCTATTAACTGATTTCCCCTCCTTAGACTCATCTGAGATCAAGAAAACACTCCTGTTGAGTCACTTGCTCCCTGGAGGGGTCAGAAAATACAGTTCTTGGGGGAGTCCAGCCTGATAAACACTGACCTGGCTACTTTCCAGGCCCCACCACGCTTACAGTGGCTTAGAGGAGGGAGAGGCTTTAGCCTCAGAGGGGCCTCTGAGGGACCTCCAAAGCGGGATGAGCCAGCACTGGTCTGACTCCTTGTTTCTCTATTGCACAGAGGCAAATGGCAGGCTAACCAAGGGCTCTCCAAACTCAGTAAATGGATGTGTGCTTTCAACTCTATCTCCAAAGGGAATCTGTGGCATAAAATGGGAGCAGAGGTCACTCACTGTCTATTCAAAAGGAGGTCAAAAGGTCTGCCTAGGAACAAATTTCCAAGGCAGCAGCCTCATCAGATATGCTCTTGAACAAAAACTATTTATATGACTTCCTCAAGGAAGGGATATTGTGTAAGGTGTTATTTAAAAACAAAAGGTGCAGGGTGGGGTAGTGGCTGGGAGCTGAAGCAATGCTGTCTGTGTCTATAACTTAAATACATGATATTAATAAAGGCAAACAGTAATCAACTTTGATTAAACAGAGTCAACTTGAGAGAGACACAAGAAGAACAGGCCCAGAATAAGTACATTAAAATCGTTAAATATTTACATGGTGAGGAGGAGCAGACTTCCTTTCAAGGAAAGGCCACGTAGTGGAGATCTTCCATCATGGCCACTAAGAAGTCAACTACCGATCACGTGCTACCAGCCCACAAAACAGATATCCTGGCAGGTCACACTCAATGCCAGATGACAAACAGGCCCAAGTCTCCCATACCCACTCTGGTGGCTTGGGAATGGCCACCTGGAGCACTGACCCGGGAGGAAAGGTGAGGTGGTGTCAGGCGTCTGTGTTGTAAGAGGGGATGGGGGGACACAGGGCCTCTGAGCTTGCCCACTGTCACCCAAGTGGACCATCCTGAAATTTTCTTTCCTACCATCTTGTTCACCTCTCACTTGACATCATTAACTAGCACAATCGCGCCATCTTCCACAAGCATGAAACTTCAGATTTTTCAGAGTTTGTTCACAGAACGGTCTCAGTTGACCCTTACTACCTTGTGAGGGAAGCCGAAAAATAACCCAGGCAGCTGCCGTGTGTCAGAAGGGTGGGCTCTGTGGTCAGACCTCCTGGGTTTTCATGTCAGTTCCACCACCTACTGGCTGGATAGTTTCAGGTAAGATACTTAACGCTCTCTCTGCCTTTCTTCAACTCTGTAATTGAGATAACAATCATACCTATTGTGGGGATAAATGACTTGGATACAAAGCACTTAAGACAGTGCCTAAAATCTAGCAGGTGCCTAAAAAATATTAGCTCTTTATTCTATCCACTTCAATTTTCCCAGTGAAAAAAATTGAGGCTTGTGACCTCTATATTCTATCTCTATATTTTTCACAGTTCACTCACTTGGACTATAGACCCCACCCCAAGTGCCCCAGTCTGAAATAAGCCCTTTCCTCTTCTTTAAGTTTCCACCTTTCTGGGGCCAATTTAAATCTTACCTCTTCCATGAACTCCTTCCTAACTATGCTAGCTGACACTGATCTCTCAGTTCTGAACACTCCCACCCTAGAATCAGTACCAAGTAATTCAGTATGAGAATTTTTCCCTAGTTATGTCATCTGTGTTATTCTTATCTTTCAACCTTCAGTGTAAATGCTATGAGGTTTTATGTGTTTCTAAAGAAGGGGAGCGAGAGGCAGGGAAACTAGCATCTACTGAGCACTTCCTATGTATCAGACCTTGTACCAAGTACTTTACATACATTAGCTCATTTCATCCTCATACCCCCAGTGAAGTAAACATTATTATCGTAGTTTTGAAGATGAGGAAACTGAGGTTTAGAGAAATTGAGCAATTTTCTGAGACCAAATAGCTAGCACGTGGAAGAGCCAGATTCAAACCAGATCTGTCTGGCCCTCTAGCCTACGCTGGTTCTACCACATAAAAGACTCTCAACATGAAAACTCACGGATCTTTGTCGATTAATTTCTTCAGAGCCAGGCATTTGCTGATATAACACTGACCAAGTTCTGTGCTGTTTAAAGCAAAATCACACGTAAAAGAAAACTGTACAAAACGTTTGAGAATAAGACAAGCTTTCAGTGACAGGAAAAAAGCAGTCGACTGTTTGACTGCTGTCTGGCAGAGCTGGAAATATTGAGTCTTCAGGCCAGGGAGGAACCATGCTCAGCAGGTATGGCGAGAGAAAGGACACAGACTCCTGGAGTCTATTTCTGTCTTGGCCTCTAGCCACTTTGCTAGTATTTTCACTTCTGCTAAAATGCGATGACAAGAGTTTCAGAAGAAAGGCTGCCACATAAGAGCAGAATAAGAATAAGCAGTTAGTTGGTTAAAAGTGGGAGAGCCGCAAACAACATGGATCTGGAGCAGAAGTTCACAGCTGGGACAAATTCCATTTGGGCATTTGTCTTTCCAACCTCATGTCAATTCTTAGAGAGCAGCACTGGGTATGGAGCAATCCTTAAATCTAAATGATAATAATGTCTATGTGGTCTTTTGTTTTTTTACTCTTCATTTTTTTTTAAAAATTAAAGTATAGTTGATTGACAATGCTGTGTTAGTTTCTGATGTACAGCAAAGTGATTCAGTTATATATTAATACAAATACTTTTTTGGATTCTCTTCCATTATAGTTTACGTTTTTAAATACCCTACAAGGGTTCTCTTTAGTTTACTGAAGATTATTCACATGAGTCATTCAAGAAGCTTGTTATTTTCCTACTTGAAATGATGTTTGCATTTATTTTCAGACTGGTGACTCCATACAATGGTGGTGCTAAGTGAGAAATGACTGATTCTTAATATGTTTTGTTATCAATTCACAAAGTGTATTAGTGCCTCTGAATCCTGGAGGCCCCAGTTTTACGGTGAAGACACAGCTGGGATGGAGGTAGTAGGGAGAGAGGTTTGTTGTGGGTCTTCGAAGTCATCCAGTCAAGAGGCTAGGTCTGAAAGACTGGTGACCTTGGCAAGCTTGTGGATATTCCTGGAGCTCTTTAAGGGACACCAAGATCTCTCTGAAAAGAAGGGACACAGGACCTGTGGGTAGTGCTATCATTTCCACATTATCTAGAGTCCCAGTGAATTCAGAATCCTGAGGCTGTGGGCAAGTCTCGTGGAAGACTTCCTGCTCCCACGAAGGTCTGGAAGGGATCACTGCTGGGAACGGGTGTCCAGGAATGGGAGGACAAGCAAGTTTTCTTCTATCTGGTTATTTACACAGTGTTCCTTCTCATGGGCTCCTCCTGCCCTCCCCAGGACCACACTGAAATGACTAAGTCTCCCTGTTGCTCCAGTGAATCCAGTCAAATAAATAAGTCAATCCTCTTTAAGTTTGTGGTCTCAACTCCTTGTTGGTTTATTGCAAAATTAAAGGGCACAGGGAGTAGAACCATCAATCAGTAACCAGCGGAGGAATAAGCTCTTTGTAGAATGTACTGAGAAGCAGGAAAGAAGATGGAAAAAATATGAAAAGAAACCTCATGAAATGGTCATTTGTTAGGAGAATAGAGGGGGAAAAAAATTCCCATTTCACATGCAGCAGCGTTTTGGAAAAGTCTTATTAAAGGTTTCCTATCTCGCCAGGAGAGCAAGCATAGGAACGCAAACACGAATCCCTCAAAGTGACCTGCCACTTATTAGCGCTGGTTTCTTGTGGGTCTCGCTGTATTCCATAGACACAGCCAGAGATCATGGGGCCAAGAGGCTGGAACAGTGACTCAGCAGGCTTGGGACCAGGCGAAGGAGAGGCAATATCACCACTGTTTATTACAGAACAAACAAATATAAACTGGCTTCCTTCGCCCTTCACCCCAACCCGATCTTCCCTTAGCCCTCTATTGTTTAAAGTAAAAGCACCTAGTACCATGTCTTATTGGGAATTTTTAATAAATGCTATTTGATGAAGGTAGAACCTGAAAAGCAATATATAGTCTAGGGTTGTGTCCCCACTCACCCTATTTACATAACCTCCTCAGTCCTCACTGCAATTTTATGAGGTAGATGATATTATTCTTCTACTTTGAGGATAAACGTATTTAATAACGTGCCTGTGTGCTTAGTCGCTCAATCATGTCTGATTCTTGAGACCCCATGAACTGTAGCTTGTCAGGCTCCTCTGTCCATGGGATTCTCCAGGCAAGAATACTGGAGTGGGTTGCCATGCCCTCTTCCAGGGGATCTTCCCAATCCAGGGATCAAAGCCAGGTCTCCTGCATTGCAGGTAGATTCTTTACCGTCTGAGCCACCAGGGAAGCCCAATAATGTGCCTAGTTTTAGCAAGCAGCTGCCCAAAATCACTCTTACAACCAGATATACCAGGTTCAAGCATGGCACCAGGGAGACTGCTGTGGCATTCTAAATCCTGCTGGAAGAAACGAAACTGGTGGTATTAGAACTAGCATAATGGTAACTCACCAGTCCTAAGTCTACCTTGCACATTTTCCACTCCAGATAAGTTCCTTCTCTGGACAACTAATATTCTTCCCCATTTCACAGGAGAGGAAAGCAAGGTGCCAAGAGGTGTAGGTAATTGTAGGCACTAATAAAAAGAAGTGCCATTAGACTATAACATGACTTTGATTCTTACCCTTGGAAAGATGTAGCTTTTGAAATATGATAATTTCTTAATGGGGAAGAATTCTTTATAACATCTCATCTAAATCTCCTTACCATCTAGTGATAAGGTAGGTATTACCTCTCTTTCAATATCAAGAAAAGTGAGTAGCCTATAGTTTACAGCATATAAATGGACCCAAACCCAGGTCTTCTGACTTCAGATCCCGTGTTCTTTACATTCTTTGATCCTAATGGGGAGGGTACTTTGCAGAGAGGCAGACTGATGGTAAAGAAACAGCAGCCATGAAAAAGCTGGGTCTCAGATCTTTCTGGGTCTCAGGTCTTTCTGAAACAAATAGGAGCTTCTTGTGGAGTTGTGAAGACCAGTACAATGGGATCTTGACTTGACTTCACTTCTCTAGAGAGATGACTATCTATATAGTGTTAGAACTTCTATGGTCTCTCTGAGGGCAGTCCTCCATTACTAATATGAGGCTCATTATAAGTGCTATCATGGTTTATCAAAGTGGTCCCATTCATAATTCAGCCAAGGAGTTCCCAAGAGAGGACAGAGGAAATAAGAAGTGAGAGAAAGCCATATCTGGGACTAGGTAGGTCCAGGGCAAGACTGAAAGGATGTTAAATAATAAAGCATATAATTATAGCTTTCCACTCCAGGCCTCATGATCTCCTCTCTTTCCTAGGTACCCCACAGCCTTTGTACACTCATCCTTCCCAGCACAGCAAGAGTGGAACCCCTCCCAGACTTCCTTTCCCTGCCTGCACTAGACCCCATCCCTGTACCATCTACCACTGCTCAGAAATCTGTACAGCTCTCTCTAAAGAAATGCATTTTATTTTATTTTTTTTTTTTTTTTTTTTTTTTTTTTAATATTATTTTATTAGTTGGAGGCCAATCACTTTACAACATTTCAGTGGGTTTTGTCATACATTGACATGAATCAGCCATATAGTTACATGTATTCCCCATCCCGATCCCCCCTCCCACCTCCCTCCCCACCCGACTCCTCAGGGTCCTCCCAGTGCACCAGGCCCGAGCACCTGACTCATGTATCCCACCTGGGCTGGTGGTCCGTTTCACCATAGATAATATACATGCTGTTCTTTCAAAACATCCCACCCTCACGTTCTCCCCCAGAGTTCAAAAGTCTGTTCTGTATTTCTGTGTCTCTTTTTCTGTTTTGCATATAGGGTTATCGCCACCATCTATCTAAATTCCGTATATATGTGTTAGTATACTGTAATGTTCTTTATCTTTCTGACTTACTTCACTCAGAAATGCATTTTAAATAAGTGTTAAGTCACTTTGGCTGCAGATCTTCATGTTACCAGATAGGGCCCCTGTTGCTGCTGCTGCTGCTGCTAAGTCGCTTCAGTCGTGTCCGACTCTGTGTGACCCCATAGACGGCAGCCCACCAGGCTCCCCCGTCCCTGGGATTCTCCAGGCAAGAACACTGGAGTGGGTTGCCATTTCCTTCTCCAAGGCATGAAAGTGAAAAGTGAAAGTGAAGTCGCTCAGTCGTGTCCCACTCCTACCGACCCCATGGACTGCAGCCCACCAGGCTCCTCCATCCACGGGACTCTCCAGGTAAGAGTACTGGATGGGGTGCCATTGCCTTCTCCGGATAGGGCCCCTATTGATGTATCTAACCTGTTGCTCTAAAGCAATGACTCTGAAGTGGTACAGGTGGGTCTTGAATCTTCAAGTTCCACATTAATTCCTCTACACATTCTTTCCCTCCCTCTTCTTTGAAATAGAAAATCTGGCTCTACATCTGACTGACAGATTTCCCCCATAGATATCTGAAGCATAGTTGAAATATAAGCTGAATATCTGACAAAATAATATTACTCAAGTAATTTGTTAATTATTAAAATTTTAAATGTTAATAAATTGGTTATTAAATACTAACTATGATCAGAACAAAAAGATAAGACGGCTATTTTCCTGTTAAAAAGGGGAAGTAATATGAGTAGATGAGCAAACTAGAATGAAAGGGAGCAAATAAATAATCCTTGTCATGCAGGAGTCTAGAAGATGGGGTGACATGACTTCTCACTGGGGGACTCAGGGAAAGTGTCATTTGATCTGGGCCTTGAAACACAGGCATCATTTGGTCATTGAAAGCTATGTGAAAGGTCATTCCAAATGGCAAAAGAGGCCGCAATATTGTAAGAATTTGGATCTGCAGTGTATTTCAGAGGAGGGCCTTAAACTGGAATACTAGGAGTCACTCAAAACGTAGTCAATCTGCATCTCTTTACAGTAACAGACCAGACATTTATATCAGGAATGTATCTGTCTTGGAAAGGAGATACTTGAAAAAATTGGAAACCGATCTCCCAGCTAAGAGACACTGGAGAAAACTTCCCCTCTTCACACAACTTCTCACGCCTGCACATCCTGACCTTTCAGGAAGGAGATGGCAAGGGGTCTCCACAGTACCATCCTGCCGTGGAAGTTAGTTCCTACAGGAAAGGGTCTTGCAGTGAAAAAACAAACACTGCAGGAGAGAGAGGGCAGGGGGGGCAAGGGCATATGTGTATGTGTGTTTCAAACTGTACAGCTAAGTTTCAAACTGTATTTAGAAGTTAAATTCTGCTAAAACACATCAAAGGGTATCAGGCCCCCTTACAGAGGAAAGGAAAAGCCCTAATTCATATGCAACAGGGTTTAGGAAAAATCTTTATGAAAGACTTCTTAGCAAACTAGCAGAGTGAAAACTAAAACAAAACAACAACCAAAAAGTCCTCAAATGACTGCACCAGAGACCATTCTGGTAGTTTCCCTTCAATTCCCTCATGGGCAGAAGAGACCCCATTAGATTTCAGAGTTTTCCTACCCTGGAGAAAGAAGGCATTATGAGCCAAAGCAGAGTCCTCTGATTTATTCCACTCCTTAAAAAAATCTATTTTTTTTTTCCTGTCAGTTGCGTTTCAACATGACTGACAAACTTTTCCACTTTTCTGTTTATGTTCTCTAAGCCAACAGTAAAGGTCAACTATGGTTCAGATAAAAACGTTAATCAATATAACATATAAGCACGTTGATTTCATGTAAATTTAGTCAGTTATTTAGTAGTACATGTGAGTCACACAGAAGTCCCCTTGACCCCAACCTAGACTTGGGAATAAGGAAAATAAAACGACCCTCTGGGAGTAAACTACGTAATCAGCACTTACTGGCTCAAAGTAGAATTACACAGCAGAAGGACAGGCTATGTGCTCCATAGAATAATGGATCTAGGCAATAATCTTCAGTAGATGACCATTAGGTAACCATAAGGTCAAAAGCTGATAGGGAAGTTAGCAATAGACTGATGAGGCTATCATCCTCTGAATCCACTGATCAATTTAATCATCATTAAAGGCGGTACAACCAGACATTATTTCTGTATGACAATAAAACTGCAAGTATATAGCACCACCTATACAATATTTTGCCAAAAAAATCCAAACCCTAATCTAATAAACACTAGTTTATAGGATGTGGAAGAACAAGTTAAATGACACCATGACAAAGCCATCAGTCAATCACTAGAAAATATGGCACTCTATATTCAATTTCGCCAATGAATCAATGTCACAAATAAAGCTGGAGGGAGTGTCACAGATTAAAAGAAAGGGAATGTAACAACCAAATACAATTTGTGGACCTTATTTAGATCTTTATTCAAACTAAACAACTATAAATGGACACCGTCAAGGCAATCAGGGGCATTTGAATATGGGCTGGGTATTACAGGATTTAACGAACTGTTCATTTTACTAGGTGTGGTAAAGGCATAGCAGTTATGGTTTCAAATGCCCTTATCAATTTAAAGAGGGAGGGTGGATGGAGAAATATGTTCCAGAGACAAAATTAAAAATACATACAAGAGAGGGAGGAAGGAAACATAATAACGGTACATTTTAGAAGCTCACCATTGGCATAATAATGTAAGTGTTAAATATGATTTTGACTAAATATATAAGATATAAGCATACAAGAAGAAAGAGAAAATAAGTTTTCAGTGGTCATTTCCACAGATGTCATCTTCAATAGGAAAATCAAAAATAGTAATTTGAATATACAATTTAGAAATGTGGGAGTGACTAGCAGAATCATCAAGGAAAGAATGAAACACAATTATGCTATAATGATTTGAAAGTGCCTGCTACCAGAAAGAAAGAACCAAAGGGAAGAAGTGGACACGGGGTGGGACATGCTGTTTTTCAATATAAGTATTATATGATTATTAGATTTATAAAACAGTATATGTTTCACTCCAATGAAAGACAAAATGTAAATTAAAACATACATTAGAATGACGTGGGGAAGACATTTGTCAGCCAAAAATTAATAAAAAGGATAGTGAGAGGCAGAGGACCTAAACAGTCATCTTTCTAAAGATATACAGATGGCTAACAGGCACATGGAAAGACGCTCAACATTGCTACTTACTAAAGAAATGCAAGTCAAAACTACAGAGAGGTATCACCTCACACCAGTCACAATGACCATCATCAAAAAGTTCACAAAAAATACATGCTGGAGAGGGTGTGGAGAGAAGGGAACCCCTCCTACTGTTGGTGGAAAGGTAAATTGGTACAGCCACTAAGGAGAACAGTATGAAGTTTCCTTTAAAAATTAAAAATAAAACATATAATTCAGCAATCCCACTCCTGGGCATATATCTGGAAAAGACTCTAATTCAAAAAGATGCATGCACCCCAATGTTTATGGCAGCACAGTTTACAATAGCCAAGACAAGGAAGCAACATAAGTGTTGCTTCACACGCAGTAAAAGAGAAATATATTCAATGAAATACTACTCAGCCATAAAAAGAATGAAACAATGCAATTTGTAGCAACATAAATGAAATTAGAGATTATCATACTAAGTGAAGTAAGTCAAATAGAGGAAGACAAATTTCCTGTGATATCACTTATATGTGGAATCTTAAAAAAAATGATGCAAATGAACTTATTTACAAAACAGAAAGTGACTCACAGACATACATTTATAGTTACCAAAGGGGATCGTGGGAGGTAGTGGGAAAGAGAGAAATTAGGAGTTTGTGATCAGCAGATACAAACTATTAGATATAAAACAGATAAACAAAGACGTACTGTACTGAACTAAATTCAATACCTTAGACTAACCTATAATGGAAAAGAATCTGAAAAAGAATATACATACATATACAAGTATTCTGTCTGTGTGTGTATTACTGAATCACTTTGCTATACACTTGAAACTAATAAAACACTGTAAAGAAACAATACTTCTTTTTTTTTTTTTTTTTAAAAAAGGATAGTCAGAGAAACAAATGGTGGCAGTACTGATTCCAAACCCAACTAAGGCTGCCAGGCCCCTGGTATTTGGGACCCCTCCCCTCTCCGTGAGCATAGATCACTTGACAAGGAGGGCTGGACTATGGGGATGGACGCAGCAGGCTAACAGCTCCTGATACCATAACCCTCTGAATCACTTAACCCCTTGATCAATTCCATACTTACCAAGGAATCTGCCAATAACTTGATTTCTCATTTACAATTTGCCTTAAAGGGGAAACATGCTAGATAGACAGACGTGGTTCTTCAATGAATAGAACAGCTTTCTTTTTCATCACAAAATGAATAATTTGGCACTCTACTTTCCTAATTTGGTCCCTCTGAGCTCTGGGACCAAGAACAGGCCAGGTCCTCTTGAGTGTGACAAGCTCTGGGTCAAAACGTGGGCCGAGGCCAGATCACCAGATAAAGCCCACCTTGTCAAACTTCCAGACTTTGGCCAGCAGCCTCCTCCTCAGAAGCTGCCCCAGCTGCAGTGTCCATTCACCACAGGACCCTGGGCACTTTCACAACAACCCAGTGAATCCTCATCACTTCCCTACATTACACTAAACAGTGGAGAGGCAACTGTGTCTGACCACTTCCCGGAAGATGCAGTGGACACTTGTGGCTCTTTTCAAGCAAAGATATTCCTCACCACGCACTTTCAGGACCCCACAGGGGACTGTGAGGAGAAGCTGAAGTACCAAGAGATTTCTAAATACAGGAAATGTTCATAAATATAGTAGTAGGATATTCCAATTTTTATAAAGAAACATAATAATAAACATTACTGAGTACGTTCAAAGTGCCCTAATAGGGCTTTTCTGGTAGTTCAGCCGGTAAAGAATCTGCCTGCAATGCAGGAGGCCCTGGTTTGATTCCTGGGTCAGGAAGATCCCCTGGAGAAAGAATAAGGCTACCCACTCCAGTATTCTTGGGATTCCCTGGTGGCTCAGATAGTAAAGAATCTGCCTGCAATGTGAGAGACCTGGGTTCAACCCCTGAATTGGGAAGATCCCCTGGAGAAGGGAAGGGCTACCCACTCCAGTAATCTTGTCTGGAGAATTCCATGGACAGAGGAGCCTGGCAGGCTACAGTCCATGGGGTTGTAAAGAGTCAGACACGACTGAGCGACTAATATTACACAGAATAACTCATTCAGTCCTCACAAAACCCTGTGGTGTGAAAACATTCTGTTTTTATTTCCATTATTAATTAACAACAGTGGAGAATAAAACACAGTGAGGCTGAATAATCTGGCCAGGGTCACATGGCAAGACAAAGCATGGATTCCCACGGGTACCATACAGTTAAAGGCTTTGGATGATGTGAAGTGTCTTGCTGAGACTCATACTGCAAGTGAAGATTAGAGGTGGGAGGAAGCATCTCTCAGAAAAGCAGGTGGAAGCTGATGGAACCCTGGAAACAGCATAGTCTCCCAAACCCACAGCTGCTGGAGCCAATTCCATTGGCTGCAAATGTGCTGACTCAACACCCAAGTTATATGAAGTCCCCCTGAAGATCACGTGGAGCAGTGCCCCTGTAGCAACTCAAACGAAAAATTCAAAAATAACCCTTGAAATCCAAACAAAACTGATTACAGATCAAAGAAGGGGCTATGGCACATAAAAAATGTTTGCTGTTTCATTTTAAGTTGAAACAAGTACATTACAAAGATAACAAGCATTTGCTTTACTCTCCCTGAAGAAGGGGAATGCAAAGAAAATGGCCACATCAACTTAGGAGAGTCCCAAGGTTCTACAAGCATGCTCTTTTCCCAAACCTACCATTTACTGAGCAGTTACTTTGTGTAAGCAATAAGGCTAACTTTACAAACATTATAATCACCATCCTCCAAACCATTCAAGTTAATGGATCCCTTCCTACGAGTTTCATATGGATTAGCTTCTTACCACTATCCTATGAGGTAGGCCAGGGTATGATATCCATTTGACATGTGAAGAAGGTGAGCTTAGAGAGTTTATATAAAAATTGCACAAGGTACTGGGAGAGCCAGTACTTGAAGGTAAAGCCCAGATTCCAGGTCTACAGGAATGCAAAGCCTTGTCTCATAACCATCAAGTCATGTTGCCTCTTTCTCTCTTCCGATCTTTACAACATACCTCCAAGATTAGTGCTACAATTCTTACTTTACAGATGAGAAAATTGAGACTCAGAGAGCTTAAATCACTTTCTGAAGACATAGAGCTGGTAAGTCGCAAAGCTGGGGTTCAAATCCAGGATCATTTGACTCCAAAGCTCAAGCTTTTCATCACGACACTACATCATCTCTCCTTTTGCTGGGCTGTTAGCTCATTCATAAAAGGACTCTGTATCAGGACTTAACTACACACCAGGCACCATTCTAGGCTCTTCAGATACACAGTGAGTAAAACAGCTAGAAATCCTTGCCCTTGAGGAATCTGTTTTATGGCAGACAACAGAGGCATACAATGAACACAGTAAGTGGTAAAGAATACAGCATGTCTAAGACCGATCACTTCTAGGAGAAACAAATCAGAGGAAAGGGGATTTAGTAAAAGGTGTCAGAACAGGCTGTGATTTTAAACAAAATGGGCAAGAGAGGCTTCATGGGAAAGGAGAAATATGGCCTTGAAGGTGCTGAGGCAGCACCATGTGAGTATCAGTCAGTTCCCTATCTCCACACCAGAAATCTTTAAAGAGAAATCCTCTATCCCTTTAACATCTTATCTCATGTGGAAACACCAAGAAAGCAGAAAAGTTCAAAAGCCAAGGGCTTTTGCTTGGCCTCCTAAATTGCCAAAAATGTGTAATGCAAGGTGACAAGCAAACATGCACAGAGCTCATCCACCATTACAATGGAAATGGGAAGGCTGGGTGACTGTGTAGAGGCAAGGGAGAAGGAGGAGGGGCATATATTTAACCTATAAAGAATGAGCTCCCAAAGTAAGCAGCTTTCCCAGGCAATCTGGGTGATGTCTTCGTCAAGCTCTCAGCCTACAGATGCTAGCATTATACAACTATTCCCATAAAACTGCTCGGCATAGCAGCCAAAGACCAGCTGAACCCCTGTGACCTAAATGTGATATCTCCAGCAAAACCTACGAGACAAGCTCCGTTACACTTTCCAAGAGTTCACAAGGCCCAGGCAATCCTGCTGTAAGAGCTTATTATAGGGCCAGGGTTACCCGGAGTTCAGCCTAAGTCTGTGGGAAGTTACAGAGCTAACTTCTTAATACAAACAAAAAGAGAATCCCTCTGTTAGCAAAGTCCTATGAAGCTATCCCTCTATTCTCAAATTTCGAACAAGAAACACCTAAAGCTAGACACTCAGTTCTGGTACTTGGCCTCCTCTATGAATGGTCCCTGGTTGAACCATCTTCCCCTTCCAGTTCACAAGTACTTTTCTTTGACTGTATCTGAGGATACAGCAGTGTGTGTGTGTGTGATATGTGTGCACGCGCGTGTGCTCAGTCACTTCAGCCATATTCAACTCTTTGTGACCCTATGGATATAGTCTGCCAGGCTCCTCTGTCCATGGGATTCTCCAGGCAAGAATACTGAAGTGAGTTGCCATTTCCTCCTCCAGGGGATCTTCCTAACCCAGGGATTGAACGCACGTTTTTTATGTCTGCCTACATTGGCAGGCGGGTTATCACCAGGGCCACCTGAAAAGCCGCAAGGATACAGCAGTATATATCCTGCATTATCTCCTCTATTGGGTTAGATCACAGAGCAACTCACGAAGTAGGGGAAGTGAAGCAGCAGTTTGGTTATGGAAGTTAAGACTGAAAGTTATTACCAGACTTAACGCTAGTAAAGTCTTACAGACTATTTGAAACTTATTCCTACTTTTGATTTCCTTGTTGACCAATAGAAAAAAAGAGAGTCGTTCGAGAACAGCTGTTTCAATTGGCAGCTGTGTAGGATCAACCGAGCAGCAAAATCCAGGGCCCTGATCCAGGACCTGCGCTCCAGCATCAGATCACACTGCCGTTCATGATGCAGTTTCTGCAAAAGAAATGAGAGAGCGAGCGAAGGGGAAGCCAAGAGAGACGGAAATAAATTCAGATTCCATCCCTCACTGAGTAACATGTTATAGGTTCATGGAGCCCCGCTGGGTGATAACAGAGCAGGACTAATAAAGCCTCCATCTGCCCTGTGGAGGGAGTGCCCACGCTAGCCAGGGTCCAGCAACATACAAGAAAACCAAAGATGGGTCAGACATTTCAGATATGATTAGTGACATGAGGGAAACAGTTCTGTGTGGGGGCTACTGATGGGATGCTCAGGGCAGGCCTGTCTGAGAGATGGCACTTGGGCAGAGATCTGAGTGGCTCTGGGGCAGCACAGAGTTCAGGGCAGAGAGTCCCAGGCAAAAGATGGGTGCTAAGGTCTTAAGACAGAAACCAACTTGGAGTGCTCTGAGAAGCCAAAGAAGACCCATGTAGCTGAAGGATAGTGAGAAAGGTGGGCAAGGTAGACTCAGACAGCGCCTTGTAGGCCAGTACAAAGATTCTGGGTTTGAATTTAAAGGTGGTGGGAGGCCATGAGTGGGTTTAAAGTAGGGGACTGACATGATCTGGTTTATGTTTTAAAGTGTGATGATTCTGAGGAAATAAAACTCCACCTCTGTATCCCCCTTGTGAAATTTTATGTTCTATGAAATCCACTTCAGATATTCATGAGTTCACTCCCTTTTGTTTGAAAGAAAGGGAGGGAGAGAGGGAGATAGAAAGGAAGGAAAGAAGGAGAAAGAAAAGTATCCACTAAGACTCTTCAGGCTGCTAAGAATTGAGAGAGGTGTCGGGACTTCAATACAGGGTCTCAAAAACACAGCACAAGAGGAGAAAGACCCATTAAGGGTGTAGACTGGAGCCAGGGGAGTGCTCTTATAGCCCCATCTTCTCAGGGGGACCAGAGAGTGAGACCTGGGAGGAGAAGGTATCCGATCACACAGTTCCAGCAGATTCTTAACAGTAGTGATGGCCCTGAAGCAGAATATTTCTAGCTGGCAACACTTGCAAAGAATTCCAGTTCATCCAAGGCAGGATATGGTCTCATTCTATCGTCAAGTCATTATTACCTCCCTACCAAATGCAGAGCAGGAATAGAAAAAGATGAAAAAGTGAATACTGTGTACATTACAGATGCAATGTGCCTTTGAGGATAAGAAAAGCTCACAGGGAAGACAGAAGGAAGAGGGAAAAGATGCACAGTGGTACAGGGCTTCCTTCACATGTATGGAGATATTTAAAAACAGCGCTCAGTCACAGGTCTTTGGATACCTGGTCCATCACTGTCTCAGATGACTGTACTCACAAGGCCCATAGTCTATAATTCTAATTGTGACAAGACATGATCAGACATTCTGGAGGAATGTCTATCTCCTCCTGCTGCTGCCCCCTAAAAGACAAAGGTCATCCATAAACAGCCACTTGGCTGAATCCACTTCAGTAAATGCAGTCTCTTCCAAACCACCATTAGTTTCACTTCCCTGTGGGGAAGCTACAAAATGTACATGAGAGGAAGTGAGAGTGACCAGCTGGTGATCATTTGTCTTTTTTGGAAATGCACCATCTACATGTGATATATATATGCATACACAGAGGCGAATGGCAGCATGGTGTGTATGCTTGTGAGTGAGGGTGTGTGCACACATATACCTATGCATTCTAACAGCTCGTCCAAGAGAAATAAGCAAGATCTAAATATGTCTACAAAGTGTCTAAAGTGATCTCTCCCAGAAAGGGAAGATAAAATTGGTCTGTTTTCTCTGGTCAACAAGGAGAGCAATTCTCTTGTTGCTTGCCCACAGAGAAACATTAGAACTCAGTCAGAGGCTTTAGTTTATATGTTAGTCTCTACCTTCCACTCAAACAATTTCCAATAAAAATGGCCCTTAGGTCACTTGTTTAAAATGACAGCAATATATAACGGGAGTTGATAGTCTACACTGAAGCCCCTGGCACATGACTTGACATCTGAAGAGTTCAGTTTTAGCCGTGTGAAATGGGAACTGTAAAACTGACACTCCTCAGAGCCAGGCCAGCGGGAGTGTGTGCATGAAGCAAACTATTTAATTTATTGTGAGAAAGCATCGTGAACACAGCAAAAAAAAAAAAAAAAAAAAGAATATTTTATATCATATTCATACTCAGTGTGATTTATATGATCAATCTGATGTTAACTCAGATATATCAGCTGAGTTATAGTCCTCTATGGTCAACTAGAAAGACATGAGACTGCATTCTTGGCCCACAAGCCAACTATTTCAAAGACAATTTTCTCTACTGCGAGGAAGATTTGCCTTCATGGATCTGCACAGGCACCACATGAGCTCTGGCATGGAAAGTACTCCATAAAATGGCTTATATCTAGAAGTGCTGTCTTTTTGATTAGCTTTAATATTTGCTAAATAATCCTTCAAGTTCTTACTTAATTCTCATCTATTATCTATTTGGATTTTTATAGTAATCTTTCGAGGTACACAGAAATGTTGTTACTATACTTATTAATATGGTAAAACTGAGATTCAGAGAAATTCCTGGAATTGTACTTTCTAAAGGAGGTAGGATTCTAATCCTAAATTTTGCCAATAATGTCCAATTATCATCATCTCTGCAAAAAATCATCATTATCCAGCAAAATATGAATTAAAATGAAACTTTAGCAAAACTACAGCATCAGAAGGCAAATCAAGTGTTTGCCTGAGGCTGTGGGAGGGGACTGACTGCAAGGGAACATGAGGGAACTTTTGGGGGTGATGAAAATGTGGTTTTTAGGTGTACATGTTTGTCAAAACACATCAAATCATACCCTTTATTGTATATAAATTGAAAAAATTTTAAAAATATGATGTTAATATAATCTCCCAATTTTACTTTTCCAGAAACAAGACTGCTCTTCATTATTCTCTTTCTACTGCCTACATCCAGAAGACTATCTCCTTGAATGTCCCTGTGGTAAACAAGTCCTGTTATTACTTCCTTAATGTTAAATGCAATGACATTCTAGGTTTGCATAGGGGAATTTTCTTTTCATATAATACTATTTGTATTTGCCTTACCTTGATTGCCTAAACTGGGGTATGTTTTTAGTATTTGTGGTTGTCACAGTGTTTCTGTGATTAGGGCTACTCTAGGGATCTGAATCAGCTGGATTGTTCATATTTGGAGCTCAAAATTAAAAAAAGGAACATTTCCAAAGAGCAAAAAAAAAAAAAGTAATTTCTTTCCTGAGAGCATAATCTACTTCCCCTTTCCAAATTGCTTTTTACCCAGCTGAAGAGCAAACAGGGTCACTGGAAGAACACAGAGGCAGGATCCTATGTCTACTCTTCCGGGTCAGGGTGCCTAGTGAGAACTTAAGGCTTTAGTCTCCCTGCTTTGGAGCCGATTTGGAATTCTGATTCTGCTTCCCCAGAAGATGGGTCCTCTATCTCTGCAGCTCTGCACAATGTATACAACTACATAAATAAATGGTTAGATGATGTGTTCAAGAAAACAGTAACATTTATATCTTTTCACAGCATTTTACAAAACGCTTTCATATTTATTAGTGCACTTGAGGCAACAACTTTGTAAAGTCAGTGCTATTCTTAATCCTATTTCATAGAGATATCAAAGTCACTGGGAATATGTGCGGTTTGTCAAAAGACACTCAGCTCTTAAGTGGTGGAATTAGAATTTTGTTTCATAGCCTGTCCTCTGCTCGTTTATACCACATTGCCTTTGATAACTTCACTTAGATCAAAAAGCCATCTGCCTTCCAGAGAAGGAAGTATCTAATGCCTGCTTCCAAGACTGCAAACACTGATCACTTTGCTAGACAAGGACTTTCTCATGAGTAGGGAAAGAGATAAAGAATAAACACAATAGGATCATCCATCTGCCATCCACAAACCCAAAAGGTATACTTTATCCAATTTGGTGGCACTTCAGTTATAGTGCATTTCCAATATCACTATATTTATAATCCACATTTTGCTGCACATGATCATATTCATTCCTCAAAACACCAGCCATCCACTCCCTCCTCTATGAGTACTTCCCTGATCTTCTAAAGGAATTATTTTCTCTTTCTACTTGATTCATACCAATAGAATAGCACTTAACTATCTTATTCTATAGTCAATTATTTTCCTCCCAGTCTGTCCTACTGGTCTGAAAGTGAAGTTGCTCAGTCATGTCCGACTCTTTGTGACCCCACAGACTGTAACCTACCATGGGATTTTCCAGGCAAGAGTACTGGAGTGGGATGCCATTTCCTTCTCCAGGGGATCTTCCTGACCCAGGGATCGAACCCAGGTCTCCCACATTGTAGGCAGATGCTTTACCCTCTGAGCCACTGTCTGAGGACACATTAAAAACAAGGACCGTTAGCTCAATCACCTCTGTGCCATTGGCACAGCACCGGATACACGGCAGATCCTATGGAAATGATTGCTGGAAACTCACTATGGGACCTAGTAATTATTTGTGATGTTCTTAGCCAAAAATGGGCTTCCTGGGCAGCTCAAATGGTAAAGAATCTGCCCGCAATGAGGGAGACCTGGGTTCGATCCCTGGATTGGGAAGATCCCCTGGAGAAGGGAATGGCAATCCTCTCTAGTATTCTTGCCTGGAGAATTCCATGGACTGAGGAGGCTAGAAGGCTACAGTCCATGGGGTCGCAAAGAGTTGGACACAACTGAGCGACTAACACTTTAGCCATAAATGAGTGATGAATCTTAACAGACAAAACTTTACTAAGGCCAAATCACTGTCCCAAAGACACAGTAGCTCTGCCATTATAACGCTACTTAAACATATAAATACAGCTTAAGAATTCTGTTTTAACCACTGATAAAAGTTACCACAAGTGTCTAGTTCATAAAGATTTATTCACTCCAGACATCAGGGTAATAGAAAGCTCGATCAGTAAGGTGAACTGGATACAGAATAGGAAACTGAAATACAAGACTATTCCACTCATTCCAAGACATCTGGTCACTTGGCCACTGTCCTATCCAATCCACTTGACCTAGATTATCCCATTTATTTCACACCAAACCCTGTGGTAAACATATGCCATCGTAAAGGTTGAGTTCAGAGAGGTCTGAACTCAAAGGTCTTCAGACTCCATATTTCATGTTTTTCCCAGTATTCAATCTCCAGAGATATACCTTCAATTTGAGATAAGTAACATACAGACAAGGCAGATGAGAAGTGGTAAAGGAGATTAAAACACAAAGTGAACAACTCTCTCTTACTTCCTGACAACCATTCTCTTTGAATCCTGAAAACTTCTAATATCTTATTCAGTACTCTGAAATGTCTCCAAACTGACCTCAGCCTCCTGCCCCTGACAACCATCATAAGGCTCCATTAAAGTTCCAATAACCAACTTGTATCCACTTTCCCTCTCTTCTCTTTCCTAGTCTATGGAAAGGCAAATACCCTATGAGATACCTCCTGCACGTCTGGAATTCCCTACAAATTGCTAAGGCCCCTGATATTCCATAGTATCAATTACTGGATCATCCTAACGTTCTCACAAACCCCTATCCTTCCAAAAACTACCTACTCAGAAACTTTCTCTTCTATTCTACTCTGGTAAACTCTAAGACTATAAACTTCTGATATATATCAGAAATCTGGTTCCATCCCTGGATGTAAGTCCAGGAGAATGTGCACGTGTGTGTGCTAAGTCGCTTCAGTTGTGTTCAACTCTTTGTGACCCTACGGACTGTAGTCCGCCAGGCTCCTCTGTCCATGGGATTCTCCAGACACGAATACTGCCATGGGTTGCCATGCTTTCCTCCAGGGGATCTTCCCAACCCAGAGATTGAACCCGCATCTCTTGGGTCTCCTGCATTGGCAGGTGGGTTCTTGACCCACCTGTGGTGGTGCCACCTGGGAAGCCCGCCAGGAGAACAGGGCTAGTCAAAATTGTCCTACTCACTTAGGAGCTATCATCCTAGATAAACAAAATATTCACCGATACTCTAAGCAGCATGTGCTGGTCCGTAGAACTCTATCCACTGTTTTCAGTGAATTTGGATGAAGTGGCAGGAAAGTCATGAATTAGAGAAGAGGTCTGCAGATCCATCTCAAAGGTTCGGCAAAGTGGGACAAAGGCTCACCCCTGTGTTTGAGGGGGGCTTGGCTGTTCTCCAGAAGATAAGTATAAGTTAGTGAGAAGATAAGCACCCAAAAGGTGAAATTTCCATAGAAAATAAATTTGCTGCTGACAGTCTCTTTGCACAATGCTTCTTGGCATCCCTTGTATGTACTATACACTGTTTATGATTTTTGCTTTCTGGTTTCTGATGATCAAGGCTGCCATGAGTGCTCATTTGAACCAGATGTTTTCCACAAGAAAATGTCAGATGAGGGGGAAGGGCTAGACCCATTATGAAAGAACGTAGGCCCTACAACCTTCCTCCTCCAGGAGACTGCAGATTTGACTCAGGTTTCCGAATCGAAAGCCTGACAGATTCTTTTTCGCTTACAGTAAAATGTAGTTTGTGTCTTCAGATAACAACTAATTGTTAAGAAAAAAAAATTGTGAAATATATTAATCTTTGCCATATATGTAATCAATATGAGCAAAATAAATCTAAAATGTAAAATTAGAATTAAGTATTCATAATGAATATTATTGTAAGATTGAAATTCAAAAATGTCATTTAAATTTTGGTTGAAAATACATTCTTAATGCCACTGGGACTATCTGCCCTGGGAACCATCATTCCAGGTCTTCCCTGGCTTCTGTGAAATAAGAAATTTCACATTTTTGCAAATAACAGTTTCTGTTGGGTTTTTCTCACTTGCAACAAAGTCTTGATCAAAATGTTGTACTATGCTTTAGAATCTTTTGTGTTCAAACTCCCTTGGTAGACCCATTTGTTTTACAGGCAACCTGCAAAAACCTGTGGGAAAGTGCTTGAAGACAATGCTATATTCAACCCTCACAACTGAGGCTCAGAGACTTGCTCAAAAATAAATGGCTCTCTACTCAGTGATGTGTGGTGACATAGAAGGGAAGGAAGTCTAAAAAAGAAGGAATATATGTATATGTGTGGCTGGTTAACTTTTGCTATACAGCAAAAACTAACAAAATATAGCTGTGTGTGTACAATCATAGAATATAGTTGTGTATGTACAACCATAGAATATAGTTGTGTGTTTACAACCATAGAATATAGTTGTGTGTTTACAACTATAGAATGTAGTTGTAAAGCAACTATGCTTCAACAAAAATTTTTTATAAAAGGAAAAAAAAAAAAAAAAAGAACAGCTGAGAGTCCTGGAGAGGATTCCAATCCAGGCTGGTAAGACTCAGAACGCCATCTATGCCTCATGGAGTAGGTAAGGGAGCCAGTGAAAATCCCACAGTAGGGATTCTGAATATAAGTTTCAACTGCACTTTAGTAAAAAGCTTAGGTGGTGCTCTGGGATAGGTTGTTTATCCTTCCTGGCGGTTCAGTCAGCAAAGAATCCACCTGTAATGTGGAGACCTGGGTTGGGTTGGGAAGATGCCCGGGAGGAGGGCATGGCAACCCACTCCAGTATCCGTGCCTGGAGAATCCCATGGACAGAGAAGCCTGGCGGGCTGAAGTCCACGGGGTCACAAAGAATCGTATAAGACTGAGTGACTAAGCACACCTACCAAATCTGAAAGTTCTGTGCACCTGAATGGACAGATGTGGCCTTGGGGTTTGGGAAGGGCTGGGAAGGGAGTGGGGAGAGGTGCGGGGGGGGGGAGGGCAGCAGCCTGGGGAAGGGGCTGCAAGGGCCACACAAGCTTGACTTTCACTCTGCTCCACCCCTAGTATCTCAGGTCCCTCCCATCTAACCCTGCCCCAGCCACAGAACCATGAAAGGTTGAACTTGCTCCTAAAACCTCAGATCCTAAATCCTCCTGCTTCCCTGTCTCTTTTTTCCAACACTGTTTCTTTTTCCTTCCACTCTGTCTTTAGGGGCACAGGTACATATTTGCGTGTGCACATGCGTGCACACACACACACGCACACCCACACACAGGCAGCAATGCTCACAAGGAACAATGCACTGTAGTGTTGTCCTAAGGTGAAGGGCTTCGAGGGGAAAGGTGTCATGCCACCCAGCAGGGTCTACTCCTGCATCACTCGGATGGCCCTGAGCCCTGCACTTACTGGAAGGAGCAGTCTCACCCAGGAACCACCCATCAGCCCCCCTTCCCTGCCTGACCTTGGAATCCCTGGCCCACCACCTCTGACCTGAGATACTCTTGTTCAGCTCTCTTCTGTTTTAATCTCCTAAGTTCCTTCTGCCTCATCCCTCTTCTACTCACAAAGCCCAGTATCAATCCTATACCTGTCACTGGTTTGGGGGTGAGGAATGAATATGAGTCCCAGTTATGTCTACCCCTTTGGGATGAGTTGGATTTTCAAGTATCTAATACAGAGGGTCATATTTGCCCAGGGATTGTCCTCTATAGTTAGCATCTGAGGCAAAATTTACATAGTCAAAATTACCCTGGAAAATCCCTTAAACCTCCCAGTAAAAAATATAGCATTTTGCAGTTATGACACTGCACAGTAATATGTGTATACAGTAATATGCATAGCATATAATTAAAATTAAAAGTGCAAAATACAATTCTGCAGTATTTTTAATTATACACACGAAAGACAGCGCCAAGTTGAACTTGAATAAATTAACTGGGCCACTGATGCTCCTCGGTCTCTTTCACCCCCAACTCCCACAGGCTTTCGCACACTTCTAAATAGGCTTAAGGGCTCCATTTACATGAAAAGACAGACAGCTCCGGGAACCTTTGAGGCCTTCTCTTAAGATACACAATCACCACAAAAGAATAAGGGAGAGCATTCTTTCACACAGATCTCTTTTCCTGTTTTTGCCTTGTGGCAGGAACAAAAGAAGATTTCTAAAAGAGAAAGCCGGTAAGAACTGCAGGCAATAACTTCTACACCAGGCTGTGAAAGATGCCCAGTTTCAGATGCTTCCTGGGGCTGCCACGTCCACCGCACTCAACCTGGGGGGAATGTAAGGGTCTTTCAAACCAACTGGCCCAAGGTATTTGAAGGATGAACTAGCCTAGAGAGAAAATCAATTCTAAGAAGCCAGGCAGAATGAACTGGAAAGGGCATTTGAACTAAAACATGGGGGTAAAACAAATGTTACCAGAGACACTGAAGGATGAATGGAAGCTGAATAATTTTTGCAAAAGTGCTTATGGTGTCTAAAGAACTCATTCTCCAAGTATATCTTTCAATATAGCATCAGTAATTGTTTATCTTAGCTGTTGAATATTCCTGTAAATGTGAGAAAATAAGTTTATCCCTGTATCATTATCCCTACTTTCCTCCTCTCCTCCCTACTTCCTCCCCCTCCCCACATATATGCACACAAGGTCTCAGTCACTCAAGCTTGCACCAACCCCAGGGCCTTTGCACCAGCTATTTCCATCTATCTTGAGTATGTTCTCCTCAGTTCTCCCCGTGACTGGATCCGTCATCATTTAGGTCTCAGCCCAGACTGAGTCCTCAAAGAAGGCTTCTCTAACTACCCATTTTTTAAAAAAGTATTTATTTTACTTATTTATTTGGCTGCCAGGTCTTAGTTATGAACGTGGATCTAGTTCCTCAACCAGGGATAGAACCCTGGCCCCCGGCATTGGGATCACAGGGTCTTAGTCAATGGACCACCAGGGCAGTCCCTTTCATCGCCCATTTTACAGCAGTCAGCCTCTCCAGCCTCTCTACACGTACCTGTCTCCTCCCTGTTTGTGGTGGTTTAATCGCTAAATTTTGTCCGACTCTTGAGACCCCATGGACTGTAGCCTGCCAGGCTCCTCTGTCCATAGGATTTTCCAGGCAAGAATACTGTAGTGGGTTGCCATTTCCTTCTCCAGGGGATCTTCCCAACGAAGGGATCAAACCTGGGACTCCTGCACTGCAGCAGATTCTTTAACGATTGAGCTACGAGGGAAGCCATGACAAGCGATGACAAGGTTCTATTTACCTTGTCATATTTATCACTATCGGAAAATATCTCATTTATTTATTATTTTGCTTAATGTATGAATCCCTTCACTGGAATGTAAGCTCCTTGAAGACAGAAACTCTGTCTTATTCACCACACTCTCCTAAATACCTAGTTCATGCCTGGTTCAGTTTAGGTGTCCAATAAATATTTGATGAGAGAATAAATAATTCTCAAAACAGTCATAAGCTATGGCCATGTAGCCTTAGTCCTCCTGCTTGGACCACAGCATCATGGCCAGAGAATGCTGTCTAACTGGTACCTGCTATCTTAAGTACTAGGAAGAGGCCAAGAGGGAAAATAGAGCTTTAAGAGATGACTTGCAAGCTTAAATTTCTAGATAGCCAAGAATATTATAGGACTGATTGGTTTGTGGCTCCTCTATATACTATCTTCCTTCTCTGCCCACTAAAAAGAGGGGAGAGGTACTAGAGATACAGAACCATCACCTACCAGGTATATCCCTGTCTGAGGTCTCCAATAGAACCAATTCTTTGTACCATGAACTAAAACCCAGGCTCCTTATACCTGGTTCAGCTAGACTTAATGAGAACATAGGGTTCCAATTTACAGCTTTGTGGGAAAAGAAAGCATGGTTATGGCATAGCCATAAGACTCATGATGCCTTCTTTCTTGACCAAAAGAACATACCCACTTCTTTTCACAGTACCTGCTGAGATTCAAGTCCACAGAACTTTACCAATTACACTGTAGACCCAACACGGCACTGGACATTGCCACAGAGGATACTGATGGAAGAAGGAGTCAGCAAGATCAACACCACCAACTTTACAGCAGGAGACAAAAGACAAACATATGAGCATACAAGGCTGACTGGAAATATCAAAAGAGGCTCAGAGGGTGCTCACCCTAAGAATCACTTATTATAGGAACAAATAATCCACTTAGAAGACAAGATGCAGAAGGCAGATGGAATCAATGATAATAAATGTATGTGTTCCCTATAATCTGAGCCATGAAAGACACTGAGACACTAGAGAATTGGGGATAAAACAGCATATAGTAACAAACCATGATGAATGGGGGAACAAACAAATATTTCCCCCAGTATCTTCTAATGTGTCAGCCATCATCCTAGTTACCCCAGTTATGTCTACAGGGGTATTTAATTCTTACAATAACCATGTAGGGTAAAAATTCAATTTAATCCTTGTTTACACACATGAAAACACGGGAGACCAGAGAGATGTGACTAAAAAAATACATGAAGGGAACATGTCAAGATTGGAACCCAAATCCTGAGACTCAGTAGACAGTTCTCTTTTTATTTCCCCACAACCACTTCCTTGATCAAGATCTCACATCTTGTAAGACAGAAAACCACACATCAAATGAGTTTTCCAAATCTAATGTTTTTGGTGAAAATGACATAAACCTTCAAATTAAAAACAAACAAAACAAAGGATGTAATTCAGGAAAGATATAAATCTCAGAAGGCAATTTCTTCTCCAGATGGTGTAGAAACAATGATACTGGTTTTGACTTATATCATTTATTTTTCAGAAATGTTTGGTACAAATATCCACTGGAAAATACCTAACTGGAAACAAAACAAGACTAAAATAAATATTATCACTGGTTGCTTACCAAAATTTTCTATGATGACTAAGAGAATTTACTTTATAAAATGTGTTGCTAGCTTCTTCAAATAGACCTGAGCAAATGTAAAAAATATACTGTAGTGGTGCTCTGTGTATGTATCCACCACAGATATGTGCTTATCCACGGTCTGCTATCCACCTTGCTTTGAAATCATATGAAACTGTGGCCATCTATAACCACATTGTCAGATTACAATTGGCACTGTATACTTAACCTTGCCAATTCTTCTTCAATCCCTAGAAAAAGGCAAACCCTTCTATATGAAATCACAAGTGGTGACCCCAGCAAAGGCCTTTAGAACACTTTATTTGTGCTCTGAGAGTTTTTATATCATCCTCCTTTTCTTTACATATTGTTCAGTATTTTCAAAATAGTAAGAGAGCAGGTAGGTCCAATGGGATAAAGTTTGAGTGGAAGGACCAGCATGCTGATGCACTCATCTCCACAACTTTCTGAAATCCTGATGCTTCCTGTACAGATGATTTCCAACATTTAAAAATTTATTCATATGGGACTTTCCGGGTTGCTCAGTGGTAAAGAATCTGCCTGCCAATGCAGGAGACACAGGTTAAATCCCTGATCCAGGAAGATCCCAAATACAGTGGAGCAACTAAGCGCATATGCCACAACTATTGAGCCTGTGTTCTAGAGCGCGGGAGCTGCAACTACGGAGCCTCTATGTGCTAGAGCCCGTGCTCCTCAACAAGAGAAACCACTGCAATGAGAAGCCTGCTCACTGCAAGAGTGAGCAACCCCCACTCGCCAAAACTATAGAAAAGCCCGCACAGCAGTGAAGACCCAGCAGAGTAAAAAAATAAATACATAAATAAAATTATTTAAAAAGTTTATTCACATGCATCTAAAAACAACATTTTGATTTCCTTGAGACAATCAAGAATTTCAGTATGATTTATTTGCAATCATATAATTCTTAGGAGTGATAGATATGAGAGAGAAATGCAGGAAAAATTCCATACTTGGAATGATTTTGCTGATGACAGCACTTTCTGCTCCCTCTTTTTTTTTTTTTTTTTGAAAAGAGACTCTTACGTTATTCATTTCATTCAACAAATATTTATAGAGCACCTCCTACATAACAGGCTCTGTTTTAGGGATTGAGATTACAGCAATGGCCAAAACAAAGTCCCTGCTTTGTGGAGCTTACATCATAGTAGGATGCATTGTGTTGGTGTATAGGTTGGAGAAATGACAAGCAGATAAGTGCAGCTGTAGTCAAGAGGGAAATCTGATCAAAATGATGGAGACCATGTAAAACCTTGGGGGCCAGAGTGAGGATTTTGGATTATATTCTGAGACAGATGAAAAGCCACTGCAAAGTTTTAAGCAGTGGAGTGATAGGACATGATTTATATTTGGAAAGACCACCCTGGCTACTATAGGGGCAATAGACTGAAAGAGGGCAGAAGTAGAAACTGGGAATCCAGGCTATAACAAGTTACTTAGATCACTAAAGATGGTGACTTGGTTAGTGTGATAGAGGTGGAAGAAGGAAGAAGAGAATAGGTTCAGGACTTATTTTGAAAGTACAGTTGACAAACTTGCTGATGGATTTAATGTGAGTGAGGAAAATATAATCAAGAATGACTCCAAGATTCTTGGCCTGGGCAACTGGGTAAATGGTGTGCCATTAACTAAGATCATGAAGATTATGAAAGAACAGCTTTGGGGAGAAATCAAGAGTTTTGTTTTAAATACATTAAGTTTGAATGCCTATTAGACATACAAATGGCAATGTCAAGAGGTATTTGGATATATACATCTGGAACAAAGGAATTTGGAGCAGGAATCATCATCCGTGTATATAGAGCTGATATTTAAACCCGTGGGGGGGACTTCCCTGGCAGACCAGTGCTAAGACTCCAAGCGTCCATTGCAGGGGGCATGGGTTCAATCCCTGCATGCTGCATAGTGTGGCCAAAATAATAATAACAATAAAAACCAAGGGACAAAGAGATTAGTAAAGAAGTATCTCATTGACTGAAAGAATTAACATTGTTAAAATGTCTATACTACTTACAGCAATCTACAGATTCAATGAAATGCCTATCAAAATTCTAAAGGCATTTTTCACAAAAACAGAATAAATAATCCTAAAATTTGTATGGAACCACAAAAGATCTTGAATAGCCAAAGCAATCTTAAGAAGAAAGCTGGAAGTATTATATGCCCTGACTTCAAACTACATTGCAAAGCTATAGTAGTCAAAAGTATTTTGTTGCTGTTGCTGTTCAGTTGCTAAGTGATGTCCAACTCTAAGGAAGCTCCATGAACTGCAGCCATATCAGGCTGCTCTGTCCTCCACTATCTCCTGGAGTTTGCTCAGACTCATGATCATTGAGTCAGTGGTGCTATCTAACCATCTCATTGTCTGTCATCTTCTTTTCCTCATGCCCTCAATATTTTCTAGCATCAGGGTGTTTTCCAATGAGTTGGCTCTTTGTACTGGGTAGCCAAAGTATTGGAGCTTCAGCTTCAACATCAGTCCTTCCAATGAACATGCAAGGTTGATTTCCTTTAGGACTGACGGGTTTGATCTCCTTGCAGTCCAAGGGACTCTCAAGAGTCTTCTCCAGCACCACAATTTGAAAGCATCAATTCTTTGGCATTCAGCCTTCTTTATGGTCCAATTCTCACATGACTACTGGCAAAACCATAGCTTTGGTTCTATAGACTTTTGTTGGCAAAGTGATGTCTCTGCTTTTAAATACACTGTCCAGAGGTTTGTCATAGCTCTCCTTCCAAGGAATTAAGCATCTTTTAATTTCATGGCTGCAGTCACCATCCACAATGATTTTGGAGCCCAAGAAAATAAAACAGTATAGTATTGGCACAAAAAGACACATGGAACAGAATAAACAGCCAAGAAATAAACCTTTGCATATATGGTTAATTAATTTATGACAAAGGAGCCAAGAATATACGATGGGGTAAAGGGAGTCTCTTCAGTAAATGGTGTTGGGAAAACTGGGCAGCCACATGCAAAAGAATGAAACTAGATCCCCTATCTTACACCATACACAAAAATATTAACTGGAAATGGATTAAAGAGAGGAGGAGGAGGAGAAGCAGCAGCAGCAGCAGCATGATGTCCCAGAAGCCAAGCCAAGTAAAGAAAAATGAATCAAGGATCAACTGTGTCAAATGCTAGTGAGAATGCCTGAAAGATGAAAACTGAGAACTGGCCACTGGAATCAACAAAGCAAAGGTCATTAGTAATCTTGAAAAGATTGGTTTCAGGGGGATGCTGGGAACAAGAGCCTCATCAGAGTGGGCTGAGAAGAGAATGGATGGTGAGTTGAACACAGTGAGTGAGGATTTAGATATGCCCTTTGAGTTGGAGGAAACACAGGGTAGCCAGAAAGGAAATGTGAAATCTAAAGTAGATTTTCAAGATGGGCATTATTCCAGTTTTAATGCTGATGGGAAGTGGAGAGAGAGAAATTAAGGAGGAAAGAAAGGCGTGAGGAATTCGAGGAGGTGAGAGGAAGTGGGATCCAGGGCACAAATTAAGCACTGGCCTTAGATAGGACAAGGGAGAAAATGCGTAGAGGTAGAGTGGACAGGGTTGTTAGTGGGAAGATGAGAAACAATCTCTTCTGATAGCCTCCATTTTCTCAGTGAAATCTGAGAAAAGTTCATCAGGAAAGAGTAGAAAAGAAGTATCAGAAGTTAGAGAAAGAAGATATGAAGTGGTTATTTCAGAGAGCCAATGCTGGGCAGGACTGAAGGCGTTCAGGTAAAGATTATAAATATAAATTTAGACAGTATGTGTTGTACTTTAGTGAAAACCACAGTGGACAAAGAGTTAGGCTTAATTAGTATAGAGGTCTTCCAAAGGGTATGAGTATGATGAAAAGAAAGAAGTTGAGTGTATATACAAAGTTGCTATTATCATAATGGACCATGGACTCAGTTTGGACTTCATGTGATGGACTTCATGTGATCAAAGTGTTTTTGGAGTAGGGATAATAGAATAAGTGAGCTATAAATACAGGAGGTGGAAGATACTTGAAGTCATGACTTTGGAAGAGGGGATGGTGTAACTGTATCAGGTGTAACGTAAGCCAATCAGAATGGGTTGCTGAAGTAGGATGGAAGAAAAGATCCTTTGGGGGAGGGAGTCACCCTGGGAAGTTAGAATGTTGGACAGATTATGTACATGGGGTAATGAGATCATCAAGAAGGATTGTAAACATAAGGTGGAGAGAAATGAAGTCAGGAGCCTAGCAGAGACCAGGAAGTTGAATGATGACCATATTTTAGAAATTGATTATTCATAGGTTTGATTTCCTCCAGATTAGGCTCTATATTTTCCCTCTCTAATTAGAGCTTAACTCTTGCTTCTGAGTGAAACTCAGCATCTAAATATGAGTCTGCTGCTGCTGCTAAGTCGCTTCAGTCATGTCCGACTATGTGTGACCCCATAGACAGCAGCGCACCAGGCTCCCCCGTCCCTGGGATTCTCCAGGCAAGAACACTGGAGTGGGTTGCCATTTCCTTCTCCAATGCATGAAAATGAAAAATGAAAGTGAAGTCGCTCAGTTGTGTCCGACTCTTCGCGACCACATGGACTGCAGCCTACCAGGCTCCTCCATCCATGGGATTCTCCAGGCAAGAGTACTGGAGTGGGTTGCCATCGCCTTCTCCAAAAATATGAGTCTAGGTAGTAGTAATTAAAAACAAATCCATATGCCAGAATAAACAACAATAATCTGTTTCATGTCCTTACACTAGACACTTGGGCTTCCCTAGTAGTTCAGCAGTAAAGAATCCACCTGCAATACAAGATATGCAGGTTTGATTCCTGGGTCAGGAAGATCCCCTGGAGAAGGGAATGACAACTCATTCTAGTATTCTTGCCTGGAAAATGCTATGGAAAGAGGAGCCTGGCAGGCTTACAGTCCATAGGGTCACAAAAGAGTGGTTCAAAACATAGCAACCACACAACAACAAGAACATTAGACACTTGGATCTTGGCCTACTGCAAGTAAGTCTCCTAAGAAAGACCACCTAGCAACAGTCCTTTCTGCTAGTGTTGGTACAAGTTATGCCCCTTTCCCCTTTCTCGCATCCTCTGATATGAATGAAACTCTCTGGAAATTTTTCTTCAAATGTATCCTCTTCATGGCATCCTTCTTCTTCCCCCAACCATGTTGCTGCTCCCATGGCCTCCTATGTAAAAAATTCTGAGCCTCCACTGCCTAGGTGGTCATATTTTAGATCAGGCTTATCCATCCCCAGTCAAAGTTGATTAGAGCAGAGAGTTAAGCAACTGAGCCAAGGACAAGAAGTTAGGAGAGAATTTGACAGTGGGCGGTGAATCTGGAAGAAAACTACTTGGACTGCAGCTGAGACCTGGCAATGAATGAGACTCCAGAGTGCCTCTGTTGAAGTCTACCTTCCAGTTTTTGCCTCCATGAAGCATCACACTGTCATGACTCCTGTTCTTGAATTTCCAGGGGATTCTTTTTTCTTTGCAGTAAATCTTCTTTTCATTTGAGCTAATTTGAGTGGATCTTTATTCCTCACAACCACAAAAGTCTAATTCCAACAGTACCAGTATGAACTATGACAAACCTGCTGCTACTGCTGCTAAGTCGCTTCAGTTGTGTCCAACTCTGTGTGACCCCACCGACGGCAGCCCACCAGGCTCCCCCATCCCTGGGATTCTTCAGGCAAGAACACTGGAGTGGGTTGACATTTCCTTCTCCAAGGCATGAAAGTGAAAAGTGAAAGTGAAGTCGCTCAGTCGTGTCCAACTCTTAGCCACCCCATGGACTGTAGCCTACCAGGCTCCTCTGTCCATGGGATTTTCCAGGCAAGAGTACTGGAGTGGGGTGCCATTGCCTTCTCCAATGACAAATCTAGACAGTGTATAAAAAGCAGGAACATCCCTTTGCCAACAAAGATCCATATAGGCAAAGCTATGGTTTTTCTAGTAGTCATGTACAGATGTGACAGTTGGGCCATAAAGAATGCTGAGTGCCAAAAAAAAAAAAAAAAAAGAATGCTGAGTGCCAAAGAATTGATACTTGCAAATTCTGCTAGAGAAGGTTCTCGAGAGTCCCGTGGACTGCAAGGAGATCAAACTAGTCAGTCCTAAAGGAAATCAACCCTGAATATTCATTCAGAGGACTGATGCAGAAGCTGAAACTCCAATACTTTGGCCACATGATGCAAAGAGCTGACTCAGTGGCAAAGACTCTGATGCTGGGGAAGATTGAGGGCAGGAGGAGAAGGGGACGACAGAGGATGAGACGGGTTAAACATCACCACCGACTCAATGGACATGAGTTTCAGCAAACTCCGGGATATAGTGAAGGACAGGGAAGTCTAGTGTACTGCAGTCCATATGGTCACAAAGCATCGAACATAACTTAGCAAATAACTTAGCAACAACAAACCAGTATGAGAAGGAGGGAGAAAAATGTTCTCTAGTAAATCATCCCATGGGGATGGCCATGAACTGCCCTAACAAAGCAAGCAACTTGGGGGCAGGCTTCAATGAGAATATGATGAAAAAGGTAACTTCATTATTTGACACCACACACACATACACAATCTGACAATATGGTTCACACCGAACTGTATCCGTGAGATGGCATAGTTTTTGAGAAAAGTTATATTTTGAAGAAACCACAGAAATCATTATAGTGATACACATACATACACTTACACACATATTCAGTGAATCTAGGGCTTTTAAGTCTTATAAGACAAGACACAAAGTCCACAGGAATTTCCCAGGGTCACAGTAATTTTATTACTGACTAAAGAGATATGTTTCTCGGATAAGGAAAAACCAATCAAAACCAACAACTAGTTTCAAATCTGACTACCCACGTCACCTCACACAATTCATGTTTCTGAATCTCAGATACCTCGCCATTAAAAGAGGTGCATGAGCTCAATCACTCAGTCCTGTCCGACTGTCTACCACCCCATGGACTGTAGCCCATCAGGCTTCCATGTCCATGGGATTTCCTAGGCAAGAACACTAGAGCAGGTTGCCATTTCCTACTCCAGGAGATCCTCCTGAACCAGGGATTGAATCTGAATCTACTGTGTCTCCTGCATTGGCAGGCAGGTTCTTTACCACTGAGCCACCTGGGTATATACATGTTTATATACATAGCTACATGGCCTCAGGTGGTGTCAGTTCAGTTCCGTTTGGTCACTCAGTCAAGTCCGACTCTTTGCGACCCTGTGGACTGGAGCATGCCAGGCCTCCCTGTCTATCACCTACTCCCGAGTTTACCCAAACTCATGTCCATTGAGTCGGTGGTGCCATCCAACCATCTCATCCTCTGTCGTCCCCTTCTCCTCCTGCCCTCAATCTTTCCCAGCATCAGGGTCTTTTCCAATGAGTCAGTTCTTCGCATCAGGTGGTCAAAGTATTGGAGTTTCAGCTTCAACATCAGTCCTTCCAATGAACACTTAGGACTGATCTCCTTTAGGATGGACTGGTTGGATCTCCAGGGGCCTCTCAAAAGTCTTCTCCAACACCACAGTTCAAAAGCATCAATTCTTCTGTGCTTAGCTTTCATTATAGTCCAACTCTCACTCAAGTGGTGTATATACATGCATTCAGTTCAGTTCAGTTGCTCAGTCGTGTCCGACTCTTTGTGACCCCATGAATCTCAGCACGCCAGGCCTCCCTGTCTATCACCAACTCCTGGAGTTTACTCAAACTCATGTCCATTGAGTCAGTGATGTCATCCAGCCATCTCATCTTCTGTCATCCCCTTCTCCTCCTGCCCCCAATCCCTCCCAGCATCAGGGTCTTTTCCAATGAGTCAACTCTTCGCATGAAGTGGCCAAAGTATTGGAGTTTCAGCTTCAGCATCAGTCCTTCCAATGAACACCCAGGACTGATCTCCTTTAGGATGGACTAGTTGGACCTCCTTGCAGCCCAAGGGACTCTCAAGAGTCTTCTCCAACACCACAGTTCAAAAGCATCAATTTTTCGGCACTCAGTTTTCTTCACAGTCCAACTCTCACATCCATACATGACCACTGGAAAAACCATAGCCTTGACTAGATGGACCTTTGTTGGCAAAGTAATATCTCTGCTTTTTAACATGCTATCTAGGTTGATCATAACTTTCCTTCCAAGGAGTAAGCATCTTTTAATTTCATGGCTGCAATCACCATCTACAGTGATTTTGGAGCCCCCAGAAATAAAGTCTGACACTGTTTCCACTGTTTCCCCCTCTATTTCCCATGAAGTGATGGGACCAGATGCCATGATCTTAGTTTTCTGAATGTTGAGCTTTAAGCCAACTTTTTCACTCTCCTCTTTCACTTTCATCAAGAGACTTTTTAGTTCCTCTTCACTTTCTGTCATAAGGGTGGTGTCATCTGCATATCTGAGGTTATTGATATTTCTCCCAGCAATCATGATTCTGGCTTGTGCTTCATCCAGCCCAACATCTCTCATGATGTACTCTGCATATAAATTAAACAAGCAGGGTGACAATATACAGCCTTGACGTACTCCTTTAATGTACATCAGTATTAGGAAAAGGCAAGGTCCTTTGTCACCAGACTTTCTCTGTGCATTTGCATCACTAAATTAAATCCTGGCTAGTTTGTTAAGCTCTACTTTGACTTAGTGATTTTTAAAAACAATTCTTATGTCTACAGCAATTTCACCTCAAAGTTATGACTCTTACTTTGTGCTGTAGGAAGCTGTACTTGCTTAATGTCTGCTACAGAAGTCTGAATTAATCAGCATCTTAGTACCAACTAAGTCACTATGAAGACATATCATAGCAGATCTGAGATTGCTATTCTTTGAGCTCACAGGTTCACCCCGGGTTGGGTGAACCATTTGATTTCCCACCATTTCCACAAATGAGGTGTTTACAGATATATACAGAATACAGATATGTACAGGGTTTTACTGAGCGGCTGAACTGAACAGATATTTAAGTGAAATAAACTATACTAAACATTTAGCCCCTTGTTGGGCACATAAAAAGTATTTTAAAACATCAGTTTCCACCCTTTAGTGTGAATGTTCTTACTTTCCTCTCTTCAGTGTAAATGTTCTTACTTTCCTCATAATTAATAAATAAATATACTCATTAAACAAAAGCACTATCTATTCTGTATTCATTTTAAAGCACTATTTAATTTAAAAAAAATTTTTTTAGAAATCATATACTTTAGTAAGGACTCTTGTTTCATATTAAGTGCTCAATGCATATATCAAGAGATAATTTATTTTATGACTTTTTGATTTTCTGCTTTTCCAAGTGATAGGATTTTGAAAAAAAAAATACCTACACAAAAAATAATGCATATATTCCTAAAGAAAAAAATTAAGTCTTCGTTGCTCAGAAAGCTAAACTGTATATTTCATTTGTTGTTAATTCTTGATTACTAAATAATTCTTTGGAGAGATAATATCTGTTCTACTTTACTATTTTATTTACTTTTTGTTGAAATGAAGCTTTTATTTTTATGTTTTTCTTTTAATTCCTTTTATCTTCTGACCCTATGGCCCATTTCTCCCACCCACTGACTCCCACATCTGGCAATCACCAGTCTGTTCTCTGTATCTATAAGCTGCTGTTTTTTTTTAATCTGCATATAAGAGAGATCATATTGTATTTGTCTTTCTGACTTATTTCACTTAGCATAAGGCCCTCAAGGTCTATCCATGTTGTCACAAATGGTAAGATGTCATTCCTTTTTATGGCTAAATAATATTATATATAATAATAATATTTCATATATATATATATATATATATACACATATATCACAGTTTCTTTATCCATTCATCCAGCAATAGACATTGAGGTTTTTCCCTATCTTGGCTGTTGTAAATAGTGCTGCAATGAATATGGTAGTGTGTATATCTTTTCATGGTAGTGTTTCTGTTTTCTTTGGATAAATACCCAGACGTGGAATTGCTGGATCATATGATAACTTTATTTTTAATCTTTTGAGGAATCTCCATATTGTCTTCCATAGTGGCTGCACCAATTTACTCTTTTAAAAGCACAGGGTATGATAGAAATAAAAGACATATACTCTCCTTTTATGGAGCTTACAATTGAGTTAGGATGCCAAAAATTTTCACAGAAAATAACATTTGAAACTCTAACACATTTATATAACAAACTTTAGGATTTTATAATATTGCTAAAATGAAAATCTTTCAATCAAAAAGATTATCAATCCCCACCATCTTAGCCAATCAACTGTTTTCATTTATCTATGCTCTATCTTGATCCATATATACACGTTTATAATTTCATGTTCTGATTTTATTGCTTTGTTGTTGTTCAGTCACTCACATCATGTTCGACCCTTTGTGACCTCATGGACTGCGGCACAACAGGCTTTCCTGTCCTTCACCATCTCCCGGAGCTTGTTCAAACTCATGTCCACTGAGTCAGTGATGCCATCCAACCCATCTCATTCACTGTCATCCTCTTCTCCTTTTGCCTTCAATCCTTCCCAGCATCAGGGTCTTTTCCAATGAGTAGGCTCTTTGCATCAGGTGGCCAAAATATTGGAGCTTCAGCATCAGTCCTCCAAATGAATATTCAGGGTTGATTTCCTTTAGGATTGACTGGTTTGATCTCCTTGCAATTCAACAGACTCTCAAGAGTCTTCTCCAGCACCACAATTCAAAAGCATCAATTCTTCAGTGCTCAGTCATTTTCATTGTCCAGCTCTCACATCTGTACATGACTATTGGTAAAACCACAGCTTTGACCAGACAGACCTTTGTAGGCAAAGTAATATCTCTGCTTTTTAATACACTGCTTAGATTTGTCATTGCTTTTCTTCTACGGAGCAAGTATCTTTCAATTTCATGGCTGTAGTCACTGTCCACAGTGATTTTGGACCCAAGAAAATAAAGTCTGTCATTGTTTCCATTGTTTCCCCAACTATTTCCCATGAAGTGATGGGACCGGATGCCATGATCTTCGTTTTTTGAATGTTGAGTTTTAAGCCAGCTTTTTCTCTCTCCTCTCTCACCTTCAAGAGGCTCTTTAATTCCTCTTTGTTTATTGCCATAAGAATAGTGTATCTGTATATCAGAAATTATTGAGATTTCCCCTGGCAATCCTGATTCCAGCTTGTGCTTACTATTATACAAAAATTCTTATCAGTGGAACATCTTCAAAATTATCGTTTAATTTTAAACTGTTATCAATTAATAAAAGCACAGTGTATTAAGCAAACTAGTCATTCTTCTACTGTTAGACATTGAGGATGTTCTTCCCTTTATAAATAATGCTGCAATTAATTTAATCAGTGTACTGGTCATTTTGTAATGCTTGTTCAATTTTAGATTTTATTACTTTTCCTTACATAAGGTATCCCCAGAAATAAAGTGTTAAAATAAGAATGTTGTTCTTAGAAAGACTGATTACTTATGATCTCTTTAGTATACTGTGTATGAATAAAACTAGATTTTTTTATATTGATGACTTTAGTATGTCTCTGACTCAATTTGATTGCTTCCTACGCCCAAAGTTTGTCTTTTTGTACCAACTGTCAGATCAGTAGAAGTTTAGCGCAGCAAGAGAGAACTGGTGATGGATGAAGACAGTAGGAAAGGCAAGTGAAGGACGTGGAACTTGACTCAGGCATTGGAAACATACCTCAGAGAAGAGGGACTCTACAGATAAGGAAGGCAGTTTCAGAAAAAATACTGAAGTATACGATGAAGGAGTATGACTCAAAGAACTGTTTCCCTGAGAGAGGCAGAAGTATCACTGGGGAACAGCTAAAACAACCTGAAAGAGAAGAGAAGGATCTGAAAGCCAGTTGTAAAAACTGAGACTTCTCAAATTGAAATTAATTCAAGGTCCCAGTCATCAAATCAGATGGAACATTTAAATGGACTTTTTGTAAGTCTTCTCTGGGGGTAACTTCAGATACAAAGTCTACCTGACAGGTGAAGAGACACTTCTTACTCCTTTCCAGACAGAACACTCAGCAGACATCAGATGGTGAAGGACATGACAGAAATGGCGAGTGAAAGGGCCACCAACACTGGCCAGGACAGGCAACAATGATGTTATAACTTCAGTTACATGAACTATAACTCCAGTGGCCAGTCCTCAAATTCAATGCCCAAATAGGGTAAATCTGTATCCGTTTGTTCAATTCAGCATGTCACCTGACTAAATGTAGTCAGAGGTAAGGTGCAGCACATATTTCTTTGGTTGACCACAGTATAATGTCTTGGATCCAGATGAACTTTCTTTGCACAGTATTTATTATTCTAATAAACCAAATGGAATGTTTAGAGATGACTGGAGCAATCTGATTGGCAAACTTACAGGACATTAATTTTTCCAAGGTGACTGGTGCATAAAAAGTGAAACTATAGCACTCATGTAAACAATCCATCTGCCTCATTTCCCTCCCCCAGGCACCTCTAATTTTCAGCTTATGTTAGCTGTAAGACGAGCTAATGTTTTTAGTGTAGAAAAACAGCATTATCCCAGACAGAACTTACTTTAAGAAAAAGAGGAAAAATTCTATAGCCATACAGATTGTTAATCAGTAGATACCCATGACCAATGACTAAGATGAATCATTACTGCATTTCAGCAGATAGGTGAGCCCATGGCATGAGCATCTCAGAAATGAAATACTAACTTATTCCAAGCATCAAAAGTTCCACTTTAAGTGAGAAAACTGTGTGATAATTTTTGCCCATTAAATATGTATACTTTTTAACTGATCCCAAAGAAATGACTGCAAATCAATAATACAGACTGGTTGTCTCATTCTTTCAAAACAGGTTCCTCCCTGTGGGTACTCTGTAAATTTATAGAGTGATTGATTGTCTTATGAGGCAAACAATTTACCAAAGAAGTTGGATAAGTCAGATGTGAATGCAGGACTTGGACTTATTAGCCAGAACCAAGAGACACAGGCTCTTTCCTGTGGCCAAACAAAAGGTCAATTTTTAATTATCTGCAGGTCATTACCTCACACTTATTTTTGGTAAATCTTGTTTTCAACTTCTTGCTGACGTTAATTAACTCTTCCTATCAATTCCTTTCCCCCACCGTCTTTGAATCATTCTTAAATCCAAAAGAGGAAATATCTTTTTAAATAGTTGAAACAAATTCCTTAAGATATTTTTTTAAGAAGAGAAATAAGAATAGGAAGAAAAAGGAGAAGAGCCTAATGGAGGCAGAGAAACAGAAAGAAATGAAAAGGAGAGAGAATAGGCAAGAATGAGAAGTACTAAGTGCAAAGGGCGGAGGGTGAAGAAGGAAGGATAAGAAAGAGAAGAAATAGTTCTATTTAGGATGATAAAGAGAATATTTCCAGGAGTGAAAGAATCTAGACAACAGAGAGGAATATGCCAGACTGTTTTCCACCTCCACCCAAATCATCTCTTGATTACTCAGTACTTAAGGAGTGCTTATAAAGCTCAATGGTATGCCCTGCATTCAAAGAGATGAGGGCTCTTCACAATGTTTATGCTAGGATCCCTTTGGTGGTTTGATGAAACCTATGGAAACTTTTTCAGAAAAATGTTTCCTAGTGCATTAAAAAAAAAATACATAGGATCACAAAGGAAACCAATTCTATAGAAATCCAGTTTTCAAAATAACTTCTAATATGTAAAATATTAGTAAATGTGCTTCTTAATCCTTTAAATAGCAAAATCTAGCGGTCAGTCTAGTATAATTACTATAATGTCAAAGTAGTGATAAGTGTAAAGGATTATTCAAGAACAACTGAAATGTAATACTAAGTATCTATAGTTTAAAATCCCAGGTTCTGCTAATGCTACTGAGGTGTGTGGTCTACATTCAAAATTGAAGGAAAAGATTGACTTCATTAAAAGGTTAGTGAAAATGGAGATGTACTTTTTTTTCTTATCCAAGTTCACAAACATCCTGAATTCAGGGAGAAGAGGGTTCCACTGACCCTAGGATGAGAATCTGTTATCCTATTCTTATACAGAGTGAAAACAAGTAGAAGGGTCTCTTTCATTTTATGAAACTTTTAATCTAGCAGCAACATGAGGTTCCACAAAATTATGCAGACCAAAGTTGCTCAGAAAACCGACAACTCTGAAGAAATATAGCTGAAGAAACAGCATGAAGTGGCACTAACTACAAAGGCTTCTTGGAAAAGGCAAGCCCTTTCCAAATTCTTAAACAAATGCGAAAACACTGGGGACACTGACTGATTGAAATATACAAGCCCCAGCTCACACCACACAGCAAGGTAAGATCTGGACAAACCAGAATTAAATATAATTAAAACTATTCAAAAGTAGGAGAAAATACGGATGCTTTTTTTCTTTTTTTTTAGTGATTGTTGAGACAGAGCAGGATTTAGCAGAGAACTTGAGGCTAAATAAATACACTCTGTCAAACATATGTCAATACAGTCAAGTCAGGAAGAGGACAAGCTCCCAGGCCAGGCTGCCTAGGTTTATGCCTCTTCCATCTATATGACATTCTGTGCCTTAATTTCCTCAACAAGGAAACAGAGATAATATTACCTACCTCATTGATTTGTTATAAAGAGAAAATACATACATATAAAACTGTTGACTTGGTAGCTAAGTGGTAAAAATGTGTCTATTATTTATTATAGCTTCTTTAAAGGTCCTTTCAAGACTAAAAGTAACTATAAAGGAAAGTACTGATATATTTGATTACAGAGAAATTTAAGACTTTTAAACAGCATTGGTTCCATAAACAAAATTAAAAGGTAAATGAAAAATTAAGGAAAATAATTGAAATGAATACGAGAGACAAAGATTAATGGTCTTACCTCAAAAAGAGTTCTCACAAATCAATATAAAAACACACAATAACATTCCAATAGACAAATGAACAAAAGACATAAACAGATGACTCACAAAAGACAAAATACACGTAGAAAATTTGCTCAAAAGAAGTTTTAATGATGTGAGAAAATACCTGAAGTAAACTGTTAAGTAGAAAAAAACTGGACCAAAACTACATACATCAGCCTATCAACTTTATAAAAACACGAATACATTGAAAAGAGAATGGAAGTAAGAATGTTAAAGGCGTCTCTGGATAGAGGGTTATGAGTAAGTGATTTTTATATTCTTCTTTATATTTTGCTGCCTTTGTGAATGGAGAATTTGACCAAGTTTACAATGGGAAACATTTCTTTTTAATAAACAAATAAAATAACACTGCAGTATTGCTTGGAATAGTGAAAAATTAAGAGTCCTCTAAATGTCCATTTATAGCAAATGTGTTAGAAACATACATAATATGCATGCATATATACAAATAACTTCATAAGCAGTTGTTATAAAAGAATGAATATATTTTTTCTGCCATGTTTTAACATAAAAAGAAACAAGTTACAAAACAGTTAAGTATAACCTCATTAAAAATATTATGTATATTTCTCCACTATTTGCCAAAAGATGCATATGTGTGTGTGTGTGTGTGTGTGTGTGGTGTGTGTGTGTGATGGAAGGAGAAATGGTGGATGAGAAGCAGGAGAATAAATTAAGGTCTGAGGGAGTGTACTGCATTTCTAAAGTCTAAGATAGGACCATATTTAAATGTATATTCAAAAATACATGTCCAAGCTAGATTCACATCATTTTACATGGCTTCTATTTCACCATCATATAATTTTTCAAGATCTAAATTTGAGGCCTTACACAGACAATTTCCCAGGAAAACCAGGACCTCATCGGGGTTTGAAGCTCAAAATGTCCACAGCTAAAATACAATAAACAATTTTTTTAGATTGTAATTTGCTTCCCAGGTGGCACTAGTGGTAAAGAATCTGCCTGCTAATGCAGGAGACACAAGAGACGTGGATTCGATCCCTGGGTTGGGAAGATGCCCTGGAGTAGGAAATGGTACCCCACTCCAGTATTCTGGCCTAGGAAATTTCATGGATGGAGGAGCCTGGCAGGCTATAGTCCATGGGGTTGCAGAAGAGTCAGACACAATTGAACACACACCTTTTTTTTGCTGTTTTCAAGTTTTAGCTGCTTAAACTGTGAAAGTAAAAGTCGTTCAATCGTGTCCAACTCTGCAACCCATGGACTATACAATCCATGGCATTCTGTAGGCCAGAACACTGGGATGGGTTGCCTTTCACTTCTCTAGCACATCTTCCTGACCCAGGAATCGAACCAGGGTCTCCTGCATTTCTGGCGAATTCCTTACCAACTGAGCTATCAGGGAGCCCAGGTCTCCCACATTGCAGGTGGATTCTTTAGCAGGTGATCTACAAGTGAAGCCCTGCTTGACTACAGGTATATTCAATTCCTTCAGGCTGGAGGACTCAAAGACGAATTTGAGCCCCCTCTTTTGTAGAAGCTGCAAAAGACCTCTTGGAAATATGAAACTCAGAAAGGAAAGCAATTGGCTATGAAAGATACTCCCTCTAAATTCTCGATAAAAACCAGTTCTTTCCTGAGCCTTTCAGGTTGTGAAGGCTTCCCAGGTTCATCTTTATGGGCATGAGCCTGAGGCAACATGGCTGAGTGAGAATAGCATTCAGTCACAACAGACACTGGTGGTTTTCCTCTAACATTAGAAAATGAAGAATTTGTACATAAATATATTAGCATCTCATCTTTAAACAACACTATTCTTTCTTGCTGTCAAAAACAGTACTTCACACTTTTATAAGGATGGAGCTGAAAAAAGTACAGACCTAAAGTGTGAAGAAAAAATTCAGTAGGAAAATGACGAAAGCTGTTGGGTCCAGCAGTCATGGAGGCAACTGAAGTTAGCTCGTGGACATGGAGGAACCAATGTGGTGCTTATAGGACACTTCAGAGAATAGAGTCCATCATGGAAAAGTGTCTTCTTAAAACTTTTTTGTTTTTTTAAACATTAGAGTCAAATGAAAACTCCTTCACATTCCTCCAAAAGCTTCCACAGGTTTTAAGCTATTTACTAGCATTTTAAAGAGAAAAAGCCAGGGTCCTCTCCCCTTTTGCAGCTACACTCCCCCTTTAAAAAAAAAAAAACAAACAAAAAAAAACCACATGCTTGGCTCTTTCACCTTATGCTTTTAAGAAGGAATTTTAATGGGATGGAGCTTTTCGTGGTGCACAAACTTAGGAGGGAGGAGCAGAATAGTAAATTATACCTTGCAAAGATTCTGAGCCCACTGGCCACTGCCAGTGATGTTCTGTCCATAAACATAATCTGTCTTTAAGAAAGAAAAAAAGATGTCCTCCTTGAAAGGTACAGCAGAGAGAAGATGAATCACTTTTCTTCAGGATCTGCCATATAAGAACCAAGGACTCGTCAGTGACTCCAAACAGCAGGGCTGTGACAACTAGTCAAAGACACGCTTTTTTTTACCCCCAGCATCTCTCTTTTCTCTGGAAGCATTTTCCTCCCAATTAATATAAGTTATGAGGCTGCACTGGAGATATTCATAAACTGACACTCAAGAACATTACTTGGCTTTATTATGTTTGAAAATCAAGGCAAACTGACATCTCTAGCTTGTGTCCATGAGGGAGGCGCCAGAACCTCTGGTCACCCTTTGCTACAGTCCGGCCACTGCACTGGGGCTGGGCCCCCAGCTTGCCTCTCCCATTTTATTTTGCCGATATTCTACCCTTGCCCCACAAATGCCCCCTAACCCTCAGTTGTATCTCATTATTTTCTTACTATTAGATCCCAGTCCCTCAGGTCTCTGGTTTTAAGACATTATTCAAATACAGGTATAAGGCCCTCAGTGAAGGCTGGTCATCCTAAGGTTACGAGCAACCTTGGGCACAACCCAAAGGCCTGTCGCCGGAGAATTCAGGGGAAGATCTTGCCTATTTTGGGTAAGGCTTTTCTCCCTATGGACAAAAACAATAAAACCATGACCACTGTGCTTTTTTCATTTTGGAAATACAAATCTAGAGAATTTTGTATGATTCAAAAACATCTGATGAAAGGAACTGACTACATTTTGGTTATGTCTCTAAAAAGTCAACTCGAGCTCTGCACCTTGAGCATTATAAAGGGAAAACTAAGTTTCTTGACTCAGAAGCAAACATGGAAACAAGCCGTGACTCATTTCTGTCATTGTTCTATTCCAGAAACTTAAAAGCACGGCCTGCTTACTGAGGATCCCACATAAACACGCAGAGACACATTTGCTGTTGTCCTAAGAGCAGAAGATATCACTTAATTGAAGGGTGTAAGAATAAAAGATGGGACAAATGGTGGCAGGGGGTGGGGAGAGGGGGTAGCAAGAAGTGATGAAAATAGCAGAACGATCATAAATAAATGATTCAGAATGGATGCTCAGTACAAAAGTGGAGCCAAGCCAGGCTATAGTTCCGAGCCTGCATCTCGGGTTATTTTGAGCAACACATTTATTCACTAAAGCACCGAAGCAGCTATTAGAGGAAACAATAAAGCGGTCCCTTCCCCCTGGAAATTTGAGTCTTGCTTTGGAATTTTTATGACATTTCATTCTTAACAAACAAGAAGGTCTCACAACCCTCTTTGAGCTTCAAAGCCTCCCCATGGTGGTGGCCTGAGATGGATATCCTTGGCCTGATTTGTGTATGCTGCTTCAGGTGTTCTCAAAAGTCACATAGTTTATTCTTTATGAAAGAGTGGCATCTCTGGAGGGCGAACAAACAAACAAGACCCCCGAATCCCTGAGCTGCAGACTTGCCCTGATTACTGTGACTCACCTGGGTACCTTCAACAAGGAGCCTTCATGTCACCAATGCCTTCCCTGAAAACTCAAGTCAGGGCCAGCACCCTCAGCTGTAAGCTAAAAATACCCTGAGATTCCCAGTTGGAAAGTGGAGTAGGGTGTGGTGAAAGTACGGTAAACTGTAGTCCAGTTCATGCAACAAGTGGGTTCCTGAAAAGTCAAGGTTTAAATACTTCTTTTTTCTTCATTTTTGTAAATGGAATCATTTACAATTCACATCAGGGAACGTACTATTTAATGAAAATCCGATTGTGGCTCCAGTTGTAAGGAATGCTTTTATAATTAAAATAAGACCTTTCTGTTTGATCCATTTTACACATTCAGACTTGGTTTCACTGGAATGCCTTGAGGTAGAGTGCTATCACTAGACTTAGATATGGATTGTTTTGTTATAACGATATTCCTTTTCCACAAGAAAATCCGAAGAAGTATTTCTGCACCCCGAAGCGCATCCTCTTTACATCTTGAAAGGACAAAGGCAGTGCAGCCCCATTTAGCGTAGCGCATCCTCTGGCACGTGAGGGGTCCAGGGTATCAGACACTTCGGAGCACTGAGACTCGGGCAAAGCGTTAGGGGGAAGAAACGGAGGCAGGCTCCCATAGACCACGTGGCAGCATTTCTAAACCCACTAAACAGCTGAACCAAGATCAGGCTGCTCTTTAAAAACAAAAACCCTTCTGTATACCTGAGTTAGCGAGGGTAGCACTTGCAAGCTTGGCCCAGCTTGGCCACTGCTGCCCCTCGGCCACACCCGCTGACACCGCCTGGGGACAAGGGCTCAGGCCTCTTTTCTCCAGACCCTCCCTGACCCACTGGCGCACAAGGGCAAGGGTGCCAGTAGCATTGGGTGCGTCCATCCAGATTTGCCATTTCAAAGCAGCTGCCTGCAGGCCTTGTCTACATGGACGCAATGGGGCATACAAATTAAAATGCTGGGGAGCTGGAAAAAAAGAAAGAGGGAAACCTTAAAGACAGTATCTTGGAAGCATATGTTTTAGAATCACTGCAGCCAGCTCCCTGTCAAGGAAATATTGGCCAGGTTGGTTGGTCCAATCTCCTGCAACCACAGATGGTTTATGCCTCACAGTTCGGGTCCCCACTCTGAGAGCAGCGAGAAACAAAGCCTATCGTGCTATGTGGTGTAGTTATTCTGCCACCTAGTGTTACACATGGAAACAAACAAATAACATCTTTAAAAGCAGATGCTGTGTTAAAAGAGTAAAAAGAATCAAGAACACTGCTAAACTGCATTTTTTTTTCTTTCTTTCTTTCTTAAAAAGAGCATCCTTCATTTATGCTGACATCCTGGGGAGGCATCACCAACAATCACAATAATCCTTTTCTCGTTTGAATGGAAAGACGGGGAGCATTACGTCTAAAGTTCAGGATGTGAAGGAGAAATGAGGATAACCTCAGAAACCCATTTTAATGATTTTTAAAAGGCTGAGTCCCTCCATGGAAGGTAAATAGCACTAATAGAATAAAACAAACCAGGAAGTAAAAACCATCTGGGCAGGCGCAGAGTAGCCACTGTACTTTCTGCCTTAGAAAGAAAAAAAAAAAAACCAGGGATTGTTCCATAAGGCATGGTCCCCTGCATAACACATGCATCGGGGGTAATGAAATGAGTTGTAGGCTTAGAGTGAAAGCCTGGGTTTGAGACCCAACTCAGCACCCACCTGTGCTGGGTGAGTCACTCTGTATTGCTAAGCTTTGGTTTTCTTCTCTGGAAAACAGTTGTACTTATGCCTACTTTTCCTACTTCTACAAAACGGTCCAGAGGATCAGTTTGAAAATGTATGTGACAGCTGCCTGTCGGCTATAAAGCACTATGGAGACCATCTCCCCCACTCTGCCGTACCCTTCCTTGGTTGACAGCATCAGTTACATCTATGGAGCCTTCTGTGTGAAGGGCCTGCATAACCAACTTGTGTTTATTCTCAGATAAGTACACTTCCCAGGTGGCTCAGTGGGTCAAGAATCTGCCTGCAATGCAGGAGACTCAGGAGATGCAGGTTCGATCCCTGGGTTGGGAAGATCCCCTGGAGGAGGGTATAACAACTCTCTGCACTATTCTTGCCTGGAGAATCCCCAGGGACAGAGGAGCTTGGCCGGCTACAGACCACAGTGTCACAAAGAGTCGGAGACCACTGAAGAGGCTGAGCACAGCACAAGTGCTTTTATGGTTATAAGAAGTATTAAATTAGAAAATGTTCAAACAGTTCATACAACATAGGAAAATCTCCCCCACTAAAGTAGTGAAAGAATTTGCATTATTGTGTAAAATCAGGTTATTCCAACTGTGTCTCCTCAAAGTTACATTCCCTTGAGAATGATGAGGTTCTCTTGATCAGCTGTTTCTACTAAAATACATATATTCATCCATGTTCTTAAAGTTAGAGAGAATCTGAACCGAAATTTCCTGCTGGGGGCAGAGCTTTTGTTGTGATAACAACCCAGGCATCAGGAAACTTAGTTTTTCATTTCTGTTCCCATACTAACTAAACGGTGTAACTTTAGGCAAGTTGCTTGAAGTTCTCAATTTCAGTTTCTGAAAGTGCAAAACATAAGGGGCAACAAAACTGCTCCTCCCAGTTCAATGATGAAAAGCTGTTCTTCTGCTTTTGACAGTGAAATTTCAAGAAAATTTAAAGCTCATGGTAGACCAGCTACAATGTGATCTTCAGAAAAGTCCTAAAAGCTGTGTAAGTTTTCAATCACAAGATACAAAGGACAGGGTCAGGAGAGAGGGCCACTGTGGGATGGGGGTGTGTGTGCCCTCTATCAGGATCTCTTAAAGCTAATCAGAAACCACCACGGGCTAAAACAAACAGGCTGCAAGAAAATGCTTACCCAGCCACCTACCTAGGCTTTCAAAGTTCCAAAGAAAGACTTTGCTTCCATGTAGCTCCGAAAACACCCTTTGCTCTTTTTAGTAATATTTTTAACAACGCCAAGAAAAGAGTTCTATTTATCCAGATTTCCTCTCTCCCTACCAATGTCAACATTAGCAGGGAGGACGGCAAAAACAGCCTGGAGTTTTCCTGACATGAACGTCAGACCAAAGTCACACGGCAGAGGGGTCAGGCTTGGAACCTGACTGCCAACAGAGGATACAAGTCCTGCCTAGAAAAACCTAGCCATGGATTTCTGTTTCTGAAATCTCCACCACACTGGGTTTACAGCCTCTTCTTCCCATATGGAAGTGCCTTATTTTAAACGTTCCAAGTTCCCTCCCCCTTAGGAGAATGTCGGTGCCTAGTCTTGTAAAAATGCTCGGCCTTTGCTCACTCTGCCCCCCTCACTGGCTGCTTGTTTGTGTGCGCCCCGGCACATTTGGGCCAGCAAGATTCAGCCCTTTCCCTCCCCCCATCCACTGGAACCTCTACCCCCTGTATCAAAAGGATTTTTTCAGGTCTTTCCAATAATCTGCTGGAGGCCATGGAGACAGATCTAATCAGGGTTTTCATCAATCTTTCTCTGCTGGCCAAACAGAGCCAGGAGGCTAAATGGGAAGGTGCTGGATTCTTTTTTCTCCCTCAAGACACACTTCTGTCCAGAGAGTTAGGACCCACTGTGTGTTCCAGGGAGCTAATATTTTCCTGGGGAAAGTTCAGGGATTTCACATTTGCCCCAAACCAAATACACATGAAGTTTTAAGTCTAAATTCCACAGAGCCTTTTAAAAGGAGGGGCCTCGCCTCGCCTTGGCTTACAACATCCATGAGGGCTTGTTGCAGCTCATTCATTTTGGCAGTTTTCCAGAACAGCTGACAAACGGAAAATAAGCACACTCTGTCCATCCTCCCCGCTCCTTAAAGCCCCACACCGCCTCTCTCTCCCCTGCCCGCTGCCTAACGCCCACCACTCCACTCCCGGGAGCGTAGATTCACTCAGCATAGCACAGAGGTAAACACCACCTCTGCCCCAACTGCTCAGAGTTTAGGATCAGTCTTGAACATTCCCTGTTTGAGATTTCAAATGTAAATCATCATTGGTCTAAATCAGACTATAACATTAAAGCCCTATTTAATACATGAGAGCAGGAATTCACCTTTCGGGGAGGTGTGTCTAAGGTCAAAAAATCTCCTTGAAGAGATGCCGCTATCCACTTCCAAACTGCCTCTGTGTCTCTGTCCTCGATAAGCAACAGGAAGGGATATATGGGGTAACTTCTGTTGTACAATTTGAGTCAACTATTTGAGGCACACCTCCTCTGTGCTTGGGCACCCTTGTCAGAAAGCTGATTTGGGAGAAGGATGTAGGAAGCAACACATGCTACACAATTACACGGATGCTATAAAATCTGAACAGACTCCAAGTAGGAACATAGGCCCCCATGTAAGGTACTCTGCCATGTATTATTAATACGTCAGGTATCTGATCAACCACAGCTGGACATTACCTTGACTCTGAACATAGCAGCAACTCCAGTTCCCCAAATGGGCAAGCTGAGATAGGCAACCAGTTTATAAAGTCTTTCAGTAAGAACCATTTTCCTAGAAGCATTAAATTGATAACCACGCCAGTTTGCTGGATCCTACCCTGGCGAGGGCTCCTCTAGGTCACAATCCAAGTGAGATCAAGACCCCGATGACCAGGACAGGGCCTGACTGTCCTAGAGAGGATGGAGGAGAAAGAGAGGACAGAGGTCACGGTTCTGCACAGGTGTTTTCACCTTGGTGTCAATCGACACATCTTAGCTCTTTTGTGTTAGGACATTCATCTACCCAAATGTCAGAAGATTATTTTCTTTATGAAGTATGCCGATTAGTTGCCAAGGCAACACCTGTGCATCCACTTTTTTGCTATGGGAAGCATTCTAGGAAATCCATGTATGAGATCTGCCTAGAGATCACCCACCCAGTGGCTTGGAATGCAGTGTGACCAAAGGCATTTCCAGAGAGCTCACAAAGCACAATGGCCACGCATGGGTGGATTTGCTGGATGGATTAGACAAACCAACGGCAACCTTTCCTTCTTTTGTTTCCATCCCTTCCAGTAGATTGGCCTTGTTACCAATACTGATGCCAAGACTAGCAATTGCTTGCAACAAAGAATTGTTGTTAACCCCTACCCCCTGCTTCATTCACCCTAATTATTCTCTAACAATACAATGGCTTCAAAAAGCCTCCAACTGTCCAGCAGACACTATGGGCCAGAGGAATCACTGAACACAAGCAGCCTATCAATAAAAGACAATACTGAAGCAGCTTCTGTCTGGGTCCTTGCCCCATCTTCTCTTAGACAATGGGGGAGAGAGCTCAGGGAAAAAAGGAAGTTCTGCCCTTCAGATCTTTTGTTTGTCTGCCAGGGTTGTATCTGTTCCAAGTTCTTGGGCGTATCCTTTACCGCTCCCGAATACAGGAAAAAGCCTGCATTTCCTAGGAAATGTAGCTTCTATGTTTTTGATGAATTTTTATTGTAGCCAAGTCAGACTTCAGTGAGGATTCTGGTTCAGATTTTTTTTTTTTTTCCCTTCTAAGGTCAAGTGCATTTCACTTACAGAGAGATGTGGGCCACTGAGTTAATTCATAACACCATTTTAACATAAATAGTTCTCTCCATAATATTTCAGATGACAGCATAGAGCCCACCAACAGATCAGCATTTTGTTTGGTTTGGCTTTTTTATTTTTTAAGCAGATAACATGGGTTGACAGAGTAACTGAATAGCAAAGTAAGAGATTGGAAGCAGGCCATCGTGAAAGAAAACCTGTTTAAGAAATTGAAACTGAAAAAAAAAAAAAAAGAAATTGAAACTGATATAATAATCTTGGAGGTTTCCAAACAGGGAGAAAATAAAGTCAGCAGAAAATTAAATGAGAGGAAGCCTCGGTTGATTACAAATCAACATATAATTAGATTGGGATGCACCCATAGTGATGAAATGCCAGCGGAAATAAAAGGTCAGTTGTTTCCGATACTCAATGCTGTCAGTTCCATGTTTAAGAACAGACCCACACAGTAACCCAGAATCTCAAAGATATCCCAGAATCAAGGGGATTCATTATAGTCTATCTGAGTCATCAAGTAGAATGTGTCCATACGTAAATGGAACATGGGACTTGGAATGCATAGTGTGTCAATTACTGTAGAACCAATAAAAACTAAGGTTCCAAACCATGCCCACTGCAAAGCTATAAATAAGTGAACAAAGGGAAACTAAATTCCCCAAGGAAGAAAAAAGCCAGATCAAAAAAAGTCAGTTAAGATTGAGACCTCAGAAAATACAAAATAACACCAAATATGACAATTTATTGGTGATGTTGCTCAATAGTTCTTACATGCTAAATGACCCAGTTAAAAAGATAAACTGTTAAAAACATGAAATAACATACAGAAAGCTGCTGTTAGTCTAAAGGTTTATATAAGTATATTTACAATCAGAAAAAAAAAAAAATTGAACAGTGCTTTACAGAAAAAATAAAAAGAAACTTCAGTTTACCAGAACTTGCAAAGGTTAAAAAATGTGATCACCTTGAAAATCTGTCACTAACTATAAAACAGTCATCATATTAATAATTCTAGGCAAGTTTTTGGTGCATTTTGAAAAATTATAATGCCAAACATATATTAGAAAGAGAAAGAGAGAGAAAGGTCATTGAATATAATATGTGAATCAAAGCAATGGGTGATCTGAAAGCAAAAAGGACTGATTGGCTTTAAAATTTCTGGTATAAATACTCCCAGCTTTTAGATGTAAATTAATTCTGAAGAACACCATTTACATCAATAACAGAGACAATCATGCATAAGGTATACACTATTTACAATACTGTCATTAGTTAGTAGATACTAAAACTCACTGACCAAAGGCCTCTCTATAAGGAAGGGTTCGATTTCTGGCTATGGGGAGGATGGTCAGCAAACAGCATCCAACATTAACACCTTCAGGGTCAGCCCAAGTTTTAGAGGCCTCCTTGCCTGAGGTCATGACCTTCCGGGAGTAGATCACATCCACATCCCTTAACTAAGAGATATCAGTGGGGGAGGGAGGGAGTATAAAGGCCGGAGCAAGCTCTAGAGTAAACCTGATTTTTAATTATTAATATAATGCTAGCTTATATCAGTCTAGTGGAAGGATTTTTCTCTTTTTTAAATTTATTTTTAATTGAAGAATAATTGTTTATAATATGTGTTGGTTTCTGCCATATATCAACATGAATCAACCATAGGTATACATATGTCCCCCAGCATCAAGATATGATGCTTTGAACCATGGTGTTGGAGAAGACTCTTGAGAGTCCTTTGGACTGCAAGATCAAACCAATCAATCCTAAAGGAAATCAACTCTGAATATTCATTGGAAGGACTGATGCTGAAGTTGAAGCTCCAATATTTTGGCCACCTGATGCATAGAGACAACTCACTGGAAAAGACTGATACTGGGAAAGATTGAGGGCAGGAAGAGAAGGGGGTGATAGAGGATGAGATGGCTAGTTGGCATTACTGACTCAATGGACATGAGCTTGAGCAAACTCCGGGAGATACTGAAAGACAAGGAAGCCTGGGGTGCTGTAATCCATGGGGTCACAAAGAGTCAGACACAACCTAGTGACTGAACAACAATAACTCCCTTATGAACTTCTGTCCCACCTTCCACCCCATCCCGCCCCTTTAAGTCGCCATGGAGCACCGGTTTGAACTTCCTGTGTCATACAGCAAATTCTAGTGGGAAGATTTTTATTTTTAAACTCTAAAACTTGCTACAGGGTTGACGAAGCTCTGTTGGATCCATACCACAACTCAGTTCCTCCCTCTGTTCAATCCTGCCCCTTCCCCTGCCTTTTGTAAGTATTGATTCCCAACAACATCTTGCACTGCAAAGTCCACTTCAGTGTATACCTCTCCCGAACCCAACCTGAAACAGTTAGCTGTCAAAAATTCATCCATTTGTTTAACACACAAGGCCTGTTCTAAATCTTTACTCTTGCTGGACTTCAATTCTAGTAGGGGAAAAGAATAAATTCACAAGTACACGTGATCAATGCAGACAGTGATAAAAATACCAGAAGAAAATAAACCAGGGTAACTGGGGTAGAGGGAGCATAGAGCAGGTGGGAAAGTGGAATGTTACTTTAGCTGAGGAGTTCAGGGAAGTCTTTCTAGAAGATGACTTTCTAATGAAGACTTGGACATGCCAGTGATGTGAACGTCAACACTGAGAGCATTCTAAGCGACTATCTGCACTGTTGTAGGTGCAAGGGTCCTGGGGCAGGAAAAGGTCTGGTACACTGAAGGGACTGCAGGAAGGCCAGTGTGGTTGAAGTGTGGAATTACAAGGTAAAAGTCAGAGAAGAAGATGTGGACCAGCTCACATATCTTCATTACTGGACACTTAGTAACTCCCAAGGGAGAACTCTTATTTATGAATAAGAGCACAGGTTTGGGAGTAGATAACCTAGTTTCAAATCCTGGCTCTACCTCTGACTAGCTGCTGACCTTGAGCAGGGGTACTAACCTCTCTGAACCATATAGCTTTCATGACAATACACTGAAAGTATCTTCCTCATAAGGTTATCTTGAGTGTTTAGTGAAATAATATTTTTAAAAAAACAAAAAAAAAAAAACCACTTAGTTTAGCATGGTGCCTAGCACCCAGGAAGGGCTCAGTAAATTGTAGCTGCAATTATCATTTTTGACCCCAGCAATAGCACAGTTTCTAACATTCAGCAGGTACTCAGAAAGTGCATGTTGGTGACATAAGGTCAACTCCTGACTGTACATACATATACTCTTGTCCTCCTCTGTTTAAACAGTAGAGGAAACTATCAAATTCAATTGAGGAGACAAAAAAGTGATAAAGGGGGCCTTATTTGTTCAACAAACATTTATTAAGGACTGACATGTAAGAAGAACTAGACTTCCTACCTTCATGGGACTTGCAACCTAGAAGAGAAAAAGAAGTTGTGCTAATCATCCTCCAGCTGTCTATGACAAGAGCTATCCAAGCATAGACTGACCAGGATTCAGAGTCTGGAGGTGACCAGCAATCACTCCCTCGAGGGTACCGTGAAGGGTGATGGGATTTCTGATGAGCTAAGACTGCAAAAGGGACTCATCCTGGGAAAACAAGGTGTACCAAGAGAAGTGTAAAGTGAAGAGAGCAAGTTCATCATTAGGGAATGTCTAGTCCAGGCTGGCTGGAAGACAGTATGCTGTGGAGCAGAGAGAAATAGGTCTGGAAAGAGCAGTGTGGAGCAGCCTGTGCTGTGCTTAGTCATGTCCGACTCTTTGTGACCACATGGACTGCAGCACACCAGCATCCTCTGTCCATGGGGATTCTCCAGGCCAGAACACTGCAGTGGGTTGCCATGCTCACCTCCAAGGGATCTTCCCAACCCAGGGCTGAAACCCATGTCTCCTGCATTGCAGGCAGACTCTTTATCTAGAAGGCCCTCAAATGTGAAGGTATAGTGGGAAGGAGCCAGAGAAGCTTCAGAGTCAAGATATGGCAAGGCTCAGGCAAAATGATTTCTCAGCTGAGTAGAGAACCTGGGGGAGAGGGCGGACACCACCAGGCCGTTTAATCCTGATAATAACTGAGTCTGCATTTTCAGATGGGGAAATGAGGAAATGTGCGCCCAAGGTCACACAGCTCAGAAGTTTTGGGGGTGACAAAGTCAGTCAGTGTGATTCCAGAATTTGTGAAGACAGAGACAGAATTGGGCAGAAGAATCATGTAATGGTTTTTTGAATGGTAAGGGGAAAAAACATGGGCTGGACTGCCAGGGGTGGGGTAGGGACTACAGGTTTCTAAAAAAAGAAAATCTGAGAACCAAGAGAATTTAAATCAAATAGAACTTATTTATTCAATTGAGCCAAAATGATAAAACCAAATATTTTATTATAACACTGTGAGTGACAATTCTAAAAGAGTATAAATATGTTTTTCTCACAACAAAGGAAGAGAGAAAAGAGATTTTTAAAAGAGAGAAAGAAGGTTGTCTAATGCTAAGTTCGACCCTGAATAGCACCTTGCAAGAGGTAAGAATGTGCAATTTGGGTTTGTTAATGCAGCCATGAAATTAAAACATGCTTACTCCTTGGAAGGAAAGTTATGACCAACCTAGATAGCACATTAGAAAGCAGAGACATTACTTTGCCAACAAGGGTATGTCTAGTTAAGTTTTTCCAGTGGTCATGTATGGATGTGAGAGTTGGACTGTGAAGAAAGCTGAGCACCAAAATATTGATGCTTTTGAACTGTGGTATTGGAGAAGACTCTTGAGAGTCCCTTGGATTGCAAGGAGATCCAACCAGTCCATCCTAAAGAGATCAGTCCTGGGTGTTCATTGGAAGGACTGGTGCTGAAGCTGAAACTCCAGTACTTTGGCCACCTCATGTGAAGAGCTGAGTCACTGGAAAAGTCCCTGATGCTGGGAGGGATTGGGGGCAGGAGGAGAAGGGGACGACAGAGGATGAGATGGCTGGATGGCATCACCGACTCGATGGGCATGAGTTTGAGTAAACTCGGGGAGTTGGTGATGGACAGGGAGGCCTAGTGTGCTGTGGTTCATGGGGTCACAAAGAGTCGGACACGACTGAGCGACTGAACTGAACTGAACTGAATGTACCAGAGCCACAATTTAAAAGGGAAGACAAGATATCATAGACTAGGTCCTGGTGGGTATCAAGACTAAGGCCATGATAGCACACAGACAGCTACTAGCCAACAAAACAAATGATAAACATTCTGGGTTTTCTTTTAGTTTCATAAGATAATATATACAAAGTGACCAGCACAGTGCCTGAAGCCAAGCAAATGCCGGTTCCTCTCCTTTTACTTTTCAGCTTCCCACTCTAGCCAACAAAAAGGAAAGATAAGCTCTCTTTCTCTGAAGGTTTGAGTTGGAAAAATACAAAGTAGTTCTCTAAATCTTCAGAAAGAAAAACATCAAGGCAAGTTTCTATGGGTTAAAGTCTTGGAGTTCCGGCTTTACCTATAAGTGAGTTGGGATGGGTATGGCAATAGAGCCTGTTTCCTTGAGAAGTAAATGAAGCAGGAAGGTGAACAAATATTAGGCCATACAAAAACAAGACGCCGTTTGTACTCTGGACACTTTATCTTATTCTTCTACTGACTCACCAGAAAGAGCAAGTTCCTATGTGTTAGAGAAATAATTGTCCTTTATCACCATATTCCCTTCTAGCAATCGAAGAGTAAAGCACTTTTAATGAAAGATTAGATAAGTGAAAGTATTGATTATACCTATGCTGTAGAAAAATTACCCTAGACACTCACATGAGCTTTAAGTCACAGTGACTGAAGGAGAAAGGCTTACGTTGCCAGGGCATACCATCTTCTTTTTCTCTCCATTCTCCCTGACAGGACAATCACCAGAAGTTCCTGTTTATTGTCTGTCCTTCCCTAAAGTGTTTGTGTGTGGAAGTGTGGAGCTGAGGCTGTTAAAGGCTTCCAGATTCTGAGGTGAAAGGTGCTGTTTTAAGTCATCCCATTCATTACAGACGTAATAGGCCTGGGCTGTGGCTCTAAATACACACAACAAGGTCTGTTTTGAGATAAAGGAAGCAAAAGATCTGAGGCAGTCTTTATTATTGCAGATATAACACCCCAGGTATTAAGGGTGTCCTATAAAACCCACTGTTGCTGATAAAGAGGGGTTGGAGGCTCCTGGAGAATTTCAGTGTCACACTTAGTAAAAAGGTCTCTTTGCTCTAGATGCCTACATGGATGTTCTTGTAGTCAGACAGCGGGCTTTTACGTAGACTCAGTAAAAATATGGAATAGCTGTGAACTGGAACAATGTGGCCAATGAAGCTTTTTCATATCCAGACTAAGATCTTTCACATTTTCACTCAGATATTGATTGCATTACAATTAGGGTAGCCAAATTTTTGCAACTTGAAAACCTTGCCAGTGAAGTGTAGTTAAGGCAACGATGGAACAGAATATTCAAAATGCAATTGTTGGAACATCTGATAATTAAATCAGATTCTGCTGGACAGAAAGGACTCATGTGGTTCTTCTGGCTGGTGGTATCACTAAACGAGGCTCCAGAGTTTCAGAACTGGATCAGAACCACTGGGCTGGGCTGATGGGATGGGTGGGGAGAAGTGAGAAAGTGTGAAAGGAGAGAGAGGGAGGGCAGTGAACAAAAGCAGAGAGTGGTGAGTTCACGAAAATAGACCCAAGTCAGGCACCAGAGTAAAGCCCTTGGACTCAGTTTGGGGGGTGGGGGGGGCGGCGGGGGAAAGTATAGCTTCTTGGGAAAAAAGAAGAACCCAAGTCTAGAGCAGGATCACTGCTTCTTCCCTTGGAAGGTCAGTGTCTAAGTCTGGTGTGTGTGTGTATTAGTCACTCAGTTATGTACAACTCTGCGACCTCATGGACTGTAGCCTGTCAGGCTCCTCTGTCCATGGAATTCTCCAGTCAAGAACACTGGAGTGGGTTGCAGTTCCCTTCTCCAGGGGATCTTCCTGACCCAGGGATTGAACCAGGATCTCCTGCATTGCAGGAAGATTCTTTACAGTATGAGCCACCAGAGAAGCCCCCACCTAAATCATTAGGCCTGCTGTAATCAAGTCCATTAACTGGATGGCTTATGACAGAAATTTATTTTTCACAATTCTGGAGGCTGGGAAGACCAAGTTCAGGGTGCTAAAATGGTCAGGTTCTGGTGAGGACCCTCCTCTGGAATGCAGACTGCTATCTTCTCATTGCAACCTCATGTAATAGAAGGAGCAAGAGAGCTCTCTGGGCTCTTCTTAACACGGGCACTAATCCCATTCATGAGGGCACCACAGGTGATAGCCAGGGGAAATGCTGCAGTCAATATATGATGTGGTCTGACCATGAGAACGGAGATGAAGCTGAGAGTTCCAGTGATGAAGAAGGGTTAGCATGACCTATTAGCAACATTTCTTTGTAAAAATTAATAAATTCTATTTTATAAAGAAATGTTTTTTTTAAAATCAAAACCACAATGAAATACCACTTCACAACAACAAGGATGGCTACAAGAAGAGCAATAAAAAGTGCTGGTGAGGGTGTAGAGAAACTTGATCCCTTATACATTGATGGTAGGGAATGTAAAATAGTGCAGTCACTTTGGAAAAAATGTGGCAGTTCCTCAAAAAATTAAAACATAGAGTTAAGACCAATCATTTTGCTTCCTAGGTATATTCCCAAAAGAAATGAAAACATATGTGCTTTCAGACATCTGTATGAAAATATTCATTAGCACCATTATCTATAATAGCTAAAAAGTAGAATCAACCCAAAGCCACAGAGACAGAAAGCAGATTAATGGAGGTCAGATATGCAGATGACACCACCCTTAGGGCAGAAAGTGAAGAGGAACTAAAAAGCCTCTTGATGAAAGTGAAAGAGGAGAGTGAAAAAGTTGGCTTAAATCTCAACAATCAGAAAACTAAGATCATGGCATCTGGTCCCATCACTTCATGGCAAATAGATGGGGAAATAGTGGAAACAGTGTCAGACTTTATTTTTGGGGGCTTCAAAATCACTGCAGATGGTGATTGCAGCCATGAAATTAAAAGATGCTTACCCCTTGGAAGGAAAGTTATGACCAACCTAGATAGCATATTAAAAATCAGGACATTACTTTGCCAACAAATGTCTGTCTAGTCAAGACAGACATGGTTTTTCCAGTGGTCATGTATGGATGTGAGAGTTGGACTGTGAAGAAACCTGAGCGCCGAAAAATTGATGCTTTTGAACTGTGGTGTTGGAGAAGACTCTTGAGAGTCCCTTGGACTGCAAGGAGATCCAACCAGTCCATCCTAAAGGAGATCAGTCCTGGGTGTTCATTGGAAGGACTGATGCTGAAGCTGAAACTCCAATACTTTGGCCACCTCATGTGAAGAGTTGAGTCATTGGAAAAGACCCTGATGCTGGGAGGGATTGGGGGCAGGAGGAGAAGGGGACGACAGAGGATGAGATGGCTGGATGGCATCACCGACTCAATGCACAGGAGTTTGAGTAAACTCCAGGAGTTGGTGATGGACAGGGAGGCCTGGCGTGCTAAGATTCATGGGGTCGCAAAGAGTCAGACACGACTGAGCGACTGAAGTGAACTGAACTGAGGGGTGTGGGAAAGCATAGGGAGTGACTGCTAATGGGTACAGAATCTCTTTTGAGTATGAAAAAGTTCTAAAACGCAGTAGTGGCAATAGTTACACAACTATAAGCCAGAAAATACTGAATTGCACACTTTAAATGGGTGAACTTTATAGTAAGTGATTTTTTTTTTTCCATTTTTGGCTGAGTGGCATGTGGGATCTTAGTTCCCCAGCCAGGGATCAAAACCACACCCCCTGCAGGAGAAGTGCGGAATCTTAACCACTGGAGCACAAGGGAAGTCCCTATGGTAAGTGAATTATATCTAAATAAAATGCTTTTGAAATATCATGCTAATTTGTAAGTTTTCTAAGTAATTTTGCTGGTGATGCCCACAAAGAAAAACCTACAGAGGTGAGGCATAAAGCATGCAAGTGAGGTATGTTGAGTGTAACAAAAAAAAGGGAATGGTGGAGATCTTGGCAAATGGGAGAGCTATGCCCACCCTCAAATGAGCAGCAGTTATGCAGCTCTCATCAGTCATCAACCTGCAAGAATGCAGCCCAATGTTGTCAGATCTTCCGGTTTCCAAAGAAGTCAGAAAACCTGAGTTGTTTCACGATGATTTCGCTCAATCTGTTAATACTGATACTGAATCCATATTTTCCTAAAGATGTCACTGAGAGAGTTAAGTATGGCCCATAGATCTGTAGGCCAGAAGATCCCATGACTGCCAGCTTTTGACCTTTGATGAATATATGCACCTTCCTTTGCTGTTAGCAAAGTTGATGGCATTCAAGGAGCTCAGAAGCCTTTAAATATATTAAGTGACCTCCAAAACTTGAGACAATCCAACAGGTTGAAAATATTTATCACAGACCTCTTGGGTATAAGGCACTGAAAGTTAGGAACAAGAACATAGGTCCTGGTCAGTCAATTATGATGATGAATGTAAAGTGGCATTTCTGAAAGAGGCAGGTGGCTTCAGAAGCCTGCAGGAGACAGTTATGCACCAGGCACTATAACTGACCTGAGCTCCGGGTTCACCACTGGGCCCCATCACATGATCCTTAGTAATGGCTCTGAACTAACTGAATTTGTTTATTTTTTCATTGGTTCAGTAAACAGCAGGAGGAAACAGACTCCGAGTTCCTCACTGTGCTTATGAGCTTCCATTCAAGATGCAACTCAATCTTCCAGAGTCAAAAGAGAAGAGACACCTGAATCCAAGTGCTCTGTAGGCCGGAGGAGATTTAAATTCCTGAGTTGCCTCAAAAGCAGAAATATTTTTTCCAATAATTTTCTTCTGAAGGAGTTTCCCAGGACAGGATGTTTTGAGGCAGATACATCCCAGCTCACATAATTGAAACAGCAGGTGAACAAAAGGGGGAGGGGTCAGGTGATGTGATGAAGGGTCACAAAGATGTCCTTGAAAATGGACAAGTCCTGGAGAATCAATTAGTGTGCTTTCTCAGAGACTTAAGGAACAGACTGTTACAATTAGTTCAGGGGCTGCATACAAACGATGCTCCTTTTGTGTGGATGTCTGCAAATCTCTTATAGGGCCAGCAGTCCTTCTGAATCCAGGTCAGCCAGGGAAATCTGAGTGGGAACTTGTGTTTCTGTGTCTCCAAGAATGACTCTTCAACCCCTCCCCAAAGCAGCACATGCAGAATAATGGTCTATACAGGGTCAGTGTCCTGCTAGCCTTTGACTGAGGCTTCCAACCTCATTAAAAAATGTATTAGTCACGTGTAGGAAAATAACAGAATCCAAAGTGTGTTCTACCACAGAAACAACCAACATGGTTAAAACAGCCAGCTAGTAATTTCCTAAAACTCTCTCTCCACAGCGTGGATAGATTCCTGACCCACAATCTAAACAGAACACATGCTTTACTGTCCTTGGCCCCTTTTCCTCTTGGCTTCACTGATCTAATCAGCTTCAAGTACTTCACCTCTCACTAGCACCTTAATTTCAACTCAGCATGTCACAAAGGAATCTCATCACTCCCCAAGGCTAGTTTTCCTCCTCATTTCTCATTGTAAAGCATCGTGGCCCACCCAAAGACCCGAGTCCCTCATCTGGGACATCAACCACACATCAATCTCTGTATCCAGCCCGACATTATAGTCTGCCCACATCACCCCCCAGATGCATCTCAAATCTATTCCTCACCTTTGCCCCTACTGCTATCACTTCTAGACTGTGCAACAGTTTTCTAACCAGTTTCATTTTGTTACCCCTCTCTCCTATCCCACATTATCATCAAGACTCTCTTACTGAAACATAATCAAATAAAGTTACTTTTTCTTAAAAACCTCCATAAGCCCCTCCAGTGCTTACAAGACAATGTAAGGATGTAATGTAAGAGAATGTAATGCCTTAGGATGTTATACAAGATCCATCGGAATCTTATCCCAACTTAACCTATTTAGGCTCATTTTTTTGCCACAATCCCAAGTTTAAAATGTCTTCTTCCATCCTGAACATGTTATATTCTTTCTCACATGCTGTTTCTTCTACTGATGACGCTCTTTTGCCTTTATTAGAGTGAGCAGTTTCTATATATTCTTAAAGTTTCAACTCTAATGTTTCCTTTGAAGAAATATTTGCTGCTGCTTCCCAGGTATTTTGCTCGTGCCAATCACAAAGCACTAACACAATGCTGAACTCTAGGGCTGACGCCATGTCTTATTCACAACTGTATCTTCTGTGACCAGTATACCCAGGTGTTTAATAAATGCCCATGAACTGAATGACTGAACCAGGAAATTAAAGCATTCCGAAAGCAAGAGAAACAGACTTTCCAGTATAAATAAGTACAATCAGGAATCTAAAAATGAACACTTCTTCAAAAACAAACTTCATGATGAGGAACACTAGCCAGACAAAATAATGTAACTGATAGACATGGTCTTGGATTAGATAACCAGAACTGACCTTTCAATCCTGTGAACATGCCCTCTTAGGGAAAGCAATTAGTATAGTGCCCAGCACACCATAAGCACTGTACATATGTTTGCTACTGTTATTAAGGGGTTGTGTTCTGACCCATAATCCATCTAAATAAATATAAAAATAAGCTGACATAATGGAATTCTACTGTCTAAGTAAGTGGCCTACAATACTTAATCTTACAAAGAGACTAAAATCCCCACACATACCCAAGTTTCCTACTGCAAATGAAAACACCCTGCTTCAAACACATGAATGAGCCAACGCCGTCTGGCCATAGCCCACATACTAGCATCTGAGGACAGATACTTAAGAGCTTTTGACACTATATTATAGGTTTTTCTATAGCCCAATATCAAGTCAACTGATCTACTCAGCCCCTCCAGTACCTACAGCTATTTGCTAGAGGCTTGAATGAGTCAGGAGAAGAAAATGATTAATCCACTTGAAGACATTTGAAAGCTGGATGAGAGCCATCCTGTGAGTAAAACCTCAGGGCTGTGGGGCTGCAGCCACTGGAAAGTTAGGGGATTTCCATGGTTGAAAATGTTTGGCCGCCTTGCTATGGTCCTCTGACCTTGCAATAAAGACAGAACAGGCTTAGTTGGGTGATTTACCTCTGATAATATCCTATGTCTGCTGCCTTTGGCTGTCTGCTCTGACTTGACAAAACCAAAGCTACTCCTCCTGAGCCTTATAATTTTGGAACTGGCTCAGAAAATTTCCTCTTTTTCCTCCAAGTGGGTATCATTCTCGGTCTTTGGCTTCACTTTTAGGTATCATGAGGCTTAAATGAGAAGTGGATGTAAAGCATCTAGCTCAGTACATGGCAAACATGAGGTGGGTCTTTTCTTTTTTAGGCCGTGTTGGTCTCCCAACTCTCAGGGCAGAGAGAACCAGAGTGCTTTCCTTTTTGAAAACCTGGCAATACCATTTAAAATCACTTTTCCTGCTTAAGATTTGTATCACTTGCCACTGTTCCTTATGTCATCTATTCAAATTCTTCCAATCCTTTTATAGCAGATGTGAATTCTGAAGTTTACATGTTTTTGTTAAAGATGTTACTCTAATTTTATCTGGCTTTTATTCCCCTAAAGTTACTAGAGATACTGCATCTGAGAAGTACAGTTGCATGTTCTTTGTTTGTTGTTTAACATGTAATGTTTTATTGATGTAAGAAGAGTTTCTCAAACTTCTAATCTCTTGGTCTCCACCAGTATGTCTCTACTTCCATTTTCTTGAAACCCTTTCACATTTTGGGCGCTGCTGGCTTTCTTCTTTCTTTCATTTAAACATATGAATCAAAAAAATAAAATAAAATAAAATAAACATATGAATCACTTGGATTTTATTACCATCTATTGCCATCTCTTTCCTGGTTCTGCTTTCTATTCTATCACTACATTCATAACACATTCTTTGTGTTTGCTATCAAAAATGTGTCAGCAGGATCTACTAATGCCTGACTGTTTACCAGTCTCATCTCTGTTTCTCTCTTTAACATCATCTGTTTTCCTTACATAACTTCTTAGAGACGTGTCCATTAAGTTAATGAAGAAATGTAGGCAAAGCTTGCTGCTTAATTCTCTTTACTGCCAGGAAAAGAAAAAAAAAAAATCCAAGAACCCCTTCATTCAGCAAACTAGCCGCTTGAGCATCATCATACATCTCATATACACATACAAACAGACATATGCAACCTTTCACTGACAGGGTTTTTTCATCCATTGATTCATGGTTCACAAGGCACTTGTTGAGCAACGCTAACTGCTGCTTTTCACTGTGTTGGCATGGAGAGAGGGCCCTGGGGATTTTGCCGTTTGGCCCACAGATCAGTAAACACATTAGGGATTAACACTGAAGAGATAAGAAGCTTGGGAATAGGGCACCAGAACATTGATTTTGGAGGAGGAGAACAGAAGAGAACTTTAGGAAAAGAAAGAGAAGTTATGAACTGTAAGACGAAATAAGGAAAAGAAAGAGAGGGATGAAATAGGATTAGAGAAAGAAAGATTTAAAGAAAAAATACAGGATTCAAGGAAGGAAGGTGGAGTGGCTGAGGAAAAGAAAGAAATCAGGAACAGAGGCAACGAGAAAAGAAAAAGGTGGCAGGCAGCTGGCCATCCACTTGAAAAAGAAAGCATAAAGGAAAATATTTAGGAATAAGTAAATACAGATGAGAAAACATTCCAAGTCAATGTGTCATCCTCATTTTTAAAATCCCCTTTGTTATTATAATCTACTATCCATAACATGGCTTCTGGTTAGAAATCCCTCAGCCTATAGAAACTGAAATTATCTGTCTTGCTGATTCTTTTGAAGTCAGCTACTCTCATCAAAGCCCACAAAGACTCAAATCCTGTCAATTGACATAACTCAAAAATGAGAAAAGAACAAACTGGGATGTTCTTCTGACAGTTTACTTCTAATAACTGGCCTTCCATATGCGATAATGACAATGATGGTGTTTTTTAATCACAAAGAATTTTAAAAATTCATTTTGCTCCAGGCAACTACAATGACCAAAAGATGCCTCTTGTTAATTACTGATTTAAAGCCTGAAAGTATATTGGGGACAAAAGGGCATGAAAATTAGAGCCAAGGACTCCTAAGCTGGGTTAAATATCTGTATGGCAACTCCTAAGAAACAGAAATATCTGCACAGCTGCCTGTTTCTTTGGCTGTGAGGCTGAATCTATTCCCACTTTGTACAAACTCGTAGTTAGCATCTGTTGTCTTTGAACCTCCCTTTCTTTCAGTAGGACACCGTAGTTTGGAGCACCATCCCAACCTTCATTGCAGGCAGTGCTTATGGGATTGTCATCCCAGGTACAGGTGATTCTGCTAGCCAAGGGATGGGCTTATAACCCAACCCAGCCAATCGAACTCTCTCCTGGGAATCTGATTAATTAGCTAATCAACAAAGGTCAGAAAATATCTGGAATGGATTCATCCCCAAGGTGGAACTATGATGTGTCCATTAGTTCCTGTTTCCTGTATTCCTAGAGCTGTCCTACTCTACTTTTCCTTCAGTTATATGTTTTACTCTATATCTATTGAAAAATTGTTTTTTTTTCCCTTTAAATCAGCCAGAGTTAGCTTCTGTTACTTTTAATTAAAAACTCTCAATAATATGATCCATATTACACTGAATCAACAAGTCATCTGTGTTAAGACTGTCCTACAGCTTGATGCCTTTTGTAACCTCTCAACTAGCTACAGGCCTCTTTGTGCCATCAAAGTCCTTTAAACCCAGCTGAAACAGTTTAACTTGTTCTGAAAATCAGCAGGGCCAGGATGCAGTGACATGCTAGAAATGAGATGAGTCAACCTAGTCAAAAAGTTAAATTAAATATGAGATGAAGCTGTAGCCTGGTTTATGATGGCACCAGAAACTGGTCAGGACCATTCTGTCAAACCCTAAGACATTCATTTAGATATGAGGCAATCTAGAGAACTGAGGGTGGGGGGTGTGGTTACAAAGATACAGATCTATAACACAGCTCTGAGCCTGGCCCCAAATTGAAGCCTTGTCTAACTAAAGGGCATAGCAAACCCCACACTGGAGCTGGATACTTGCCCTGTTGATTACAGCTTTCAGGGCCAGCTTCTTGATCTGGAGACAGGGTGACTGACCACCTGAAAAGGGAGCACTAGACAGCATATGCCAAACACCTTGCAAGAATGTGAGGGACTTCCTTGATGGTCCAGTGGCTAAGGCTATGCTTCCAATGCAGGGAGCAAAGATTCAATCCCTGGTCATGGAACTAAGATCCCAAATGCCTGTGTGTCCAAATAAGTAAAATTAAAAAAAAAAAAAAAAAAAAAAGAATGTAAGGGAGTCTACTAATAGAGACTGTGGCTGGGTTATTCCCAACACCCTGGATACTGCTCTGCTCTGAAACTAACTGTGAGCAGATTAACTCAGATTTTATTGCAGCTGTCTACTCCATGGGCTCATTTCTCTCTCAGCCTGCAGTATAAAAGACCTTGGAAATGGCAATGTAAACCAGAGGCATCTTACATAGTATCAAATTCTTACCTACATTGAAAATTGTCCAGAAGTCTCAAACATTACTTCACCATCTCGGTTCTTATCACATACTATTCTAAAATGCAATGTGTTGCTCATATTATCCACTAAGGCCCCTCCAGGAAAGAGTTTTATAAGAAACCCTGTAAATGCCAAGAGTTCCATAGGTGTGCTAAGAATAAAATGAGGCCAATAGTGGCTAGGTTCTCCAGCTCCTGGTCATTAAAACATGTTAACTTGACCAGGATGACAACCATTCAGTTCAGTTCAGCCCCTCAGTCATGTCCAACTCTTTGTGACCCCAAGAACTGTAGCATGCCAGGCTTTCCTGTCCATTACCAACTCAAACTCATGTCCATCAAGTTGATGATGCTACTACAAGTTAATATAAAAGATTTAAATATACTCAAATTAATGTAAGAGAAAATAATTACTTCTCAGAAATCTAGAAGTATTTACTTACAAGAGAACTTTCCATTTATAAACTTTCAAAAGTATAAAGTATGTCTCAGTCAACTTAGCTCATCAGCAAAAGATGTTATTAGCTGTTGCATGAATACTATCTTTTGGGACTTAAGAACAAGTAGACTTTTGGAACTTATCTGTTGGTAACTTAAGAATTTCTGTAATATTTTTAGAGAACATAAGGTTTTTTTTCCAAATTGGCTAGGTTCTGGGATTCCAGATGAATCCCTGAAAAAAAAAGTCATACTTTATTTCCACAATCTACAGAAAGCTAAAAAAGCTGAGACTCGGATGGGACCTTAGCAATCATTTAGATTACATCTGACCATTTTACAAAGGTCAAACTGCATGTGCGGGCCAGTTAGGAAGTAGTTACTTGATATAAGTCACACAGCCGATCAGTGGCCTGGCTAAACTGAGAGCACAGATTATCTGACAAGTCCAGTGCTTGTTTCACTATAGCAAGCACTTTAAAAACAAAGCTACTAAATTCTCATTCATTCGTTCACCCCATTCAACATGCATTTATAAAACACATCTGATATGCCAGGAGCTGGTCTATGTAGGCATAAAATGATAAATACAAATATAATTAAATTCCTTTAAAAAAAGGTGGGGGGGGAGTTGCTTTCTAAAAGTGCCTCTTGATGTTTTAGTATTAATACATTTTCACACTGTGGTAAAGGCAAGAGAATTGAGGCAAAAGATAAATAAATTTGTACAATCATATCAACAATAATTATTCAACATTATGTGAATGGTTTTGCCAGCAATAGGGGCTATTTTCAGTAAGCTAACAAGTAAGGCCTAGAAACCATATGGCGTCTACTTCTGGTCCAGAAGTGAGACCTCCAATCTTGCCTAGGATAGAAAAAAGGGAACCTGAACACATGACTACTCTGTACACTGTCTTCAGATAGAAATACACTCTCTAGACTAACCCACGAGAAGAAAGCATCATTTCACTGAAAAGATCTGGGAGGGGTTTGGTCTCCTTGGCCCATGTTGCAGGGACCATGACTGTGAAGGTGAGGGTAGTATTGCTGCCTTGGAAATCAAAATGGCTAAAATGTACTGAGTGCTAACACTTCATTGCTTTCTCGATAATAATCATAGCTTCACAGGCATTGTTTCATTTAATCCTTACAACCACCCTCTGAGGTAGAAGCATCAGGATTACCTCCTTTTCATGGAAGACTTAAGCAACTTATTGAAGGTCACCAGCCGGTGAGGGGCAGAGAAGGGATTTAAACCCAGGGAATCTTCAGATTGAAGAACTGGCTATAGCCCTGAGCTCTCACAGGAGGGGAGGTACACTCCTGGGATTCCAGAACCTGGTCCTAGCAGCTAGGAAAGCTCCACCTATGTATTAGTCATGCTGAGGTCCAAATCAGAGGGTTTGAGAGGAGAGAAAAAAAGAGGGAAGGGACTGTCTGAAAAAAAGACAGGAGAGTCCTACTGCCCTCTAAGTCAAAGCCACAGGCTGTGGCGGATGTGTATCTCTCACTCCTGATACTCTGCCTCTGACGGACTTGGGTCAAGGAGGCATTATTGTACTGTGATAGGTATCTACATGCCTGGAAAAACCCCAAAGATGCCTCCAACACTTCTGAATTAAAGTCCTTGACGACTCCATCAAAGATCCATTATGTATGACCAGCACCTTCTATAGGGCCTACCATATTAATGGGGCACAATAAACATTTCTAGAAGGAAAAGGGGAAGTGAAGGTTAAGAAGAACTAGAAAGTATTCTCAAACAATTTATCAGAGCCCTAGCTCAGTGACAGAACATTGGCCTGGGAGTCAGGAGACTTGGATCCTTCCTACCCAGTTCTAAAACTAGATGTATAAAATGGATGAAACAGAAACACTACATTAAATCCAATCCAGCAACAGACTGAAAAATCAAAGACTGCTAATTTCGAGGAAAAGTGGAGGAAAGAAAAAAAAGAGTAAGTCTCTTAAACATACATGCTACTATATTTAAAATAGACAACCAACAAGGACCTACTGTATAGCAAAGGGAACTTGACTCAATATTATGTAATAACCTAAGTGTCAGTTGCGCAGGTGTGTCTGACTCTTTGAGACCCCATAGACTCTAGCCTACCACACTCCTCTGCCCATGGAATTCTCCAGGCAAGAATACTTGGACTGGGTAGCCATTTCATTCTCCAGGGTATCTTCCCGACCCAGGGATCGAACCTGGGTCTCCCACACTGCAGGCAGATTCTTTACCATCTGAGTCACCAGGGAAGCCCTCCAATATAAAATAAAAAAATTTTTAATAAAATAAAACTTAAGCTCTCTGGCCCTCAGCTTCCTCATCTATAAAGTGGGTTGATGGGTTGATAAGATGATCTATGAAGGAGATAATACGTAAAGCAGTCGTGCGCAATGGGCTAGAAGGGGCTTTTAACTTATGTTTACTGATATGATACTTTTCATCTTTTAAACTCCATTCTATCATTTAACTTGCCCTCCTTACCTTACACATGAGGAACCTAAAAGATGGAGAAGTTAAATGGCAAGAACAATATGATCATTATTAATTAATTAACTTTAGTAACCTAGGACAACAATGAAGTTCCCTCAAAAGTGTGGTACCCTGTTTTCTTCAGGACTTGATTGGTACTCTTGTTTCTCTCTTGCTGTCAATGAGACTTTTGAAAATAATGCCACATGATTGATGAGATTCAAAAAAGCCATCGGATCCATGCCACTTTTTAAAAATTAATTTATTTTTTAATTGAAGGATAATTGCTTTACAGAATTTTGTTGTTTTCTATCATGCTCTGGTGCCACTGTCTTTGAGCAGGACTTATTTCAGGAAAAACCAGCAAGGACCTCCTGTATAGCACAGAAAACTCTGCTCAATGTTCTGTGGTGTCCTGGATGGGAGCAGAGTTTGGGGGAGAATGGATACATATGGTGAGTCCTTTTCCTGTCTACCTGAAATTATCACAACATTATTAATCAGCTACACTCCAATATAAAATAAAAACTTTTAAGAAGGACCTATTTTAAAACACTTAAAATGTTCTCTTTAAAAGAGAACAGAGTTTTATATAACCTTCAGAGATGGAAATTCTAGACATTTCTCAGTAGTCTACTCCAGTTTTGCTTCTTAGTAGATACTTCCTTATATCTATCCCCAATCCTTCATACTGCAGTTTAAGCCTCTTGTGTTACTCTCAGGTGAGTTGGAAAACACATGTCATTATTTTCTGCTAAGCATGTTCATGGACGCAAAGATTGCTATTAAATTGTCTTTTATCCTCTTTTCTTTCCAAGCTGACTAATCCCAGTTTCTTTAAATTCCCTCATACTTCTTCTTTCCCAATCCTTTAATCACCTTTGTGGCTGAACTCTCAGCTACCTCGAGACTCAACTCCTCCCCGTTAATTACAAATCACAGAACTCAGCACAATTTCCTACTATGGTTCTGAATGCTGACTAGCAAGCTGATTGTGTCATAGTTCCTACAGGAAGGTTCCCTAAATTAGCATTCCAAGATCATGCTTTGGTTTGTAAAACTATAGCACCCTAATTTAGGGTAAAAGTAAATTATCCTTCAGAGCAAACTTAAACTGGCTATCTCCCAACTCTCAACATGCTTCTATCTACTCTCCTCCAAGCAGTTAGGGAGAACTACCTTGGAAGAATACAGGAAAAATATAAGAAAATATCAATAAGTTAGCTGAACAGGAATCCTAAAATGTGTATCAAATGTAAATATAAGGAGATTTGGGTTTTGTGCATCCCTGTTTTTACATTAATACAGATAATTCAGTGGCATCTAAGAAGTAATGAGTTGCTGAAACACAATTTAGTTATCATGCACTGTTCCTACAGTGTTTTCTCCTTCTTTGCACAATTTTTCTAAATTCACAATATTTTAGGAAAAAATTTTTTTATAAATTGCACAGTGGCATGTCTAAATACTTTTTTCTCTAACAAACATACTTATCTCCTGTGTTTTCTGTAAGTACCACTGAGGCTCAAAATGAAAATATTTTTTTAAGATGTCTTTTGTTATTTACATGAAGAATTAAGATCACAATAGTATAAGCCATATATTAACATCAACTTAATGAACATTTGTCAGATACCTGCTACGCACACACTAGGTGCTTAGAGATTGGGAAAGAATATGAAAAAAAAAAAACCCCACATATAAACTTGTAAGCTTCTCCAAAGGAGATGACATTTAAGGTGAACACTGAGGAGTGAGCAGGATTTTGACCCCACACTCAAGCTGAAGGAACATCCTAAGCACAGGACTGCTAATGACACAAGGGCCAAGGGAGTCATTGGGAAAGAAGAGAACTGGATTCTGAGAGACGCTGTTTTTACAGTAATTTTTCCAACGAAAAGTCATCCAAGTATCGTTCACACAGTCACGCCATTTTCAGTGCAACCTCAGTCGGTGAGTAAACAAGTAATTAATACAACAGGCTTCGTGCAGGATGGACACTACGTAAAAAGGAGATGGTTTAAAAGGCCAGGCAATCCAGGGAAACAAAGTCATTTGCCTTTTATGGTTTAAGTAATTTCACTCCCTATGGTTTCACAATCTTTCTTCATTCCACAGTGGGATCATTTGGTCCCACTTGGCAAACACGGGACTTCTCTGTCTGTGCATGTGTGTTCCTTAGCAAGAAGAAGAAGAACAACAACAACAAAAAAAATGTGGCTGAGGTTGATTTGCAATTTTTTACTGTGGCTTTGAATCATGGATGATATCAGCACAGCTCCAGAAATTGGGTTTGTCAGTTAAGCCTCCGTCCCTGCCGGCTAAGCAGCAGAGCATGAAACATAAACCATAAAGAAACAATGACAGGGCTCAGGGGTTATTTATTGTTGTTCTCCAAATACATCTCCATGATGGAATGGAAAATGGTCAACTGGGAATCCAAACGAAATTTTCATCAAGCTCAAGATAATTTCTTAGGGTACGCTTTTCTTTTCTCTTTCTTTTTAATTTTGAAAATTTGTTAGCAAAGGAGAAGGAAAATGGTTGAGAAATGTCTGAGAATGGTTTGGCAGAATGGAGTGTGTGGCTTAACTAGCCAGTAGGAAAGAATTTTGAGTTTATCATAGCAGAATTCTCAATTCACATCCTCTTTACAACTGCACATGCCTGTAGCTTTGTGCTAATCTCAATAAGTGGAGGGAGTTAAGAGCACTGAATGGAAGATGGTGAACTAGGACGATGTATATGGATGTATGTGGTCACAGGCCCACACATGTGTGTGTGTGCCCTTTCAATAAAAATGAAAAACTATAGAATAAAATGCCAGTTCATTAGACATTTATTAAAAATGCGTATATTCTGGATCAAACTTTAGTGAGGAAGGCTAACAGTAATGAGAAAAGGACCCTGTCTTGGTGGGAATCCTGAACCACAGAAGAAAGAGGAAGTTAAATGTATTCACTTGGATGGGGGAGGCGGAGTTCCTATGCCCCTAAATTGTGACTTGGGCAGCTATGTAAACAATGATTTTCCACTAACAAAAATGGAAAAACGGTGAGAGATGGTCATTTTAGAAAGAAAGACCAACAGTCCAGACCTGGGCATTCTGAGCCGCAGGTGGCTACACAACATCTAGTAGATATCCAGCAAACACTTGGACACGTGAACCTCAAGCTTAGGGGAGAAGTCTGGGCTAGAGGTAGAGTTCTGAGACTGGTCAGGGTGTGGGTGGATTTCATAAGCATAAATAAGAGATCGCCCAGGGAGAACACACAGTGAGAAGAAAACCAAGGGAGGCATCTAGAATGCTGTAATAGACAGCGATTTAATATATACCTCCCTTGGGTGGCCACTCCATGTGGTCATTACATGTGGTACTTCTAGGCATAGAGGTGAAGAAAGTGGGAGTTCCAGCCCTCCAGATTATTTTATAGGTATTTGAGTAAGACACATTTCTTTCTTGATGTCAGTGGTACCTCCTCTATGTGTGTACATGCTGTTACTTCAGAAGTGTCTGACTCTGCAACCCTATGAACTGTGGCCCACCAGGTTCTACACTATTCCTCAAAATTTGCTTATGTGACATAGAAAATATTACTTTGTACTTTCTATGCCTTTCCAATATATTTCCCTAAGCTTTTCATTTTGTTCTTAAATGCACATCCAGGCATCATTAAGGGCTTCCCTGCTGGCTCAGACAGTAAAAATCTGCCTGCAATACAGAAGACCTGGGTTCAGTCTCTGGGTCAGGAAGATTCCCCTGGAGAAGGAAATGGCAACTCATTCCAGTAATCTTGCCTGGAGAATTCCATGGACAGAGGAGCCTGGTGGGTTACAGTCCATAGGATTGCAAAGAGTCTGACATGACTGAGCAACTAACACTTTCACTTTCACTTTTCAAGCATTATTTGGAAGGACTTTACAAATTATTTCATTTAGACATCACAACTACACAAGGTTGATATTACTACTCCATTTCACAGATGTAACAGTGAGGATACAGCTGCTGCCAAATAGCACTGGAGAAGGCAATGGCACCCCAGTCTAGTACTCTTGCCTGGAAAATCTCAGGGACAGAGGAGCCTGGTGGGCTGCCGTCCATGGGGTCGCACAGAGTCGGACACAACTGCAGTGACTTAGCAGCAGCAGCAGCAGCAGCTGCCAAATAGCACAGCCAAGACACAAAGCCAAATGTGTCTATGTTCACAAGAGTAAATCCACATTCTTTAAAAAGTTTTTCAAAAATATTTATTTGGCCATATTGGGTCTTAGTTGCCACACGTGGGATCTTTGTTGGGTCTTTTGGGATCCTTCCTTGCAGCACATGGATTCCCTAGTTGCAGCATGCTGGCTCTCTAGTTATAGCAGTCAGGCTTAGTTGCTCCATGGCATGTGGGATCTTAGTTGCCTGACCAGGGATGGGCAGATTCTTAACCTCACTGGACCACAAAGAAGTCCCAATCCATGCTCTATTAAAAGTCCTCATGTTCTGTATGTCCACTCTTCATGAAAGGGAACAAATGATCACCATAAGCAACAGGAGGGAGGTTTTGTAAAAACTGAGCATCTGCTATCAAACACGCTCATCCACCCTTATCTACTCCCAGGACCAGTGAGTTAGCATGCTTTGAGAAGTGCTCGTCTCTAAGACTGTTTAGTAAATGCCCAAACTTGTGAGGGATGAGAATCTGACAAATGAGAAGGGACTTGTTGTATCCATCATATAATGAACATGTCTGTTTAAAAAATGAAACAAGTCATGTTTGATGTAGGTTTTTGTAGCTTGTGAATAATATTGTGCTTGGCAGTGAAATTAGGAATTCAAAAGAATCTTATAAAACTGAAGAATAAAGAATTGAAAAGCCAAATAAGATTCAAAACCTCAAATCTGACAGAGTATCCTGAGGGAGGAAGAGAATAGACTATATGACAATAATATATCTCTGAGTTTAGTAACTATGCAAGAAAAAACAAAATATGGTATATCCATGCAATGGAATATTATTCATCCATAAAAGGAATGAGGTTCTGATTCATGCTACAGTGTGGGAGAAACTTGAAAATACTATGCTAAAAGTAAGAAGTCAGACACAAAAGGCAACATACACTTTTATATGCAATGTCTAGAATTTGCAAATTCATAGACCCAGAGGTTAGTGATTGACAACAGCAGTGGCGGGGGCGGGGGGGGGGGGGGGGGACTAGAGAGTATTTTAAGGTGACCAAGTGGGATAAACAGAAAGACATGTTATGGACTAGATGAAGTCCAACCAGGTTTATGTTAAAGTCAACTTCTTTTGGATAATTCCAGCCTCCTATTGTTTTCCTCTATAAGTCATCCTTATCGGAGAAAAAAAATTATCAAATTCTCCTGCTCCAGATGAACTCAGAAGCTCTGATACACAAGATTCAGGTGTTCTATCAAAAACACTGATGCTGGGAGTTTTAACTACTTAGAAGTTCCCAGTCTCTTTACTAATATTTCCAGAATTTTCTAATTTTCCCCTAATTCTGAACATTTCTCTGCTGTCAGCCTTACTTCTGCCCAACCAGTCTGTCAGACTGAAGAATTTTGCTCATTCACCTCTTGCCAGACTTTGGGCTTCACAGAATCCTTCCTTCTCCCCTCCATGATAACTGCATAATCAAATATCAATATTCCAAGCTGTGCCTTGATAAAATATACAGCCCACTCACTAAAACATCATATTTTCATACCGAAAATTCCACAAAAGCAGGCTTTTGGATTAAGTTAGCTACATACATTTTCAACATAGAACTATGAATTTTCTGATATAATTAGGGCAACTTTGCACAGCTCTTAACTATATGCTTTTTATCTCTAAAGAGAGATCAATACACTCATGTCATAATTATACATCTGCAATTTGTCTCTTGATTAAATAGATCATGCCATATTAATAGCACTCACACTCAGGTAATAGCAAAACTAAGTCATCCCTTACAAACTGGCATACTTTCCAATAAGCACATATTTCCTCAATGTCCATCTTCAGAGTATCATAAATAATACTGGCAGCCACATAAACTAACACAAAATGCACTGCTAACTGCCAGTGATACTCAATAGAAAGTATACATCTCACCTTACTGAAGCCAGAATCAAGGTTAGACCAGAAATGAATCAGGAAATATTATAATCTTTTTCCTAACTCTGATACTAACTTGAAAGTGAGGAAGGGGTGTGTGTGGAGGGGTAACATCAAATAATCTTTACAAGTCAGAACAGAACAGGTCTTAAAATTGTTTTTGGCTCCATTGCCTTTGGGTTGGCTCCTGAGACAGAAGTCAAGCTGTGACTTACAGGGTTATATTAATTTTCCTTACACTGCTTAATTTTAGTAGCATAGTTTCCACATACTCTAATTTCTTGTTTTCAGTGTTGTCTGACATGTCTTGTAAATAGTGTGAAGCTGGTTTAACTGTACAACATTAAAGTTATATCCCCACTAGGTCTATAATCTAAAGACCCGCCACTTATAGATAAGGAGTAGTTCTGACCTCTGGGAACTACTGAGAATTATGGAGAAATCCAACAAGGCCTTCTTACTTTTTAAAACTAACCTTCAACAAGAAGGCTTTGCTCATGTCTACAAAGTTGTCCTTTCAAAATTAGGTAGACAAACACTTAACACTCCAGACCCTGAGTCTTCCACGACTTCCTCTGTTTTAGAAAAACATTCGACATAGGTGCCCAACTCTCTGCACCACATTTTGTAGGTCCCATTCCTCCACAGAGACTATGAAAATGGAGTTTATTTCAAATTTAATTTAGCCCAGAGCCACAGAGTCCCACCAGGTAAAAAATCTTCTGATTATCACTCAAGGGCAGGGAATGTATATTTCTGATGCTCAGAACAGATGCCAGTAGTGCTTCAGACACTGTGTCTGGGTGTCTGCTCATTAATACAGCAGTTCCTGTGCTCTTCGTGGGCTATGATGCCAACTCCCAGTGAGTCTGATGGAAGCGAAACCCACTTCCCCTGTCCCATATAGCCCTATCACAAAACACTGACTCACTAAAACAGCAGTTATGTTCTTGATCAAGGGACCTTTAACAAAGGATCACTTTCTGTAAAAGAGCATTTAATCAACCACAAATGATATGCCTTTATACTGTGTAGGAAAAAGTCTCTGAAGTTTTCATATTACTGATAACCTGAGATTCAAAGTTGGAGGCTTTTAGAAAGGAGGAATGAAGAATGATCTGAAAGCAGCAATGAGGAAAAGGATGATGCCCACCCCACATTTGGGGCTCATGGTAGGAGACTATGGAAAATAACTGCCGCTAATTAAGAGGGCTGCAGGCTTAGACACACGAGAAGCAAAGTTCTCCTAGAGTTAAGAAGGGAAAGGAGTGTTCCAAGAAGAGACTGAGGATATAGGACGCCAGATTTTGCTGATGTCAGTTTCTGAGCTGTAGGGACACAGGCCTTGGCAGGGAGATGAAGAAGGGGTGGAAGAGAGGAATGAGAGTTTGGGAGATGAAGGGTTTCCTACAAGCTGGGCTCCTTGTGACATCTACACGGTAATCGAGCACAATGAAATCAGATATGTGTTACTAGAGGCAGAGACTGATGACCAGGCTGAGAGTGGGGTCAGAGGGGGATGATTGCCTGGGTTCCCCTTGACTCCTGATAATGGCGTATCCAATGAAGTTAAGTAAAAGGGGATCTTATCCAAGTACATATACCCCATCTTGATTCCTGATGATGTAGAAGGGCATACATAAATCCATACCACAGAGCAATACACATTTAATTTTTTTTCTGTGTAATTTTAAATTTAATTTTATGGCACCAAAAAGGTGGAGAAACAGCTAAGATAATGGAAGCTAGATGGCATTCTTTAAGAAGATTTTGGGAAACATTTGGGAAACATTTGGGGAACATTTGGGAAACATTTTGAGGAGTCTTAAAGATAGTTCATGGCTTACGGAAACTGATTTAGGTATGTTTGATAGAATGCCCTCTTAAACTTTTCTAAGACACTGTGGTAAAAATCACCTCGGGAAAGTTATAAAATCTCCTTGAGATTCAGTTCCCTTATCTGTCAAGTGGTTAGAAGTGGGGAAAAGGCTAATAACACTTATTTCCTAAGGCTGTTATCAGGATTAAATGATGTAAAAATGCTAAAAAAAAAAAAAAAAAAGTAAATGATGCAAGCACAGCACCAACCAGAGAGTACATGTCCAATAAACATTTAATTACCTTTTTCATTTGTTCTTTACAACAAACCCATGAGTCAAGTGCTATCTCCATTTTAAAATTCAGGAACAAATTTGTAGTGAGGTTCAGAAACCCATTCCTTTAGGAAGAGGCTGAGCTGGGATTTTTAACTCTGCTGAAAACTGATGCCAAAGTTCCTTCTGCTCAATCTGTTGTCTCTCCTGTTTGTTTGTCTACTACAGCATATCAGAACTTACTTCTCCCAAGTTGGTTGAAAAACATGCTGTCTCTACAGATGTCAAACCGAATAAAACAGGCATACCCGGTGCAGGGTCACATATGAATCACCCTCAGACAAGAACCACCTGCATTAAATGATGGTGATGGTGAAGATGAAGACTAGGAAGAGAACATCAGAAACTTAAAAACCCATAAGAGCCTGAGATTCTCTTTGGTTCTGAGTGAGTTCCTTTATGTGATAAGGGCAAAATTTGGCTCAATTTTCATTTGCTTCCTCTTTTGTTCAGAAGCTAAGTTGTATTCAACTTGTTATGACCCCAGGAACTGCAGAACACCAGGCTTCTCTGTCCTCCACAATCTCCTGGAGCTTGCTCAGATTCATGTCCACTGAGTTGGTGATGCCACTGAACCATCATCTCTCATCTGCCGCCCCCTTCTGCTCTTGCCCTCAATTTTTCCCAGCATCACGGTCTTTTCCAATAAGTCGGCTCTTCAAATCAGGTAGCCAAAGTATTGGAGCTTCAGCTTCAGCATCAGTCCTTCCAATGAATATTCATGGTTGATTTCCTTTAGGATTGACTGGTTGGATCTCCTTGGAGTCCAAAGCACTCTCAAGAGTCTTCTCCAACACCACAATTTGAAATGTCATTTCTTTGGTGCTCAGCCTTCCTTATGGTCCAACTTTCAAAACCATACATGACTACTGGAAAAACCATACCTTTGACTATACAGGCCTTTGTTGGCAAAGTGATGTCTCTGCTTTTTAATACGCTCTCTAGATTTGCAATAGCTTTCCTTCCAAGGAGCAAGCATTTTTTAATTTCATGGTTGCAGTCACCATCTACAGTGATTTTGGAGCCTAAGAAATGAAAATATGTCACTGCTTCCACTCCCCTTCTATTTACCATAAAGTGATGGAACAGATGCCATGATCTTAGCTTTCTGAATGTTGAGTTTTAAGCCAGCTTTTTCACTTTCCTCTTTTACTCTCATCAAGAGGCTCTCACTTCCTCTTCGCTTTCTGCCACTAGGGTGAAGTCATCTGTATATCTGAGGTTGTTGATATTTCTCTCAGCAGTCTTGATTCCAGCTTGCAATTTATCCAGCCCAACACGTTGCATGATGTACTCTGCATATAAGTTAAATAAGCAGGATGGCATTATACAGCCTTGTCATACTCCTTTCCCAATTTAGAACCAGTTCACTGTTCCATGTTTGGTTCTAATGGTTGCTTCTTACCCCACATACAGATTTCTGAGGAGACCGGTAAGGTGATCTGGTACTCCCATCTCTTTCAAAATTTTCTGCAGTTTGTTGTGATCCACACAGTCAAAGGCTTTAACATAGTTAATGAACCAGAAGCAGATGCTTTTCTGGAATTTCCTTGCTTTCTCTATAATCCAGCAAATATTGGCAACCTGATCTCTGGCTTCTCTCCTATCTCTCCACCCAGCTTATACATCCCGAAGTTCTCAGTTCACATACTGCTGAAGTCAACTTTAAGAATTTTGAGCAATACCTTACTAGCATTTGAAATGAGCGCAATTTTATGGCAGCATGAACATTTTTTGGTACTGCTCTTCCTTGATATTGGAATGAAAACTTACCTTTGCCATTCTTGTGGCCACTGCTGAGTTTTCCAAGTTTGCTGACATATTGAGTGCAGCACTTTAACAGCAGCATCTTTTAGGATTTGAATAGCTCAAGGGAATTCCATCACCTTCACTAGCTTTCTTCATAGTAACGCTTCCCAAGGCCCACTTGACTTCACACTCCAGGATGTCTGGTTCTAAGGGAGTGACCACACCATTGTGGTTATCTGAGTCATTAAGACCTTTGTGGATATAGCTCTTCAGTGCATTCTTGTGCATTCTTGCCACCTCTTCTTAATCTCTTCTGCTTCTGTTAGGTCCTTGCTCTTTCTTTCCTTTATTTTGCCCATCCCTGCCTGAAATGTTCCCTTGGTATCTCCAATTTTCTTGAAGAGATCTCTAGTCTTTCCCATTCTATTGTTTTCCTCTATTTCTCTGCCTTGTTCGCTTAAGAAGGCCTTCTTATCTCTCCTTGTTATTCTCTGAAGTATGCATTCAGTTGGGTATATCTTTCCCATTCTCCCATGTCTTTTGCTTCTCTTCTCTCCTCAGCTATTTGTAAAGCCTCCTTAGATAACCACTGTCCTTGCATTTCTTTTTCTTAGGGATGGTTTTGGTCACTGCCTCCTGTACAACACTACAAACCTCTATCCATAGCTCTTCAGGCACTCCATCTACCAGATCTAATTTCACCTCCACTATATAATCCTAAGGGATTTGATTTAGGTCATACCTAAATGAAACCTAAAGAAAGTTTTTTTCCCTAATTTTTTTTCCCTTAATTTTTTCAAATTAAGCCTGAATTTTGCAATAAGAAGCTCATGATTGGAGCCACAGTCAGCTCCAGGGCTTGTTTTTACTGACTGTATAGAGCCTCTACATCTTCAGCTTCAAAGAACATAATCAATCTGATTTTAGGACTGACCACCTGGTGATGTCCACGTGTAGAGTCATCTCTTGGGTTGTTGGGAAAGGGTGTTTGCTATAACTAGCATATTCTCTCGACATGACTCTGCTAGCTTTTGCCCTGCTTCATTTTGTAATCCAAGGCCAAACTTGCCTGTAATTCCAGGTATCTCCTGACTTCCTACTTTTGCATTCCAATCCCATATGATGAAAAGGACTTTTTTTTGGCGTTAGTTCTAGAAGATGTTGTAAGTCTTCACAGAACTGGTCGCCTCAGCTTATCTGGCTTTAGTGGTTGGAGCATATACTTGAACTGCTATCATGTTGAATGGTTTGCCTTGGAAACAAAGAAGAGTTCATTCCGTCATTTTTGAGATTGTACCCAAGTACTGTATTTCAAACTCTTCTGTTGACTATGAGGTCTACTCCACATCTCCTAAGGGATTCTTGCCCACAGTAGTAAATACAACGGTCATCTAAATTAAATCCGCCCATTCCCATCCATTTTAGTTCACTGATTCCTAAGATGCCAATGTTCACTCTTGCCATCTCCTGCTTGACCATGTTCAATTTACCGTGATTCATGGACCTAACATTCCAGGTTCCTAGGCAATATTGTTCTTTACAGCATCGGACTTTACTTTCACCACCAGACACATCTATAGCTGAGTGTCATTTCTGCTTTGGCTCAGCTGCTTCATTCTTTCTGGGGCTATTAGTAATTACCCTCCACTCTTCCCCAGCAACATATTGGATACCTTCTGACCTAGAGGGCTCATCTTCCACTGTCATATCTTTTTGCCTTTTCATACTGTTCATGGGGTTCTCGTGGCAAGAATACTGGAATGGGTTGTCATTTCCTCCTCCAGTGGACCACATTTTTTCAGGACTCTTCACTATGACCTGTCCATCTTGGGTGGCCCTGCACAGCATGGCTCATAATTTCATTGAGTTACACAAGCCCCTTCAGCACAACAAGGCTATGATCCATGAAGGGGTTTCCTCCTTATATGTTGTAAAGAACCAATGTCAATGAAAACCAGTGAAGCAGCTGCAGTATATACATAGTAAAAAAATGTGCTGAGCAGTCTAAAGATATAGATTCTGGCCTGATTGAGGTTACTGAGTAGCCAGATGGCCTTGGGCGGGTTCATAACCTCTCTGGTGGTAATAATCTATCGATTATGTGCCTGGATTTCAGAACCAAAAGCCCTAGATTTGATTCTGGTTCTGCTTACTATTGTGTGACCTTGAGCAAATCACTCTCTGAGCCACAGCTTCCCCATCTCAAAATGGGAGATAATAATACCTAATTTGTTGAACTGCTATTATAGGAATTAAATAAACTATTGCAGGTAGTTGGCACAGAGCTGGCTTTCAGAAATATCTAATTATTACCACCACCAATCTCATAGTTTCACATTCTCTGTTTCTGAAATGAGGCAATAATATCTATCTTGCCTCCTGTATTCTATCTTCCAGATAGTACTATTTGTGATGATTATCATATGTGAAATAGCATTTGGGAAAATGTAAAAGACCATATAAGAATATGGGGGTATTATGAGGATAACTCAAGAGAGAACTGAATATACTATCTCTGACATCTGAGCTGACAGAGAGGATTAATCTTGACATTTTTTGAAAATGATAACTACGTCCTAAAGGTCCCTAAATATCTAGCTGAGAAAAACAAAATGTTCTTCAGGTTCTCAGAACTCCAAGGTCTTTTTTTCGTAATATATTTGGAACCCCTAAGGGATCATTTAGCTCATTGTATAAATGCAAAACAACAACAATAAAATGGAAATCAAGGGAAAGATGGTTTCACAGATCTCCCACAAAACTGGGAAATAGTTACTACAGCACAATGCAATAAAGAGGCTTACAAATTGAGTCTTAGGGGAAGGATACAAGTTCTATTTGTTGCATGTGGCTATCAGTGGCCAGAAGCTGGCTTCTTCTATTCTGTGAAGTGCCATGTGCATAAATTTCTACACTGTCATTCCCTTTAACTCAAAACACTGGTGAACAAATAGCTGGAGCAAAGCCACGTCCAAAACATGACCACCACAACACTCAGAACATTGGCCGTCTCTTGTTGCTTAAACTCGGCCCTTAAACCACCGGCTTCCTTAACTCAGAGTTGTTGTTGTTCAGTGTGTGTCATAAATGATCTCAGAGAATCTTAGGGACGGGGTCTTAGAAATCTTCTATCCCCCACAACTCCCATTGCTGGCAGGGTCGTCTTCACACCATTCCACACAGAGGCTGGACAGTCCAGGGACAAGGCTGCCCTGCTGGTCTGGTTGCCCTTGGAGCCATAGATGACCAGTACTGGGGCTAACACAATTCCCTTGCCCTGAGGCTTTCCTGAGGGGCCTCTTGCTGGAGTAGCATTTTGGTCTTTTTTTGCAGCCCCAAGGATTCCAAGAAGGATTTGGGGGCAGATGTGAAATAAGCTCCCTCTCTCTCATTCAGAGTATGGCAGACATTGTTCTTCTTCTTCTTTTTTTTAAAGCAAGTACACAACAGTGTTGACTCTCACTGAGTTACCCATCAACAAACACCCCTAAAACTTCTCCCCATTACTTGCTATCAAACCAAGCTCCTGCCTTCATTTTAGGACTTACCACAATATTTTGCTAACTTAAGTGTGGAACTTTACATGACCCTGTGTAACATTTAGACTCACTGGCTCAGAAAGCTTATTACGGTGGTTAAGAGTGTGGGCTTTGGTGTCAGACAACTGGTCCCTGCTCCATCTGTGCCTCTGTGGCTGGAGGACTTGAGGAAATAACTTAGCATCTCTGTGCTTCTATATTTGCCTATCAAATGGAGTATTAACAATGTACAACTCAGAGGGTGCTTGTGAGGATTAAATGAGGGAATCCATGGAACACATTTAGCTTTCTGCCTGGTCCATGGTAAGTGCTCAATAAATGTATTTGTGGTTGTTATCAGCAAACCCATCCCATCAACCTACACAGATCTTTTTAAATCCAGTCTCTCTTATTGGATGTGTGAGCCATCTCCTTCAACTTTGAGGCAACCATATGTTACACAAACACATCTTCTCTGCTTTCATCAAAATTTTAAGTGAGAGAAGCGGATAGAACAGTATCAGCAAACAGATTCCTTACTGTGATGATCTCCCTCTAGATTGTCATCAATCCAAGCTCAAAACCACTTGGTTACATTTGTTCAACCAGCTCTGAGTTTACTTAATTAACCCAACGAGACATCACGGATACAATAAAAATCTCTGCCAAACACCTCAACTCTACTCTATGACATTCCCATAAGCAATCAAATGAAATGTAAAAGAAGGAAATAGGAATGCTTGGCTTTAATGAGCTCATACTGGCTTTTAATAATCATCACAAGGTGTCATTTGCTTTGGTGGTAAGATGAGAGCAGCTCTGTGTAGGGCTCTGAGTCAAGCATTTTACATAGATTATCTAATTTCATCTTCAAAACAACCCTTTGAGGTTGGGGTTATGATGATCTCTCTCCTCTTTTACAGAGAAGGAAAAAGGCTTAGTTCATACGTTTTATAAATGGCTGATCAAGCAGTCAAACCCAAATCAGACTCTAGAGACTAAATTATCCAAGTGTACATTATCTCCCTTTGGTACTGAATGACAGCCTAAGACTATACGAACTCACAGCTAGGGTCCAGTCCCAGCCTTGCAGGTCCAGAAACTTGACATTGTCTGTATCCCAGAGTTGACAAGGGTTAGTTCTCACACCTCACCTTAACCAAGTTCATAATAAACCAGTGCTGCAAATCAGAATGCCAATTTATTGCTTTACAATAGTGATGTATCTATCACACAGACTAAGATACTCATAACATTCTGACCAGAGCATTTCCCCCTTCAGACAGTTCTACCTACAGAGGCAAATGATAATCATGAGGTATCAGAAAGAGGAGCTTGCTATAGAACTGGAATGTCGAACTGAATTTCCTACAGAGGAAGGCTCTAGCCAGGGGAACTGAAACCTTGAAGACTCCCATTCCTATAGACATTTACAGGGGACACAGAGCACAACCAGTGTTCACTTTGGATGCTTCTGATGTCGACTAGCTTCCTTTCTGACACATTTGTGTTTTACTTAGGTTTAATCTTGCCTGCAGAATCCCATGGACAGAGGAGCCTGCAGGCTCCATGAGGTTGCAAGAGTTGGACACAACTTAGTGACTAAACCACCACCTTGCCAGTCTTTGGCTTAGAGATCATCATTCTCTTTAGATGAATTTCCACATCTTTGCTCTAATCCATTCTCTGATGGCCATATATATAGACAAAGTTTACTTCCCAATCAAGTCCTTGAGTAACTCCCATATCTAGTCTAGACTCGATAACATAACCAGTTTTGGCCTAAAACCTTTGACTCAGTTAAGAAAAACAGGCACTCTCCTACTATCTTTTTTATTTTCTTTCTTAGTGTGTGCATGCGTGCTAAGTTGCTTCAGTCTTGTCTGACTCTTTGTGACCCTATGAACTACAGCCCACCAGACTCCTCTGTCCATGGGATTCTCCAGGCAAGAATACTGGAGTAGGTTGCCATGCCCTCCTCCAGGGGATCTTCCTGAACCAGGGATCAAACCCACATCTCTAATGTCTCTTGCGTTGGCAAGCAGGTTCTTTATTGCTAGTACCACCTGGGAGCCCCCCCTTTTTGGTATAGAAATAGGATTTGAGATGTTCTTTTTCCTCTCTTCTTCTCAGAGTGGTGTCACTGGGGAAAGGGGAAAGAGAAAGAGCAATGTGATCAGAGAAAAGAAAAAGGACTATTAACTGATTTGTTATATAGCCCTGCGTTATTTGTTATAAAAGGCATGCATTACTTTCATGGTTAAAAATTCCAATGCTTTAAAAAAATAAAAGTTATCTCATTTGATAATATAAATATTCCCTACGATATACCTTCACTGGAAGTCTAGTTGACTCTTAAACACCTCCAGTAATGGAAACTCACAGACTCTTGAGGCAATTCATCCCATGTTTGGACAGCTCTGTTAGAACAATCTTCATATTCAGTTCAAAATCTGTCTCTGTGTAGCTTCTGCCCACGGCCTTGGTTCTGTCTGTCTCTTGGGCCCCAAAGGACACATCCCATCCTGCTTTCCCTTAGACACTTGAAGGTCTCATGCCAGCTTAGGTACTAAGCACAGTATAACCCTACTTGCTCGTCTTTTCTTCTGGTTTAAGTATTTTCTAGGGTTTATGAGAAGGATGCTGAAAGATGACAGAACAGGATACATGCTGTGAATGTTTTCTAGACTGTGATTCCTGAGACTGAGCCAGAACACCTTGGATTCCCAAGAATCTGTCACGGAAGAGTTTACTGCCTTGTTATAACACTCTCACTTACAGGGAAAACAAAAAACAAAAAACAGGTAGCCAGATGCTAATAAAGGCTCTAAGCCACAGTTCACAGAAAGAGTCCAGTGTACAAGCAGTCAGGCCCTTGAACTAAAAATGGAAGTAGTCCTATATGCAAACAAATCAGAATCACTTGGCATTGGGAGAGGAGGGCAGAAGGAAGGGTCTTAGAGAATGTTCTTGTTGATTTTAGACATTCCTACCTAGGAAATGCACCCCGAGCAATGCTCTCATCCTGACCACAATCCATTAGTCAGAGAGAAGACCAAGGAAAACAATGCAAATTTTGAAGTGTGGGAACATCACTAACACTGAACTGAAGCTTGAGAAGTTGAAAGTGAAAGTGACTGGAAATGAAGTGAAAGAGTTCAGTGGTAAAGAATGAAATGTGAAATTGAAATAACATTTGAAATGAAGCACACTTCTCATTGCCTTTCATTTAACTCTGTGACTCAAACTGGGAATTCCTGTAACACATTCAGAATCCTAGTAAAGTGACCTACCTACTCTTTTCTGATGACCTTATCATAAATATCTGGGGAATAACTCATTCCCTGTCATTGTGATAATGATCAGAAGAACATCTTCGCTTCTGCAGAGTGCTCTGTGGATGACAAAGCACTTTCCCACTTCTCATTTAACCCTCAGATCAACTCTGTGAGGTGGAGATTATTGTCTGTCTGTTACGGGTAAGGAAACTGCTTTAAGCTCAAGGTTTTTTTCCTATGATATTACAGCAGCTGAGGTTGCTATCACCGTCCACCCAGACTTCACCAAAGGCAACCATGACAGACAGGATGATCACTCCACTACCCTTAATTAGCCCGTGTCCTAGTCAACCAAATAAGCGAGCCCTGTTTCTGCAATAATTCACGTCTATCTATGTACCCTACACTGGGTTATCATCCTTAACGTTTTTAAAGGAAAACACAGACATGGACGAGAATGTTTTCAAGATAGTACTATTTATTTGGTCCTGGTGTACCTGATACTGCAACATAAAATACTGGTCATTTTTATTTGTTTCAGGCATGCACCTAAAAACTGTGGTTCCATTGTTACCCGGTCTCAACTTTTCTAACTAGAGACCTATTCTCAAGATATTCCTAGAGTGTGCTTCACTCAGATTAATACAGCCTGATGAAATTTCAGTGCCAAATAAGGAGAAAGATTATGTGCTACATTCCCTGGAGGTATATTACAGCCTGGCAAGTAGCTTCCTGCAATACCCATTTTAAAAGATTAGCAGGAGGAAGAAAACCAAGGTTACAATAAAAGATTCATTACTAAGAGTTCCCAGTATAATTCCTTTCTTTGAAACCTAAACATAGCATCTTCTAACATGATGGAAGTCAAGGCACGAGTATCCCAAGGGCAGTAGATCCCTGAATGTACTGAATATTTTTCTATCATTTTCTCAAAAGCAGATTTAAAGGAACATTCACATTTTTTTAGACCGAAACATTCTTCTTTCTCCTGACTTCAGTCCTTTCAAATGCTGAATAAAAATGAAATGAGTAAGACAAAGACACTTTTTAAATTCTCTTGGAAAATCTCATCTTTTTGAAGGGAATCATGGTGAGAGGGACAAGTTCTCTGGAGAGAGTATCAGTGAAGCTGATAACAAGGCCCTGGGAACCAGAGAGATTACCCATCAAAGGCCTCTCAGAGACCGTCAACAGAGGTTGCTGCACAATCGGGCACTACCCTGAACTCAGGAGGGACGATGAACAGTTCTCAAAGGCCCTTGGTCACCTCACAGTGCCCAGCATGGTGCCTGGCTCACACAGCCTTCTGTAAATATCTGTTGACTAAAATCAGATAAAATGCAAACAAGTTCCTGTATGTCCCAAAATGTTAGACATTAGCATGTAGAACATGCTATTGGAAGTAAAGTGGAATGCTCGCCACTGGAAGAAAAGAGAAAGAAATACTATTTTTAAGCTACTGTCTTTGCGTCTTGTAATACGAAGGATAAGAAAATCTTCCTGGTCCATCAGAGTTTGCCAAATGGGATTACCCATCAAGACGAAAGCACTTCCACAAAGTGCAACAGCTTAGAGAATAGCTGCAACCACTCAACAAAACAGAACTTCACAGATTTACAGAATGCATCTCCACAGATTCCTTTCAGCTCAGAATAGACTGTACCTTCAGATCGCTCACAGGGTTTGCATGTGGGTGTGGCTACCAAACTGCTGCTGAGCCCAGTATGACTCTGTTACAGGACAGGTTGTCACCACACAGATGTGGTACATAGCATCTAAAGTATAACACATAACCCCAAAGAGGTTTTACTGTTGACTAGAGATGCTGTGATGTATGGTACAGCTGCAGAACTGGGAGAGAGGTCAACTGGCCTGAGTTCAAGCTCCACTCTCTTCCAGCTGTGGGGCCACGGACACGTTATTTCACCTCTCTGAGCCTTGGTGTTCTCATCTGGAAAGTGAGAGGCTTAAAGCAGTTGACCTCAGAGATCCTTTCTGGCTTTTAGCATTTCTAGCACATCTGACTCTGGGAAGAAAAACAACTAAAATCAAACCCTGTATTGCTTACATGCCACGTAAGAAAACAGGTTGATGCATCAACAGGTCACAGAGATATGGATCCCATTAGCAAAAGCTCAGCCTTTCTGTGGCTGAAAGGAATGAGAGGAATATTTTGGCTTTCAAAGTAGGCAAAGATTTGGTTTGGACGTCTCTCTAAAAAGACAGCATGTCTCAGCAGTAGAAATGGTGCCAGTAGCCACAGGCTGGGTCACTGCCTTTAGTGAGGGAGGCCCAGCATGCAGAACACAAATTTCTTAATTACCATTACAATAACCTTTACCACACCTTGTTTTTCTTGGGGGCTCTTCTGGTCAGGTAATCTGAGTTAGTAGATTCAACCCAATTTATAAAATTTGAGACTTTTTCCCACTGTAGGTAAGATTACATGCTATTTTAAGAAACCTCTTGGGGGATGAGGAAATATGTTGTTTTTCTTTTAAATATTATACTGTATATCGATTCCAAATGCTAACTGAGCTTTTAAAGAAAAACATGAGTTCCCTAAAAATAGTCTGTCTACAATGCCTCTTAGATTTGGTCATTTTATACACAGAACATACTTGCTTATTAGCATGTAATTAGAAACAAAATGATATTTGGTGAACATATCTAAAAGAAAAAGGAAATGTGAATATCCCCCAAATATTTAATCAAATTTTATCATAATTAGCCTGAGCTACGTGGCCACGTTAAAGTTGTACTCTCAAAAAATTTTCCAATGAGCCCTAGTTTGTAAAATCTTTGGTAATCAAATAAAAAATCCAAAGGTTTAGTCTCAATCTTCAATTTTTTTCTGACCATTTTGAAGTATCTGACTATTGAAAATCTTTCCAGTCTTGACCATCATGACTCTACTGGCTTCTCCTCCTTTTTTTTTGACTCCATTTTCTGTATCTCTTTCCCTGAGCTATTCTTATCTTTACTACAATTTCTTCATGTATCTCAAAATTCAGTGACTTTCACTTTCTTTCCACTTTCACTATCTTTCTCTTGTCTTTGGATTTGGCAAACTCGACTTACGCCTTACTCTGTGTGGGTGACACCCTAACCTAAACACTAAACTTGATGCTTTCCCGTGAGTTTCAATTTTCTGTCTCTTTATTGCATGCTGGACTTCTTTACCATTTTGCCTTATCATTATTTCAAACTTAAAGTCATAGAAAACTGAATCAAGCAAGGAAGAAACCTGTGGGAATGGACTAAAATTGGAAGTATAAGAATGAATTCAGTTTCTAAAATATGTATATGTATGTATGTATATACGCACATGTGAATGTATGTATGTAATTCTCAACTCTGTCCACAAAAGGCCAAGAAGCAAAGATACTCCAATAGCAATGAGCCCACCTATTCCCAGAATTTGGTCTCTAATACCATTCCACTACAAAACAACTGAGGATTCTTGGAGAAATGGGCAATTTGAGGACTAGGAAGGGATACGTACAGATGAGCCTAAGATAACTTACTATGTCAAAAAGTAAGAAAGTAAATATTTTTAAAAGAAAGGGAAATAAATGGTGCGGATATGGCACAAAAACACATTAGCCAAATCTGGGACAATTTGAGCACCAAAGTGATTCAGTACAGTATTGACCATTAAAACAAAACAAAACAGGAATCCATAAATCCAAACTGGTAAGGGATGGATGGGGGAAGAGATGGATGGATAAATAGATGAGAAAAAGAAAGAGCTCTTTTGCTTACTGGAAAATATCTAGTGATGACTGATAAGTGTGGCGGGAATGTTGGAGTTGGAAAATTGTGATTTTGCAACTATCTTAAAAAGTTTGGATTATGAAAGAATCATTAATGGACAGTAACTCTGGGTGAACCATGACGAATAAGATATTTGTTTCCCACTGACTGCTCAGTGTTTGCAAGGGGAAAATAGTACCTATGTAGAGGAAAATCTAATAATACCTTGACCTGATGATTAAAATTTACATCCCAGTGAGAGGCAGATGAACATTATGTGCCTCCAGATATGATAACCTGAGAAGAACAAAACATTCACCTGGCTCACAAGGCATAACTCAAGCCTAATCATGAGGAAACTGAATAAAACAAATTAAAAATAAAAGGGGGTGGGAGGTAGATAGACGAACCATAGTCTTCAAAAATATCAGTCATAAAAGAAAATGAAAGGCTATGAATATGTTCCAGTTCCAGATGAAAGGAGACTAAAAAGGAAAGACAATTAATTGTAATACTTAAACCTAGACTTTTTTCCTGTGCTAGAGAGAAAAAAATGCTGTGAAAGACACTGTTGCATTACTGACTTAATTGAAAAAACTGGAATATTAGTGATAGTGTAGATAAACGCATCTAATCAAATTTACTACAGCTGATAATTCTCTACAATGGTTATGTAAGAGAATATCCACTTTCTCTGAAATACAAACTTAGTATTTGAGGGTAAAGGATCAAAATAGCCATATCTGAGAAAAATTATGTATATGTACATAGACAACTGATAAATTATAAAGCAACTGTAGTCAAATATTACTGGGTAAAGGTACTCGAATATGCTGTTTTTATTTTGCAACATTTTTTGCACTTCCCAAGAAAAAGTAAGAAACTAAAACATACACACCAAAAAACAACCAAACCAACCAACCAATCTGGACTGAAAATCACTTTTCCCTATTTCCAAGACAGTGGTCTCTGTCTTCTGTTGACTTCATGCCCCCAACAAGCTTAAAATATTGCATTTTTCCTCAGGCCTATTCTCTCCCCCATCTCTCAGAGCGATTTCACCATATACTGCCTATTCACCCTTCCTAATGTTCCACATCCATCCCTTCTTTCGAATTCCTACAATTACCTTCTTATTTCAAACATCTGGGCTGTGCCGTGCTCAGTCACTCAGTTGCATCTGACTCTTTGTGACCCCAGGGACTGTAGCCTGCCAGGCTCCTCTGTCCATGGAATTTTCCAGGCAAGAATACTGGAGTGGGTTGCCATTTCCTACTCCAGGAACAAACATCAAACATCTACCATTTTACAATAAAGTATTGTTGCAGTCTGTAGATTCATCACTCCAACTGTAGGCTCTCTACACTGAAACATCTTATGCTTATTTATCTTAATCGTCTCCCAACAATGTTATTTTCATTCTGTCACTCATTGACTCAGATTTTCACAATGGACTCGTATTGCCTCATATAAGTGAATAAATCAATTCAAAAAAGGGCCTAACTTCTTAGTCTAACTTTAAAAAAGAATTAATTGCATTTTGTCGGCAGAAGAAAGCTGAAAACATCAGAGGCCAAAGAAGAAAGTCAAACTCATCTCAGAACATACTGCTGTTTTGAATCCTCTCTAATTTTTTCCCACAAAATAAATATAAACACTTTACAAAATTGGGACCACAGTGTATATTCCATTTCATAACCTACATTTCCATTCTTCCCTATACCACAAGTATTTCCCCACTGGAATAAATATTTTATACAGCATGATTTTAGTATCTGTAGAGTACTCCATTCTCTACTTCTAGTCTTATTCAATCAGTTTCCTGAGAATTTCCCCTCCAACTTTTCATTTTTATAAATAGCACAAATAAAAATATTCATACAGACATATTTTATACTCATTTCTTAATGATCTCCTTAGGATGAATGGCTGTTTTTGTAAACTTAAATTGAATCACATCTTCCACTGCTTCGTGAATACAAAACACACTATTGAGCTTTTTGACTGCTATGCGTTTACTCCCTTTCTCTTGTTGCCTTTGTGACTCCTCTGTGCCAATCTTCAACAGAAGCAGGCAACATATTTTAAATGTCCCTGTATCAGAAGTCCTCAAAAAACGGTCTTGGAGTGACTAACATCCTATTTACTCTCCCAGGCCTCACTCATGTCTCCCATCTCCCACAGGGCCTTCCCTATAAAAACTGCAGGCCACAGTTATCACTCCTTCCTGATAACCACTGACACAAAAAAGACAGGATATATTTTTCTCTCACTGACAAGCAGATAACAAGTTTGTGCATCTCCACTTGGCAGGGAAGAGAAACACGACATCATGAAAAGGTAATTTACTTGCCAACGGTCTGGTTCTGAGTCTCAGCGTCTGACTTTGTGCCCTAAGATGAGAAGAGTGTTCCCTGGGAAATTTTCTGTGATACTAAATAAATCCATCCCTGTTAGGCCCTAAATGTCTGACGAAAGCACGTGCTGACTGGGTGAGCTTAAAGTTAAAACCAAATGGCTTTTAAATAAATTACACGCATGAGTACTTCAGGTTAATGAATTCTCTTTGCAAAACTATCACTAAGATTCAAGCACTGTCCTTTTCATTGCTTTCAAGTAGATCTATTTTACTAGATCTGCGCTAAAATGTCTGAAAGGGGGCTTTATAGAATCTACTTTAATAAATAGATACAAAGATTCATACTTAAAAGATCGATACAGTATGTATTAACAGAAACTTCTGAAGGGTGTGAAAGCACTTGAGAAAGATTTTTCTCTTAAATTATTTCAATATGAAACTTCTTAATATGATTGCATTTAAAAAACAGATTCATGAGTAAACAGAATAGCAATGAAGATCCAATATTTAAGCAAAGCAGTCAAAACTACTTTGGAGTAAACTTTTTATCCTATCATAGCTTCTGGAAATCCAGTTGCTGCCTTTATATATTTAGAGAAAAAATCAATGTTTTATTTTACTAAGTTGTTTCAAGAAAAATTTTAAGCATAAATGAACTAAGTAAAGGGCAGAGACACCACCAGAGTTGCTTTCAAGGCTAAAAAGAAAAAAAGGGTTGGGGGGTGTTCTGCAGTTTAAGTGAGAAAACACACTTTGCAAAACTTGGTGCCTCAGAAGTTGTTTTTGTCAATTTAAGAATTTTCTGTAGTAAAGTTTTATGCACACTATTTACAGTCGTAAAAGTTAATAGGTAACACTTGAAATAAAAAACAATGACAAAGCACTGTCCGTTGCCCTGTCCAAGATGGACAAGTTCCATCAAAGGGAGGTTAGAAGGAAGTAGTTAAAACCACTGTAGTAATTTCCCAATCAAAGCCTCCATTCCGACAGCCTCTCTTCTCAGGCTCCCTCATGCTGGACACTGAGATTGGTTTCATGGACAAGGAAGGTGCCACAAAAGAAATGATTAAAAACAACTAGAAGACGATTACTCCTTTGTGACTCCTGCCTGAGAGCCTGAAATCTGAGCAGAATTCATCTCAGTTTTTCTAATGAATTCCTCTGCTGCTGTCATGCGATTAATTCTCCACGTTTTCTACTACTCTGATTATTAAAAAAAAAAAAAAAAGAAGACGAAGAAGTAAAAAGGAAAAGGAGCCAGCCAATATAAACATCAAAGGGTACTCCCACTTCTGTGGCCTTCAGATATTTTCCAGAGCAGGACTGTGGGGACAAAAGAGATGGCGGGGGGGGCGAGGGAGAAGGAGTCTGCTTGCTCTGTGTTTCCTCTGGGAGACAATGAGCCAACTCGGCCCCACAACGGCACAGAGCAAGTAGGTGGCATGTTTCATATCACGAGGCAGCAAGGGTTTCCTCAGCGAGGCTAAGAGATGTTCCCTCAGCTTAGCCAAGACAGACCCTGGCTATTGCCGCGCCTCAGCGTGTGGAGGATGAGAGCTGGGCCTTCGCGAAAGACAGCCTAAGTTGCAGACATCCTGCTCTGGGCCTCAGACCAAAACACTGAAGGGGGTGGGGGGTGGAAGGGAGGAGGGACGAGGAAGGCAAATGGAGAAACTTAAAACCAGCATAACTTTTCATTTCCTGAACCTAAAGCAAATAACTGTTTGTGGTATTCACTGGAGTTGGAGGGTTTTTGGTTTTGTTTTGTTTTGTTTTTCTTCTTTTGCCAAGCCTGTAGACTCCACAAGCAACTGAAGGGAATGTTGGTCTGAAGTTAATACAATGAGACTGAATGGGAATAAATGTAAAAACCTATTACACCGATACAAGAAAGAAAACCATTACATGCCTAAGGTCAGGGTGGGAGAGTGACCAGGCTGAACAAGAGTTCATGTGAAGAAGAGGGGGGTTTGAGTTGACTGTGAACATTATGGGGGCCAGCAGTGTGGCTTGGCTGCTGAAAAATCCAATGCAATTTAAGGCCAGATCAGCAGAGGCATAGTGTTCAGAGCAGGAAAAACTAGTCCTGTGCTGCACTGGCGTGGACACAAGTGGAGTGCTGCCTCCATCGTGGGTGCTAAGTTCTCAAGTATACATGGAAAAATCTGGAACATGTTAAGAGTGTCATAGGAAAAGAAAGGGTAGGGAAATCACATCATAGGAATAATTGGAGAAACCAAAATTGTTTCAACTGGGAAAAAAGAACACTGTGGGCAGGTGAGCTATCTGCAAATACATAGATGGAGAGCTGTTTTGTGGAAGAAAGAGCAAGCATATCTCCATGACTCCAAAGGGCAGACAAATGGGCAGAAAAATAAGTCAATGTAATAAATCATTTTCTAACAATTCAAACTGTTCCAAAATGGAAAAGGCTGTTTTGTCTAAGCATTACTGCTCCATCACTGAAAGAGTTCAAGGTTTAATGAGCACCTGGCAGGGACGTTATAACTGAGTGTTCCGGGATTCAGAGGGAGACTAGTTGGATGCCTTGTCTTTCAGACTTTCTGAGTCTGAGAACCACGTAATGAGACATAAATAACATTCAAAAGAAAAGGCATCTATCATTTGCTTAAATCCTTCTATATATCAGTGAGAAATGTCATAGTCATTCCACAAAACACTATAGTTTCTTGAATTTGTATTACCATAAGGAAAACCCTGTTTCAGTTACAGTCTTAAACTAAAGAAATCCTTATTTGTAGGAATTTTAGCATTCTCATACCCTTTCAAACATTTTTCTTAACCTATTTTGCTTTCTAGACAGTTTGTCTTCAGACACACCACATGCCAAAAAAGGCATATCCTTGACATCAGGGTCTATGACTTACTCATCTTTGCACTCTTGGGGTAAGCACAGAGCCTGACACAAAGTAGATGCCCAAAAATATTTGCTAACTATTCTAGGACTGTGTGAAGTGCTGTGGAGGGAGCAATAAACAAAACAGGCCTGGTCCTAGCTGTTGTGCAATTTATAGTCTAGGGTGAGCCATCAATATTAAACAAAGAGTCATACAATGGAACACATAATCATAAGACTATAACAAACTTTTATTTCATTACTATAACAAATACAATTAGTAAAAAGTAAATAGGAAGATGAGGGATTATAAATGGAAATCTAATTTTCTTAAAGCAGTGATCTTTATACAGAGTCCTACAGGAAAACAGGAGGAGTAGGATGGGTAAAACTAGGAAGAGGAAAGAACACATGCATAGGTGTTGCTCAGATCATGAACTCCTTATTGACAAATTCAGACTTAAATTGAAGAAAGTGGGGAAAACCACTAGACCATTCAGGTATGACCTAAATCAAATCCCTTATGATTATACAGTGGAAGTGAGAAATAGATTTAAGGGACTAGATCTGATAGACAGAGTGTCTGGTTCTATGGACAGAGGTTCATGACATTGTACAAGAGACAAGGATCAAGACCATCCCCAAGAAAAAGAAATGTAAAAAAAGCAAAATGGCTGCCTGAGGAGGCCTTACAAATAGCTGTGAAAAAAGAGAAGCAAAAAGCAAAGGAGAAAAGGAAAGGTATTCCCATTTGAATGCAGAGTTTCAAAGAATAGCAAGGAGAGATAAGAAAGCCTTTTTCAGTTATCAGTGCAAAGAAATAGAGGAAAACAATAGAATGGGAAAGACTAGAGATCTCCTCAAGAAAATCAGAGATACAAAGGGAACATTTCATGAAAAGATGGGCTCAATAAAGGACAGAAGTGGTATGGACCTAACAGAAGCAGAAGATATTAAGAAGGGGTGACAAGAATACACAGAACTGTACAAAAAAGATCTTCAAGACCCAGATAATCACGATGGTGTGATCACTCACGTAGAGCCTGCAATGTGAAGTCAAGTGGGCTTTAGGAAGCTTCACTATGAACAAAGCTAGTAGAGGTGATGGAATTCCAGTTGAGCTATTTCAAATCCTAAAAGATGATGCTGTTAAAGTGCTGTACTCAATATGTCAGCAAATTTGGAAAACTCAGCAGTGACCACAAGACTGGAAAAGGTCAGTTTTCATTCCAATCCCAAAGAAAGGCAATGCCAAAGAATACTCAAACTACCACACAATTGCACTCATCTCATACACTAGTAAACTAATACTCAAAATTCTCCAAACCAGGCTTCAGCAATATGTCAACCGAGAACTTCCAGATGTTCAAGCTGGTTTTAGAAAGGCAGAAGATCCAGAGATCAAATTGCCAACCTTTGCTGAATCATCGAAAAAGCAAGAGAGTCTCAGAAAAACATCTATTTCTGCTTCATTGACTATGCCAAAGCCATTGACTGGGTGGATCACAACAAAGTGTAGAAAATTCTGAAAGAGATGGGAATACCAAAACACTTGACCTGCCTCTTGAGAAATCTGTATGCAGGTCAGGAAGCAACAGTTAGAACTGGACATGGAACAAGAAACTGGTTCCAAACAGGAAAAGGAGTACGTCAAGGCTGTATACTGTCACCCTGCTTATTTAACTTTTATGCAGAGTACATCATGAGAAACGCTGGGCTGGAAGAAGCACAAGCTGGAATCAAGATTGCGGGGAGAAATAAACAATAACCTCAGGTATGCAGATGACACCACTCTTAGGGCAGAAAGTGAAGAGGAAATAAAAAGCCTCTTGATGAAAGTGAAAGAGGAGAGTGAAAAAGTTGGCTTAAAGCTCAACATTCAGAAAACTAAGATCATGGCATCCGGTCCCATCACTTCATGGGAAATAGATAGGGAAACAGTGGAAACAGTGTCAGACTATTTTGGGGGGCTCCAAAATCACTGTAGATGGTGATTACAGCCATGAAATTAAAATATGCTTACTCCTTGGCAGGAAAGCTATGACCAACCTAGATAACATATTAAAAAGCAGAGATATTACTTTGTCAACAAAGGTCCGTCTAGTCAAGGCTATGGTTTTCCCAGTAGTCATGTATGGATGTGAGATTTGGACTGTGAGGAAAGCTGAATGCAGAAGAATTGATGCTTTTGAACTGTGGTGTTGGAGAAGACTCTTGAGAGTCCCTTGGACTGCAAGGAGATCTAACCAGTCAATCCTAAAGGAGATAAGTCCTGGGTGTTCACTGGAGGGACTGATGCTGAAGCTGAAACTCCAATACTTTGGCCACCTGATGGGAAGAGCTGAATCATTGGAAAAGACCCTGATGCTGGGAAAGATTGAGGGAAGGAGGAGAAGGGAACAACAGAGGATGACGTGGTTGGATGGCATCACCGACTCAATGGGCATGAGTTTAGGTAAACTCCAGGAGTTGGTGATGGACAGGGAGGCCTGGCATGCGGCGGTTTTTGGGGTCGCAAAGAGTCGGACATGACTGAGCAACCAAAGTGAACTGAAAAGGTGTTGAAAGATGGGAAAGAATGAGGAGAAGCACGAATGGGATCATGCAGGACCTCAGGGGTCACACTGTTATTTCCAGGTTTCATCATCAGTGCAAAGGGAAGCCAATGAAAAATTTTAAACAAGGAAGTGGGATAAAACCATCATGCTGGCCGCTGTGTTGAAAAGATCAGAACAGTATATTTCAACCCATTAATGGATCATGAAGTGAATTTAGTTTACCATGACAGTATAAAAAAAGAGAAAAAAAACAGAATTAAAAAAATATCAGACTGTGTCATACAGAGTAAAAGTATTATTTTATGACTCTCTCAGAGTTACTTACAGAAACAAAGCACAGAGATACATGTACTGTGGGCATCGTGAATGTATTTTTTATTGTGAGTCATAGTCAAAAAATGTTGAAAGCCTCTAATGAGAGGGATTAAGAGCAACACCTCAGAAACCAGTTAGAAGGTGAATGGAGTAGTCACAAGGGTAAATAAGTTGAGAAGTGGACAGATTCAACACATATCCTGGAGACAGACATCGAAAGGACTTGGGGATCATTTGTATTTCAAGGGCAAATTAAAGGTAGACGTCGAGAATGATCAGGTTTCTAGTACCCATTAACTTGGGAAAAAAATGAATAAATGAAGACAGCACAGTAAACCTAGCTAAAATCTGGAGTTTTCTTCAAACTATCGAAGAAAGCAAAAATGATTCTAAACACTCAAAACAGGAAAAACTCCCCTTGGTTTCTTCAGTATCCTCTACATGAGATCTTTAGCAACATGGCCTATCTATGCCTTCTTTAGATTTATATTCCTACCAAGCAGGGCACGCATGTTCAGTAATTACAAACTGAATGAGTTAATGAATGGAGTAAAATTAAAAAAAAAAAAAAAAAAAAAAGCAGTCTTGCGGGAAAATAAAATGTTCTGTGTTTCTTAAAGGAAGAATAAATTAACTTGATAGATCTTTCTAATAAGTTGCCACTTATTAATAGAAAGTTACATTTTACAAAACTAAAAGAAGAATCTCTTTAATTAAAATCATACTATAAAAGCACTCTTATTCCTTTTATCACAGAGCACTCATCAATCTTCAAATCTCTTCTACCACACTGTCATACCTCCTCATTTTGTGTACAAAAGTGCAAGAGACTCAGGTTCTAAATTCACAGCCTCAGTATTACTTTGATTACTTCCATTACTTGGTAGACAGCAGGTATAATCCTCAGTTAAATGGAAGTAATGAGTCATGGAGAAGATTCAAGAATCTAAAGCCACCTAGTAGCAAAATCCACAGTAATCCACTCCTTGCCTTCTGGTTCGTAGTTAGTCATGTGACACTTTGATAATACCCTTCCGAACTAACATCATATTTTGTTGACTTTGGTACATATGAACTGCCTATTAAATTTCCTCTCCTTCCTGGGGAAGACATAGTGTCTTCTACTTTTACTGTATTGTCCATGATACTTAGCAGTTCCGAACAGAGGAGACACTTAAGATTTCTCGACTGAAGGACTAGTAAGATGAAAATGTTGATCTCTTGACTTAGAGGTTGTTACACTAGACTCTGCCCCCTTCATCAAACTGTATTGGCTTTGCATGCAAAATAGCATGTCTTCCATTACAAAATAGCAATTGCCTTTTTCCAAAATGAAAAACATTTTCCATTGTAAGCTACACTTGCAGCTGTGATGTTGAAATGTCCCTCAAGTAAAGATTTTTATCTGTGTTGCAAAGGGGGAAAGTGTAGCTCATAAGCTTAATTCTTTAAACAAATCCAGTAACTCTGTTCCTTTGGTCCCAGACAGCCCTCTTGGCTTGTTTGTTTGTTTTAATGTCCCACGCTATTTACCCCAAGTTCCTGTAATAATCTGTCTAGTGCGTGTGATCACATTAAGATAGACTATTGTTGGTACAATGAATATGATCCCTATTATCTCCTACAGTTGACATGCCATTCCACATAAAAAGAGCATTGAAAATGTGGGTACAAGGAGAGAGGAAGCCCAGGGGTAAGAAGCTTGAAGGAGGCCTAAACAAACACATTCAGTCAGAGAAGCTCATTCTCCAGCATTCTTGTCTCAACCTGACTTGGTCAAATAGATTGAAGGCAGATATCACCTCTTGTTCTGGCCAACTATCCATCTTAATCTTTGGGTATCTTAGAAAAATGCAAAGCTGTTATGTCACACTCTGTCACTGAAAACTTGAGGTATTCCTTTTCAGATTAACACTATTATAAACAGACTTCTGAATTTGATCAAGAGTTTTCCTCTCCTTCTCTTATCCCTTCCTCAAAGCAGTTCTGAGAAATGTTTCCCTATGTTAATGGAAAAACAAGAGATGCACACGGCTTTGTATCAAGTCAATCATTTGGATGCAGCATGAAGATAGAGCCCTGGTCCTCAGTAAGTCTGCCTCTCATAGAGGAGTAAAATGTGCACAAAATCAATTAAAACACAAGGTAGAGTAAAATAGTGCTTCAGTAACAGGCCAAATAAAATGGTTCAGTGAGCAGCATTTAAGTCCAGGTGGTAAGCAGAGGGCAGAATTTCATGATGAAAGGAGTACTTCGGCCTTATCTCTAAGGATGTCAAATACTGTAGAACACCAGTTTGCAGTAATGAGACAGGTTGGGACCGAGACCTGGGACCCTTTGCTATCGTGCTTGTCCCTGGACAAATGTCTCCTCAAGCAACAAAATAAAAGAAATAAGGGAAGAAAAATAACCACATACATGTGCATTTGGGACAAATTATGGACAACAAGATACAAAAAGACCAGAAACCCAACTGCCACTTCCTAAGAGCAAGGAGCAAAAGCAGGGTACTATGCATGTTCCCTGCACACAATACCACCAAAAGGATGGGCAAAACACCTAAGCTTCCCTCAGGCCCAACACCTGAACCCACCCCTACCCTCACTCCATATAAGGAACCAGCTTGCCCCACCTTAGGAAGTGAGCAAGCAAGGGAAACAGTTACTTGTGCTCACTCCCTCCTGCTGCAACAGGAACCCAGACAATGCTTTGCCTGAATTTCCTGTCTAGCCTCTTATCTATTTCTATTGATTAAGGAGGCCAAGAACTCTGGTTGGTAACAGTAACAGCAAAATCCAAACCACACAGGAGGTATACTATACTTAGGGAACCATATGAAACCAGTTTGGCCAGTGGAGAGGGCTCACAAGGGATCATCAACTGAAGAGTTAAAAGCTCATGTAAATGAAATCCACAAAAAGCTATCAGTAAAAAATAAATTTGATTTCAAACTTTGGAAACATTTTGAGTGCCTCAAAGAGAAAGCAGCTACCCCAGCTTTAGTTTTATCCAAATCCAATTTAGGATGAAGCTGACAAATCAACAAGTCTGAGAGCATAACCTATTACTTAATTCTTAGATTTAAAAAATTCATTCTCATACATGATCAATTCCAAAATTCATTCACAACATGATCCTACCCTAATTCCTGGATATGACCCCCTCTTTTGACAAGGATAACTCACAAGATGAATAAGATAGGATATAAAAGTTTAAAAATGAGAGAGACTGACATTTAATGTCTCAGCCATTAGTTTGGGGGGTGGGGGTAGGGGAGGAGGGGCAGTTAAAAGAGCTGCCTGGAGAGATCTGGTCTGACTGTTTACATTAACATCAGCAGAAACATATGGTTAAAGACAGACAACTTGAATTCTAGATAGCAAAAATGTGCTTTCAGGGAACCAATATGTAACTTTTAGTGATAGTGACTGACATATAAGAATTAATCAAGTTTGGGACCAACTGAAAGGAATAGTCTGAAGAACACTGTCTTAGTGTTCTACTGGTCATCAGCTGAAACATAAAGTTTATAACATGATCATTTAAATTCAGAAGAGTAAAATCTGTTCTCCAAGAGGCCAATATACAATATTCAATAACTTTTGAAAATCACATGAAGTCCTCTTCTTTTCATGATGAAAGATGAAGGAGCATCCAAAAGGAAGACCTCATGAAAGGCTCCTTTCAAACAGTGGCCCTTGCTGCATCCTCTTGATTAAGGGCTCATAAGTAAAAGGAAACAACAGCAGCAACTTATGATTAACCATGGTATAGTATTTCAAACAGTGAATAACATTATAGTTATTGCAACCAACAAAAAACTCCTTACATTGGTTCAACATGACCTTGATTTTTGTCTGGCCTGTAGGTGACCTGAATTGAAGAGAGATGCCTGGGTTGAAATTTAACTCGGGGCCTGAGACGCTATATCACATGGCTGGAAAGTCAGTAATGTTGCAATTTCAGGAACCCCTGCTCCACTCAATGTGATTGGATGGTGTAAGGGTGAATCTAAGAAGAGCAGTGAAAAATAAAGGTTATTGGTCAGTCTAGGACAGCCCTTGAATAATGTCCAAACATTTGTGAACAGTCTGAATAAACCACTCATGTTATTTTTAAACAACCAAGGTAACTTTACTGCCTGCCATGGGCAAGTGCCCTCTAGATTAACGTGGTAAACAATTCCTGAGTGATTTATGATACAAATTATTTCTCTGCCCTTTACTGAGGGCAGAACTCTTCAGGAGAGCAGGAAAAGGCTTTACCTCTTGATTTATAGGTTAAGACCAAAACAGTCTGAGTTTTTCTGAATATGAGAATCTATGCTTAAGTAAGACCTGGGCTTTAAAAGAGAGATCATACCTCCAATTAATAAAAATAATTGAAAAAAAATAAAAAATAAAAGTTATGTCTGCCTTCAAAAAAAAAAAAAAAAAAAAAGAGATCGTATAAGACAAGGAAGAAAGGGTCTTCCATTATCTGCTTCCCTAGAAAGTATACACTGAGAAGCTGCCAATGTCTTCTCAGTTTTAGATAAAGACCTGATTCTAAGAACTATTTTTCCCCTGCCCATAACAGAAGAAACTAAAGGAGAGACTGACTTTTCTCATTTCACCTGGTAAGTAGTCACATCACTTAGTTCTCAGTTTCTTAACATAGACCTCAAACTACCTTTTATTGGGTTGTCCTATTAAGTGGCCTGATTATGCAATAATTTCAAACCATTACACAGAAACTCAAGTTTCCCTAAAGCAGATCTATGACCTCTATAAAACCATAATCACAGCACATATGATTAATTTTTGTCTGTTTATCACCAGTTCACATCTTAACACAATTTAAGATTTAAGCAATCACATTTCTGTTTCCAACTCTGCAAACAAAACCACTCAATCCCTCTAAAAATGAACAATAACATTTATCTAACACAGATACATTCTTTCAGCATATTTTAAAAAGCCTACAGTAATACAGCATTAACTAAAAGCATTTGGATAATTAATATTGAGAACTAAGGAGATATATATATATTTCACAGGAAATAAGAATGGTTTGCATAAATCCTCCATTTCATTACTACTAATGAAATATATGATACAAATATATACAATATATTTATAAAACAGAAACTCACAGACATAAAAAACAAACTTCTGGTTACCGAAGGGAAAAATGGAGGGGGGGATGAATTGGGAATTTGAGAGTAACATATACACACTACTATATATAAAATAGATGAACAACAAGGACCTAGTGTGTAGCACAGGGAACTATACTCAATATTTTTATATGGGAAAAGAATCTGAAAAAGAATATATACAATATAACTGAATCACTTTGCTGTATAACTGACACTAACATTACATTGTGAATCAACTATACTTCAATAAAAAATAAATTAAAAAAAGAAATATACGACATAAACCACACAAAGAACTTCAAATTTATTAGTCATCATTTAAATTAATGGGATAAATTGCTAGCTTCTAGAAAGATTATAGATTAGGGTTCTGAACAGTTCTGAACACAGAATAGATCCTAAATGGACACTTATTAAATTGAACAGTCAGTCACAGAGAGTAAAAACTAATTTTTTAAGAATAGAGAGTTGAGAAAAAATTCTAACCTGAACTTGTTACCTTTGTGTCCCCAAATCTAGAGTGTCTTGCACATAAAATAGGCATCAACAATGACAACGTGAATGAATGAGCTGATTGATTGCTTAGCTAATTAGTGGAAGAAGGGCAACTGTATAATAAAACTAAGGCTGAAAAGGGAAAAAGGCATCTGAGTTCACAAGGACAGATAAAAACACGCCCATTTGGTACTATTGTTTAGCTATTTCTAGATATACTTTTCAGAGTGAAAGAGTTTGTCACTCAGTCATGTCCAACTCTTTGCAACCCCATGCACTGTAGCCCGCCAGGCTTCTCTGTCCATGGAATTCTGCAGGTAAGAACACTTGAGTGGGTTGCCACTCCCTTCTGCAGGGGATCTTCCCAACCCAGGAAGAATTGAACCTGGGTCTCCTGCATTGCAGGCCGACTATTTACTATCTGAGCCACCAGGGAAGTCCCAAAGAAGAGTTTATAATAGGAATCAGTGTAAAGTGCTATTTCAGCCTGGAATTTTCTAGCTCAGAAAAGGTATCTGGGCCAGCCTCATTTTAAATAGGAAAGAGTGTTTATTTCCTTGGAGAGCCTAATGTAAATTAAGGGAATTGATTCCAGGATCATTTTTCAAGGAAGATTACTGAACCCTTTTGTTAAGTCAAATTACTCTGAGCAAGTTTTCTGATATTTAGCTTAAAAAAACATATATAAATACTATCTCCTTTACTATATCAGCAACTCTTAGTGAGATAAGCAATTTTGAAATTAAACATCCATTTCCATTTCTTAAGCAGTTTAAACCTAGATTTAAGAATTTAAAAGGGAAGGCACAGTTGCTTTTTACTACAAGGAATAAATAATAAGGGGAAGGCAGTTTGAGCCTAACCATATCTCTCTGTTAATGCCTCAAGTCTTAAGATTTATATTTTCCAGTAAAACTATCAAATGGGTAAGTGAGTGAGTGAGTGAGTCGCTCAGTACTGTCCAACTCTTTGTGATCCCATGGACTGTTCATGGAATTCTCCAGGCCAGAATACTAGAGTGGGTAGCCTTTTCCTTCTCCAGGTGATCTTCCCAACCCAGGGATCGAACCCTCGTCTCCTGCATTGCAGGCGGGTTCTTTACCAGCTGAACCACAAGGGAAGCCTAAGAACACTGGAGTGGGTAGCCTATCCCTTCTCCTGGGGATCTTCCTGACCCAGGAAGTGAACCAGGGTCTCCCGCATTGCAGGCGGATTCTTTACCAACTGAACTATCAGGGAAGCCCCATCAAATGGGTAGATAAATGGATAAAATTTGTTTTTGTTCATGGATCCATAATTGCTACTGACAATCCATAATTGCTACTGAGGGAACTGCTACTGAGTTATATCTCTTCACTTTTGAGGCTAGTGGCAAGGAAGTAAACAAATATACTTCGTCACAGTCCTAAAAAAAAAAACCTTTATTGTCCCCTTCCCATAAAGAAATCAACACTAGATGGACTGAGGAAATTATAATTGTTACTAATTCACTGAAGCACTTATTGAGTATCTCTGGACAGAAAGGATGAATAAAATATGGTTGTTAAATTCTGAAGGCTTACAGTCCAGGTATGAATTCAGACTGGTAAGATAAGTTTCACTCTAGCATCAGAACCACCATAATAGAACCAGCATGGAGAAGAGAGAGGAGTTCTTTACTCTGCCTAGGGAGTCCAGCAAAATCTCACCAAAGAGCTGATGAGCATACAAGCTCCACCAAGCAAAGAAGCTAACAAAATGCATCTTCACAAAGGGTAAGTCAACGCAAAAACACAAAGGTAAGAGTCAGCAAGAAAGGCAGTTTATGAAGCATGTGTACATGAAATGGGATGCTAGGAGTTGAAACTGGAGAGATGAGCCAAGAAAATCTGACCTATGAAGCTAGTGAGTTTGGATTCTATTCTGTAGAAGAGAAATTGAGAGATGTTTTTGGAGAGTGGCTAGATCAGATGTATTTCTCAGTGGATAACTCATTCCATCTTTCCAGGGCAGATCAACATCACCCTTAAATCCAATTAGTTTTCACAAGCCCTGTGCCGGAAAGAATGCCAGGATGGGGGAAAAAATTACTTTTCTGAAGTCATTAATTCATGACTCATACTATCAATACAACAATCACAAATAATAGGTTGGCCAATAAGAATGTAGGGCCATGGCCAAACTGAAAAAGCTCAGACTTTAAAAAAGTTTTGCCTTATTTTTTTAAATCACTCTCCGGCTCTCTTGTTTTTCACTTTGTAAGTTATTTACCATCCAGATCAGGGTCTAAGGGGCTCTGAAAGAAAATGAGAAAAGTAAGGAAACTGGTATCAAAAATCCTATGAAATACGTTCAAGATGTAATGATGTAACATGAGGAAAAAAATGTGCAAAACAGTATGTAACATAGAAACACATTTTTGTTCAGAAAATTCACAGTAAATGTATTCACATATGCATTGAAGAAATGTAAAGGACAAACTTGCTATCAGTAGTTAAGTCTAAGATAATGGGGGACTATTTCTTTTTCTCCATAATATATTTCTTAAAAGTCTGAATTTTATGAGTATGTACTACTTTTACAAGCAGAAAAACCACTGAAGGATCAATTTGATTTAAATAAAATCTTTCGACAGTGGCCTATAATCACAAAGGTTGTGGGAAGCCAGATAAGTGAACTAAAGCACTTCCATGTGACAGTCACCACTAACAAGCAGGTTTGCCCCATTTCTATGTGGTCAACATAACATATCAAAGACATATCTAGATTAGCAGACAATCCTCATTTATCTCCTCACTTTCTTCAGGAAAATGGCTTAATTCCTTCCTAAGGTCATTTTTTTTCCCCCAAATGTGGACTTTAAAATGATGATTTTAATACTGAATATTTTACTGTTGGTCTGTATGAGCAGCAAATAATCTTTAGCTTTTGTTTTTGTGAGAAACAAATATTCATGTTGGGCCTGCCAAATTTCCTCCTCTTGGGGGAGCAATAAACTGAAATGGTGAATTGAAGATACACAAGATGTCTCATTAGCTTCAGGTGGTAAAGAGTCCACCTGAAATGCAGGAGACCCGGGTTCGATCCCTGGGTCGGGAAGACCTCTAGGAGAAGGGAATGGCAACTCACTCCAGCATTCTTGCCTGGAGAATCCCATGGACAGAGGAGTCTGGTGGAGTACAGTCCATGGGGCCACAAAGAGTCAGATTCAACCAAGTGACTAACACAACAACAAGATGTCTTACAGTCACAGCAGGTCACAACTAAAGATCCCTGTGCCCCAACTAAGAATTGGCAGCAGCCAAATAAATCAATAATATTTTAAAAATATGTCTTCATGTGTTCCACTTCCCCTGCATAGAAATCTTTAAGGCCAAGTTTAACCTGTCAGCAATAACCTTATTATATAGTTAGCCTTCATTTTTCAAACTGTACTCTTACATCTTATTTCATGTGATTCTCCTAACTCTATGAGATAGTTGGAGCTAGAACTTATCTCCATCTTTTTGCTCTTCATGATTTTTACATTTGAAGAGATACTCAGCTGGGAAAGAGCATTAAATAGAAAAGGAATGCTTTCCAAGTGCATAAAATTCGGAGGGGGGAAAAAAAAACAGAACCAAGTCAAAGAATCATTCATAGTCTTACCACCAGACATAACACTGTTACTCCTTGTGTCTAATAATTCTTCTCTACATTCTGTTAAGTGTTGTGTTACTTGCTGAGTCATGCCCGACTCTTTACGACCCCATGGACTGTAGCCTACCACGCTCCTCTATCCATGGGATTTTCCAGGCAAGAGTACTGGAGTGGGTTGCCATTTCCTATTAAGCCCATTTTAAAGTGAGAAAATTTTCACATGACTAATCAACATCAAAACTAGGGCTGAAATTCATGAACACATTCCATCACACCAGGAAGCTCCTTTCTTCTTATTGACCTTTCCCTTTCACAATGCCCAAGCATTATAAAGAACAAAGCTTCAGGGACTTCCCTGGTGGTCCAGTGGCTAAGACTCTATGCTTCCAGTGCAGGGGGCCTGAGTTTGATTCCTGGTCAAGGAACTAGATCCCACATGCTGTAACTAAGACCTGACACTGCCAAATAAATAAATAAAATAAATATTTAAGAAAAGAGGAAAGCTGCAGAAAAAGATTCTGATACACTCATATTTTGTTTCCGTGTACTATGTAAACTTACCAAAGGTCTTTGGAAATAGACACCTCTAGTACAAAAAACAATTGTTGAACTCAATGATCTCTAAAATTCTCTTTAACTCTGAAACAATTCCAAACTTCTCTGAATGAAAAAAGGCCAGGAGGCAGGGGCAAGGATCAGAGTCAAATGGATATAAGAGGAGGACAAATTAAGTAAGTCAAAAATCTCTTAAATAAGGTGTTAAGAAAGTTAGAGTCAAAATCACAAACTGATGTCATAAGTTGGAACAGGGGTCAACTGAGGAAAGACAAACAAGTCCAGAAGGATGAGGCTGAACCAACAAATACATCTGTCAGAGACGGCTGATTGTGCACAGAGCCTATTTCCTCTTCTACCTGGACACATAGCTGTCACATTTTCTAGTTGTCCTTATGTTCACTGTGGCCGTATAAGTCCAAGCCAATGGAATATGGATGGGACTGATCTGAGACATTTCCAGGGTTGACCTCTAAAAACCTCCCATTTGCAAATCTTCATGTGCTTTCTTCTTCCAAAGTGACCTTGGAAGCCACTTGTTGAAAATGACTGAGCTACAAAGTGGGAGGAATTTCTGCTTGGAGAAGAGCTTTCCACCAACTAAGAACATCTAATTAAATTTGATGGAAGCAAGAAATAAATTTGAATTCACTGAGTCATTGAGATTTAGGAGTTTATGTACGAAAACAACTTGTGTTAGGTGACAAATCAAATAGGCCCTGTGGGCAAGGCCAGACCCTGCCATAGTCGTGGATAAGCCTGTCTTCCTCAATCTAGGGCCATTAACTGCTGACCAGATTTTGAGAGGAAAGTGCTAACAGCACATTGAATGCTTTTTTGTCAGTGAAATCATACTCTGAATTTCACATAGGTTAAGAAAGTCAAATGATAGATAGAATCATACATATGTTATAAGCAAATCATGAAAAGATGCAATGAAATCCAAATGTCCAATCAAGTTTTGAGAAGACTTTGATCGCATTTTATGGTGAGAAAAGCATAATTAAAATCAGCTATAGTATATAGAAAAAGAAATGCAAAAAGGCAAAATGATTGTCTGAGGAGGCCTTACAAATAGCTGTGAAAAGAAGAGAAGCGAAAGGCAAAGGAGAAAAGGAAAAATATACCCACCTGAATGCAGAGTTCCAAAGAAAAGCAAGGAGAGATAAGAAAGTTTTCCTCAGTGATCAATGCAAAGAAACAGAGGAAAATGATAGAATGGGAAAGACTAGAGATCTCTTCAAGAGAATCAGAGACACCAAGGGAACATTTCATGCAAGATGGGCATAGTAAAGGACAGAAACAGCATGGACCTGAAAAAAACAAAAGATATTAAGAAAAGGTGGCAAGAACACACAGAAGAACTATACAAAAAAGATCTTCATGACTCAGATAACCACGATGGTGTGATCACTCACCTAGAGCCAGACATCTTGGAATGCAAAGTCAAGTTGGGCCTTAGGAAGCATCACTACCACCAAATCTAGTGGAAGTGATGGAATTCCAGTTGAGCTGTTTCAAATCCTAAAAGATGATGCTGTGAAAGTGCTGCACTCAATATGTTAGCAAATTTGGAAAACCCAGCAGTGGCCATAGGACTGGAAAAAGTCAGTTTTCATTCCAATCCCAAAGAAAGGCAATGACAAAAAATGTTCAAACTACTACACAATAGCAGTCATCTCACACGCTAGCAAAGTAATGCTCAAAATTCTCCAAGCTAGGCTTCAACAGTATGTGAACCAAGGACTTCCAGATGTTCAAGCTGGATTTAGAAAAGGCAGAGGAACCAGAGATCAAATTGCCAACAACCGTTGGATCAAAGAAAAGGCAAGAGAGTTCCAAAAAAACATCTACTTCTGTTTATTTACTATACCAAAGCCTTTGACTGTGTGGATCACAACACACTATGGAAAATTCAAGAGATGGGAATATCAGACCACCTTATCTGCCTCCTGAGAAATCTGTATGCAGGTCAGGAAGCAACAGTTAGAACTGGACATGGAACAATGGACTGGTTCAAAATTGGGAAAGGAGTATGTCAAGGCTATATATTGTCAACCTCCTTATTTAACATATGTGCAGAGTCCAATGTGAAATGCTGGGCTGAATGAAGCTCAAGCTGGAATCAAGATTGCCGGGAAAAATATCAATAACCTCTGATATGTAGATGACACCACCCTTATGGCAGAAAGTGAAAAGGAACTGAGGAGCCTCTTGATGAAAGCAAAAGAGGAGAGTGAAAAAGCTGGCTTAAAAATCAACATTCAAAAAACCAAGATCATGGCATCCAGTCCCATCACTTGGCAAATAGATGGGGAACCAATGGAAACAGTGAGAGACTTTTATTTTCTTGGGCTCCAATATCACTGGAGCTGGTGACTGTAGCCTTGCTCCTTGGAAGAAAAGCTATGACCAACCTAGACAGCATATTAAAAAGCAGAGACATTACTTTGCCAACAAAGGTCTGTCTAGTCTGCTGCTGCTGCTGCTGCTGCTCTAAGTTGCTTTAGTCATGTCCGACTCTGTGCAACCCCATAGATGGCAGCCCACTAGGCTCCCCCATCCCTGAGATTCTCCAGGCAGGAACACTGGAGTGGGTTGCCATTTCCTTCTCCAGTCTAGTCAAAGCTATGGTTTTTCTAGTAGTCATATGTGGATGTGACAATTGGACTATAAAGAAAGCTGAGCACTGAAGAATTGATGCTTTTGAACTGTCGTGTTGGAGAAGACTCTTGAGAGTCCCTTGGACTGCAAGGAGATCTAACCAGTCAATACTAAAGGAGATCAATCCTGGGTGTTCATTGGAAGGACTGATGTTGAAGCTGAAACTCTAATACTTGGCCACTGAATGCAAAGAACTGACTCATTTGAAAAGAGCCTGATGCTGGGAAAGATTGAAGGCAGGAGAAGAGGATTACAGAGGATGAGATGATTGGATGGCATCAACAACTTGATGGACGTGAATTTGAGCAAGCTCCGGGAGTTGGTGATAAACAGGGAAGCCTGGTGTGCTGCAGTCCAAGGGGTTGCAAAGAGTTGGACACAACTGAGCAACTTAACTGAATTGAACTGATAGCATATAGATTTTCCAAATCAGATATGCAAAAGGGAGAAAGGGAAAGTGGTATGAATTGGAGGGGACATATTTATGTCCCCCCAAAATTCACATATTGAAACTCGAATTCCCAATGTGATAGTGTTTGGAGATGGGGCCTTTGGGAGGTAATTAGGTCATGAGAGTAGAACCCTCATGAAGGGATTAGTGCCCTTACAAGAAGAAAAACAAGACCTTTCTTTTCTTCTTGCTGGTCATGTGAGGATAGACTGAGAAGGGGGCTATGACAGAGGTAAAATAGAGAAACTCTACCATATCCTAGAAACTTTCATATATTTACTCTTGGTTAAGTCTCACAACAAATCTGGGTGGTACTTATTGTTATTCTCATTTTCATGAAAGAAGAAATCAAGGTCATAGCAATTAAGTAATTAACTGAAAGTTACACAACCAGGAAGTGGTGCAGCCTGCATTAAGCCCTAATCTGTCTCACTGCAAAGTTCATGCTCTTTTCACTATGTCCTTGCTACCTTTATATCTGTATGCGTCTCAAGGGATTTGCAAAAGTCTCTCTGACTCTAATACACTTCCTGGATGACCCCAAAGGTGACAGCCCTGTGTCTCACCAATTTAGGTACAGTCAGAGAGCCAATGCTCTTTAAATCTCCAAGAAACAAAGAGGCAGACCCCTCAACATTTTCCCCAGGAGGTGGTCTCTTAGAATATGCTTGGGAAAGATACTTAGAACTCATCTCTGTAGTGGATGTTTGCTTCCAGCTTCTGGCAGGAAGCAAGAAGATTAACATCTCTGGTTCAGTTTTACCACATGAACATTTCACATGGGCACACGCACATATGAGCCACCTGCACTTCAAGTCACCTGACCTTCAAGCCAGATCACCCATCACCAGAAACTGACATACATCAAGAGGACATGTGAGGACTTCCCTGGTGGTCCAGCGATTAAGACTCTGTGCGTCCAGTGCAAGGGGCTCGGGTTCGATCCCTGGTGAGGGAACCAAGATCCCACATGCCATGTGGTGAGGCCAAAAAGATTTTTCAAAAAGAGGACCCATGAAAAAAGAATCCAAATTAAATGGGATATTAAAATATTTACAGAACTTATACAGTCCCTGTTCAAGCAAACTCTGATACCCTCAAATCTACGAACACATTTGTCATATTATGTGAAAACAGTACATTTGGAGATAAAGTTAAAACCGACATGCTGATCTGAACTAGTGGGCAACAGACTGAAATGCTTACAGCAGTCAAAACTGGAAAAAGGAAATCACAGACTTACCCAGTACAGTTCATAGCTGTTAATTTGGCTTTGGAAAAATCTCTCCTAAAGGAGAACTTCTAAATGGAAGCCACAAGATGGCCTGAATAATGGCAGTGGTTTGTAAGGGGGGCCAACAACCCAGGAGAGCACAGGGACCACACAATAGACACAAGGCTTCTCAAGTCCCTTTTCCCTTCAACCACTGTATCATCACGGCAAAATCCCTCAGACTGCCCCAGGGCTTGAAATTCTTCATCTGTAATGCACATATAATTATATTCTTTAGGAAGGTATTGGATCTAAATGAAAAAAATAAACGTACTGTTTAAAGTCAATTGTACTTATTAGCCATCTAAGATTGGAGAACAGGATGCCTGACTTTTACTCAGAGTTTTTCCAGTGACTCACTGTGTAATTCTGAGGACAGAGTCCTTTGATCTTTAGTTCCTTAGCCCATAACCAGGGAGTTTTAAATTGTGCCCCCAACCCCCGCCAGTCCTCTCGGAGGGACCCTTTCCAGCTTCTTTTGCCCTCAGATGAAAGGATCTATAGACGTGGAAAATTGTTGTTTGGTGATTTCCTATATCCCCCTTTCTAGAATTTCAGCCGTTCTCCTTTTACATCTGAGGGACACTGCAGAGAAATCACTGCTGTGCACAATTGAAGCCACAGGCTTAAAATTTCACTGTTGGAGGGGCAGGCTGAGAAGGAACAAGTCCGGCTTTAACACCACAAATATCTCCAATTACCAAATGTGGGCAGACAGAATACAAAAAAACAAGGAGAGATAGAAAGGCCCTTGGTATTCTTCAAAGCTTCCCTTGTGGGATGAAAGTTCTTCTTTGAGGCTTCCAAGGCAGAAAGCCTGGGCAGCCTGCACACCTGGAGTGCATTAGTGGGCCCTGGACTTGAGGTGAAACAGGCTGAATTTCATCTAGATGCTTCCCACAATCCATTCTCATAAAAGCTCACAGTAATTTACCAGCTTAGGAACACGGCATGGTATTCACGGAGCGCTGAACCCTGGGATTACCTTCCAGAGTCACAGGATAAATCCCACTGCTCATCTATGTAAACACACTTTCATCTTGATTACCTTGAGCTCAAGGAGAGTTTCATTTTGTTTGCTGTGGCACAGGGTCAAGACCAAAACCCACCCTCAAATCATTCTCATACCCCTCCCAGAAGCCTTTCAAAGAGCATCCAAACGTTGATGTAATAATAAGTGAGTTTTCACATTAGGTTGTCTGCTAACCTAAATACAAGCCACTTCTACTGTTTGCCTCCCTTTCCTCCCCAGCCTCATGGAGGTGATGCTGGCGTGTCTTGCCACTTCCCCATCTTAGTGCTCCCAACGTATACGGACAGGAATGCTCATAGCAGACATCAGACAGGATCCAACTTCACCATGATGGCCACATGGCTACTCTCATCTAGAAAAAAAAAAAACGCTTTTGTCTTTCCACATTTCCCCATCTTTTCCTTACCTCTTGAAGTATGTAACTCAGCATAAGGGCTCACCCCACCACTGTGATTATCTAGTATTCTCTGCATCTGCTCCCTAAGGTATCTCTCCCCACTCCCATCTACTTAAAGAAGAAATAGTGCATAAGGCCAGGGACTCTGGAGTTAAATGTTCTAGACTCTGCAAATTCATGACCTGTATGCCCTTGGAAAAGTTACTCAGCCTCTCTTTGCTTCAGTTTCCTAATTTGTAAAATGAGGATAATGATGCCAGCAACCTCGTAGAGTTGTAAAGATCAAATATATGATAAAAACAACTCATATAATTCAATAACAAAAATACAAGCTAATTGAAAAATGGGCAGAAGAACTAAATAGATACTTCTCTAAAGAGACATACAGACAGCCAATAGGCATATGAAAAGATGGTCATCATCACGAATTATTAGAGAAATGCAAATCAAAACTACAATGAGGTATCACCTCACATTGGTCAGAATGACTATGATTAAAAAGTCTACAAATATTAAATGTTAGAGAGGCTGTGGAGAAAAGATGTTGTTGAAAAACACACTATAGAAAACATCATGCTTCATAAAACTGAAAATAGTTACCATAGGACATAGCAATCCCGCGCCTCAGCATATACCCAGAGAAAACTATAATTCCAAAAGATACATGCACCCCTGTGTTCATAGCAGCACTACTTACAATACAAGACCTGGAAACAACCTGAATGTCTGTCAGATCGCCAGTCCACGTCCTAGGCCTGAGACAGGGTGCTCAGGGCTGGTGCACTGGGATGACCCTGAGGGATGGGATGGGAGGCAGGTGGGAGGGGGGTTCAGGATGGGGAACACATGTACACACATGGCTGATTCATGTCAATGTATGGCAAAAACCACTACAGTATTGTAAAGTAATTAGCCTCCAATTAAAATAAATAAATTAATTTTAAAAATTAAAAAGAAATAAATGTCTGTCAACAGATGAATGAAGATACACACATACAATGGAATATTACTCAGCCGTCTAAAAGAATGAAACAATGGATGGCCCTAGAGCTTATCACACTAAGAAAAGTAATCAGAAAGAGAAAGACAAACACAATATGACATCACTTATATCAAAATCCAAAATATGACACAAGTGAGCATATCTGTGAAACAAAGACTCACAGACATGGAGAAGAGACTTGTGGCTGCCAAGAGAGAGGCGAGATGGGGGAGGAGAGGATTGGGAGTGTGGGATTAGCAGATGCAAAGTAATATATATAGGATGGATTAATTTAAAAATTCCTACTGTATAGCACAGGGAACTATATTCAATATCCTGTGATAAATCACAATGGAAAAGAATATGAAAAAGAATACAGGTATGCATAACTGAATCACTTTGCAGCACAGCAGAAATAAACACAACAGTGTAAATCAACTATCAGTTCATTTCAGTTCAGTTCAGCCGCTCAGACGTGTCCAACTCTTTGCAACCCCATGGACTACAGCACACCAGGCTTCCCTGTCCATCACCAACTCCCGGAGCTTGCTCAAACTCATGTCCACCTAAAACATTTTTTTAAAGGATCAATACATGATGTTACAACAGTATCTAAAATGTCATAATGCATGATGATGAACATGATGATACTTCCATTACCAATGCTGAGTACTTTTCTTAAAAAGGCTACTCCTCTAACCGGTCCCCTCTAATAGTACAGTACAGTAATGTACTGTTACCAGTACAGCCTCATGTCTCAGTGGACAGATGAGCTGCTACTTGCAAAGGACAGTGAGCAAAGGCAAATGGAGGTACTTGTAAGCATTCTATAGGATAAACAAGTTTGGGCGAAGTATTAGTCAAGGGCAAAATAAAGATGAATGGGGTGGAGCGCTCTAAATACTCTATACTCCATCAAACTAAATGCTCTAAAAATGCAGGTGATGGTTCAGAATCTACCCAAATTTGGCATATTTTAAGGTGACAGGTGCTGAAACTCCTTTCCTTGACTGTTGTTGTTGCTCAGTCGCTAAATCATGTCCAGCTCTCTGTGACTCTATGGACTGTAGCCCACCAAGCTCCTCTGTCTATGCGATTTCCCAGGCAAGAATCCTAAGGATGACTGTGAGTTAGGCAATGTTCTGGCCTATACATGTTCTTCAGAACTGAGAAACTGTTGGTGTCAAAGGCCCAGCTCTAGTCACAGAATCCTTGGAGGAATACACACATAGACATTGTCTACCATTTGTAAAGGAATCAATTGTCTTGAAGTAAGACCTGAACTGGCTGAAATCCTAGTCTCTGTGGCTCCTTGTAAGCCACTTGTATCTTCAGCATGATGTTTGGCATAACATTCCTATGGTGTGAAGGATGTGTTTTCTGTTTACCCATGTCAGAGATGAGTGCTCTAATGCGTGAGCCCTTGGGCAGTATTACTCCCAACACATAGAATAATAATATAGCATAATATTTTTCAAGTTGTTCTCCTATCTAAATTATGTTATCACTAGAGATGTCTTTTGAAAAAAATATTCCAGGTACCATAGAGTAATTAGTACCCATTTTTGTGTATCATGGCATAGAAGGGTTGTAAAGAATTACTCTAGACTAATACCAGAAAGAAACCTACCATTCAGTAAGCTCCAGACATTCATTGAGAACTTAGTAAGTGCAACCGAGTAAGTGAAACTAGGCCTTTACTATTCTGTACTTTAATTTCCTATCTCTAGGTCAGAGATAAAATATATATATTTATCTCTTTGGATTGATCTGCGGGTAATATTAGCTACAAGTGCTTTGAAATTTTTAGGTGAAGAAAAAAATAATTTAAATATTTATTTTTAATTTGCTGAATGAAATCTGTCTTATCCCCAAGCAGATTCTTGCCAAGAAAAGAAAAAATAAATAAATAAATAACAGAGCCTTATCCTAAAAACAAAGCCTGTAATCCAGGGATTATATATGAGGAGAATCTACCACATTCTAGAGTAACAAGGAAATCACATACCAATAAACAGTAATTTAATGATAAAAGGAATGCTAACACATACTGGAAGTAGCTCCTTTATCTTCAAAGGAAGAAATATTAATGAAGGAAGAAGGGGTTTTACTGTACTTTGCAAGAAGGTGGCACTAATCTCACCTGCTTCTATGTCCAAAATGCCAATATACTCCCACAATACTTTAACAAACACACACTTGGCATTCTCTGTGATTTAGACCAGAGCAACATTTTCATCTATGCATCTCATTCAAAGTGCCCTTTATTTCAACTTCTTCAAGAGAACCAAATACTTTTCTCGAGTTCTGACCTCAAAGAATCCTGTCTTGTGTCTGCCTGAAAAAATTGGGCAAACTGATTTTCTTACAACCCAAACAACATCACTTGCCAGCCACACAAAACAGGAGCACTGAAATAGATGTGTTAGTGTGGGGAAAGCTTTCACGGTGCTTTACTGAGAACTCCTTTCTCTCTTGACCCTACATTCTGCCAATTTCCCATATGTTAGCTATGGGCCAGGACTGGGAAGAAGTCCAGACGCAGCCTAAAAATTCCTTGGTTGACTTATAGGAATAAGAGAAAATAAAACAGCCCAACCTTCAAAATTGTAACAAAGAAGGATTTGGAAAGGAATGTGATTAAATGAGCTGTGTGTAGCAGTTTAATTACTTGGATGACCAAAATCTTAATCCAATCTCCAATGCCACCTCCTCACATGATTATGGTCAAGTACTAACCCCATTTTGTCATTCATGAAACTGACAGTATAGGCAGGGAAATGATGACAGAAGAAAGTGTGTATAGCACACTTCAACATGGAAAGTGGTAACAATAAAGCATATAAAACAGTGATATTCTCTCCAACAGCTTTAGAAAGCATATTCCAATTAATTGGATCACCAGGGAAGAGTCTTAGTTAGAATTTGATAAATGAGTCCAAAGTTAAATACTAAAAAGCTACCTATCAATTAATTGATTCCAGGTCTTTGCAAAGAGATATGGGTTTCCAGTTTATGCTTACTGTTGTCAAAACAGCCTCAGGGCAGGGAGGGAGGGTGAGAAAAGGAGGAGAAGACCCTGATTCTTGTCACCAGCCCAATGCTAGAAAAGTGCCTTAATGAATGAAAGCAGTGCTGAATGATCTGGTGCTCTACCCACTTGGATGAGCGGCCCCTTTCAGGTAATGTCAAGGTCATGTGCACTGAGCTATTAAAGACACCTGAGGAGGAAAATGTTCTCCAGCAAGGCAACTTTCTTTAAAGTATTCTCAGCCCCTAGACATCTTGGTCATCTCAACAGTGACTCAAAGAACAATAGATAAGACCAGGTGAAAGGTTGGTCAAATGTCAGAAGGTTTGAACCTTTAGGCTGGACAGTTCAATTATTTTAACACTTGGAAGGCTTTCTTAAACTAACCTTATTTATATGTGTTGCTAGGAGTTTCAGCTGAGTTTTGTTTTGTTTTTTTTAAGCTTCATTACCTTTCATTTCCATTTCTTCCCTCTCATTCTCTCTCCTTTTGCTTCCCCTCTCCCTTTCCCTCCTCCTTTCTCTTTCCTTTTCTCATATTCTCTCAAATCAATTTAGAATTGTTGGAGAAACTTCAATGATAATGCCAAAATTAAGACAATTTTATATTTTCTCCTTATGAAAGGACTTCAGCTCTAAGCGAAATGATAACTACTTGTGATGGATCACATGTTTTTAAAGAACCATTGAAGAAACCTAGTTACACTTGAAAAATGGATATTGCTAGATGGGAATCAGTAAAGCATACATAATTAGATTACTCTGGTAATGGGCAGCAACAGGATCTTTCTAAAACACAAGATCATTCTGAAAAAAAAAAAAAAAAAAGATCCTTCTCTAAAAACAAGAACGTGTCTTTATGTCACACACGTGCATAAACAGGCAGCTGCTGGTGGGCTGAGGGTCTTTCCGGCATCCAGGAAAAGGTGGTACTTTTAAAGGTTTCCAGGAGAAACATCTCTGAGTTTGTCTGTGTGTAGCATTACATGCTGTTTGCCCTTGAAGGGAGATGTGGCAATGTACACTCGGTGGCATTCTAGAGTCTAGAAGAATAAGCTTTCACAGAAACAAGCCTAAATCCTCAAAACTATCTTTCTTGGCTCATTCTTGTAGTTATAGCTTGGGAGAAAAAGCTCCTTTGCTCATTTCGTGACATGCCTCAACTGTGGATGGCAAACTTGACAACAATATTATGAACAAAGTGATTTAGAACAGGTCTCTGGTGAAAAAACAGAACTCAAGTCTTGGCACAGGGTAGTTGATTAATATGCTCTGGGCCCAAGAAATGCATACTTTTGCTGCTAACTGAAACAATCCAGCAGCCTTCTCTGGGAGTTACCTGGGTGACATTGCTCTGTTAGCCTACCCTGTTTGGGCACTGTTATAACTATTTCAAGGCTGGTTACCATTTGATTCCCAGAATCTGGATATTCATGGTTCAAAGTTTACCTTTTTGTATTTAACATGGATGTGGTCAGAAGTCTTCAATATGAAACATTAACAACTATAAATTCATGCAGTGTTCATCCTCTCTGGAGACTGAAAGTCTTTATTGTTGCTATTTTGTTTTAGTTTTTAATGCTACAGACATTACACTCCTCACTATCCTTATGGACAAATCATCAAAGGATAATTGAGTTGCCGAGGTAAAGCCAATGGTGAAACTGAAAAGTGAAATCTTAATTTCCTGATTCACTATTTCACCACCAAATTGTATTACATTATTTTTAGAAATGACCAAGTATTTGAGAGCTAAGAGTGCAGGTTTTGAAACTAGTTGGACCTGTGTTTGAATTTGTTTCCCTGTTCACTCTTGTGGATCTTGAATAAGTGACTTAACCTCTAGTTTTCATTTTCTACCCTTCACACAAAGTTCCAGCAAAGTAAGGAAGTGTGAGCTGATGTTTCTCAAAATGCATACACCTAAGAAACAAAATCTGTCTCTTCATCTCCCAGAGTTAAGGACTAGATAGACTGGTAAGTCAACACACACTCAGAACGCAGTTAATAGAACACACAGCCATGAAATTAAAAGACGCTTGCTCCTTGGAAGAAAAGCTGTGACAAACATAGACAACATATTAAAAAGCAGAGACATCACTTTGCCAACAAAGGTCCATATAGTCAAAGCTATGGTTTTTCCAGTAGTCATGTATAGATGTGAGGGCTGGACCATAAAGAAGGCTGAATGCCAAAGATGGACGCTTTTGAATTGTGGTGCTGGAGGAGACTCCTGAGAGTCCCTTGGACTACAAGGAGATCAAACCAGCCAATATTAAAGGAAATCAACCCTGAATATTCATTGGAAGGACTGATGTTGAAGCTGAAGCTCCAATACTTTGGCCACCTGAGTGAATAGTAAACTCATTGCAAAAGACTCTAATGCTGAGCAAGAATGAAGGCAAAAGAAGTGGGCGGCAGAGGATGAGATGGTTAGATAGCATCAGTGACTCAACAGACATGAATCTGAGCAAACTCTGGGAGACAGTGAAGGACAGGGGTACCTGCGTGCTGCAGTCCCTGGGGCCGTAAAGAGTTGGACATGACTGAGCGACGAACAACAAAAAGAACACAACACCCATATGGAGCCCCAGCTCACCAGGAGGAGCCAGTCAATTAGATCACAGGACTAGCAGTTTCCTGATGACTGCAGTAAACAGGCTGCTATTTCAGTTACTGCAATAGAAGAACAAAGGAAGGAAAAACAGGCAAAACCTCAATGACAGATATTGCAAATTCTTTGTAACTATTCTAAAAAGTGAATGTGTAGTCAAGAAGCATGAAGCCATCATCTTTGAACTGTCAGATTTTCAGATGAGGAAGTGGAGGCACAAAGAGGTTTACCCAACAGAAGAGGTAGCAGAAGAAAGATTTGAACCTAGGTCAGACTAATCCATACATTTTCTATCGATACCATGAATTTACTAGAAGATGATGATCCAATGTGTAAATGTTAACTGAGAACTTATCTCAGCCACCTGGAATTTAAACAGACACCATAAATTTCAGAACTTGAATTTGATTTAGGAACCATAAAAGAACTCTGGTCTTACTGGTGAGCACTTGCACACTTCGTATCAAGCCCCAGCAATGATTTAGACAGAAAAGCATCACAGGGTGAGTCAGCAATAGCTCACCTGATACAACCCAAAATAGGTGTTTTTAGTTGTATTCCATGTAAAGACTACCTCATGTCAGCTATGTTTATAAACCATGATGAGCTCATCCCAAACACAGGTGGGAAGGCCATGAACAAGAACATCTACCAAGTCTTTTTAAGCTATGCCTATAATGAAGAAAGTGGAAATAAGCTGTCTGATGCATTTAATACTTAAATTACCCTACATGACTGATGAAACTCAAATACTGTGCCTCTTTGGTATGCTCTGTGATAGTCGCTCAGTCGTGTCCGACTCTTTGTGACCCCATGGACTGTAGCCTGCCAGCCTCCTTTGTCCATGGAATTCTCCAGGCAAGAATACTGGAGTGGGTTGCCATTTCCTTCTCCACTGGTATGCTTTACTTTGATTATAAACATTTCAACTACATTTAAGTTCAGCAAAAGCATCTTGAGCTCTCCCTCACCACTAACAGCAAAGGGATGAAAAAGGAGTTTGAGATTGTGAGTTTCCATTAGATAGGAAAAAAAAATAAAAAAACATACAGAAGAAAAAAATGAAATGACAAAAATATAGTATATTAGTATACAAAAAGATTATGTAACTAAATCAATGTATTGCTTTATTTCATTTTTAATCTTTCAGGAAAATCTTGATCACCAGGATTGAAAGTATGGCTGGAGAAAGGGAGCAAACATCCTGTTCCTTTCTCATGGGCCAATAAATTTTAATATTTACACTAATTGAATACCAGTATTTTCAAGGAGCATTAAACTAAAAAGCAAGACGAGGATTATAATACCACGGAGCTCAACCATCTATAGCATTAAATTTTCTTGTGTAATGCAGGATTAATCAACATGAGGTTTAATTAACTCACTCTACTCACTGCAAGTTCAAATAGATGGGCCAGAATAGATGTGTATGTCTCATTGACAAGATGATGTTTAAGTAAAGAAAGGAGAGGTTGAGGGAGTTAGTCATGTGATTATCAAGGAGAAGAGCATTTTACTCACTAACCTTCATCCAACCCAACACTCCTGGTCTCAGCCCCACTGGATGCAGGCTCACCACAAGCTCTTGACTTCGCTCCAGCATTGTTCCCTTTTTCCAACATAGCTTGTCTTAGGTTCATATGCTTTATTTTTAAACAGCTTCCATTAAAGAGCTTTTTACACTAAATCCAAGTTGCTCTGATCTTCGCTTGGGGTCACTGAGGCCTATCAACACTATATCCTTGTCTTAGTCAAATTGATGTGTCTTTTTTTTTTTCTCTTTCTTATTGTTGTTCTTTCTTTCTTTCTTGACTATCTGGACTCTAAAATCTACCAGAAAGTAGAACTCACCAGCGCCTCCACCAAAGGCTAAATGTGCAGAGTAAGAAGATAGCAAAATATTTAAGGATCATTAGGAAAATAACAGGAGGAGTAGTTTGAGTAAGCTCTGGGAGTTGATGATGAACAGGTAAGCCTGGCGTGCTACAGTCCATGGGGTCGCAAAGAGTTTGACATGACTGAGTGACTGAACTGAACTGAACTGAGGAATTAATAGGGGTTGCTAATTAACATGGGCTAGTCAGTGCCATAATTACGAAGATGCCCTGCAGAGTAAGTTTCTAGTGGTTGAGGTTTCAGTGGCTAGAAATTTCCCCTTCATGGACCAGTATGTGGCCACAGATGTCAATATAATAACCTATGTTGGAGTATTTTGTATATTTTACCCATTTTAAGACTTTGCTCCTTCAGTGCTATGCATTCTTCCTTGAGTAAATATTTATCTATGCAGTCTAGTGGTTACAGCCCAAGGAAAGAAGCCAGGAAATATGGCTTCTTTCTGCTACTGCTTTTCAATATGACAATGGAAAGTCATTTCTCTTTAGTTCCCTCTACTAAGGAACTAAGAGTCTATGCCCCTGAACTAAGTTCTAGAGACCTTCACACAAAATTACTCATATTCCATGGGATTCTTATCCCATTAAAAGTGCTCAAGCCCTGGAATCTAAATCACTGAGTAATCAGTCTATTCTTGTCACCTCTAGGAGCCTGATTAGGCCTTCTAGTTCACAGAAGGAAAATCTATAGCCCAAAGGTTATTCCCCAGGTCTCACTTAACCTACTGACAGCTGTCTTGGAGAATAAATTTTTGGTTCTCAGGTTGAGTTTCTCTCTCAGACAGTATGACAAAGTAGCAAACAGCTTTTTGCCAAGAATGCAGAGAATATAACTCCATCTTTAAGCCTGACCTGGGTTTCAATAGCAACAGGTCAAACACGAAAACTTATTAACTACAAATGACTCAAGCCAGCTCTACTTGGCTTTATAAATAAGAATAAAAAATACACCTCAACAAATTAGACACTAAACTAAGTATATAAGAGTGTACACCCATTTGAATTCTGCCACTGACTTGTTGGGGAATTTTTTCGGAAAGTCAAAACTTCCCTGGCTTCAACTTCCTCATCCGTAAGCTTTTAAAAATGATATTTTACTGTAACTGGGTTTTTGCAAGCAATAAACTTAAAAATTCCTTTGAAAAATGCAAATGCCTGGAGCTGTATAATCAGTCACATCATCTTCAGAATAAAACAAAGGCAAGGGCCTACTCCTGATCCAGATGGCCCTACACTCAATAAGAAGAGACCTTGGAGATTTGGCTCAAAAGTGAGTAAACAGACTACAATACAGGAAGGGCAAGCTACTGGGGAGGGAGGCCAACGCAGGTTAATCATTCACAGGATTAAGTGTCTTATTTCTCTTTCATAACATAGGCTTGACTAGCTGAAAACATACCCAGCCAAGCACAAAAAGCCATCAGTGGTTAAAAGGAAATAATTGAATGAGAAAGGAACCATGGTTCAGGTTCACATCATTTTAATTCTCTTAAATTCTTCCTTTAAGGGTCTTTCTTCACTTGAAATTTGAGAGATCAGTTCAACCTGGATACATAGTTATTTTTCTTCCCTACACCAAGTTATATATTGTATGAGTGAGCTTCCATAAGTTTATAGATTTTAGTGGAAGAGTTTGGCAACAGCTCTCAGTCCTGATCTCAGCTTTTTGCTATGTGACTTAGGCAAGTCTCTTAATCTAGCTAAGCTTCTTATTCCCCCAAGTTAGAAAACAGAAATTCTGAATTGAGCCCTGGCTAACAAAGGCACAAGCTCATTAGTGCCTGGCTCTCCCTTCCTTAAAAGATGTTTGTACTTCGCAATGTGATCAGAGGTCAAGTCAGTGAGGACAGGACAAATGTATTAATACATGTAATAGGTTAAGAATGAAATGACAGAAAAACACACAGGATCAACACCCTCCTCTCAACAACTGACCAAGCATTTCCTTACCCTTCCGAATTAGAACTGGACAATTTAAGGGAGAAGGGAAGGTACAAATTGAAATTAGAGACTAAACAGAATATAATGGAAAGAAGCATGCTAAAATTGGCTGGTGGGTATACAAATTTAAACAGAGTTATGATATGAAGATGTTCAAGTTTTAAACATTTTAGTCAGCCTAAAATAAGAATATGATGAATATGATGAAAGGTGATAACTGCCTAAAACACTGCATCTAATTTTTTCTTTAGAAAATAATAAAATGAAAATTTACAGTGAATAAAACTTTAATCCTTTTCTCTAGAGAAGACTCTTCTCTAGAAATTCTTCCTTCTTTTTCATACTGTCAGCCACCAGAGTAACAGAAAATGATGAAGGATCAAATAAGGTAGAACCTCTTAGGAAAAAGAACCTACTGTATAAAGATATGAACTCAGTCAGACTGACAACTTGTCCACCTCTTAACGCAGGAAAGCAAGAGACTTCTGCTACTTGCCAGGTCTGAAGGAGGAGCAATCTGTATGTTGACCTAAAACTCTCCCTGGGTAGGTGGGGCTTGCTCTTCTAATGACTCCTGATGAAAATTTACTTTGTTCTACCCAAAGGCTAAAACCAAGACATAAAGTTTTTATTTTGGGAAACCTTCATCTAAAACTCAATGAAGGCATTATTCACTACACTTTTTTTTTTTCCTTTTACTTCAACTCTTTATGCTCAGAAATGAGAATAAAAGTTTTCATAGTCTTTCCAAAATGTAACTTTCTAATTGTGAAAAAGAAATACAACCTAAATGTACAACATCTAGAAGAACAGTGATGGAAATTATGCTACAATGAGGGAATTTATTCTGTGGCCATTAAAAGTCTGTTTACAAAAAATTTTTTAATGGGATGAGAAAATGATCATGATAAAATGATAAATGAAAACACTATACAAGATTATGTATACTATGAGCTAAAGTGTGTAAAAATTTAAATATTGAAAGATGAAGGAAATATAATGCTATAACAGTAGATATTTAAGTATAGGGTTTTAGATCACTAATTTTTTTATAATAGCTTTATTGAGAGATAATTCACATACTATACAATTCCCTCATTGAAAAATTCTCAGTCATTTTAAAAATACTCACTGAGTTGCGCAACCATTACCACAATCAATTTTACAACATTTTTATCACTTCAAAAAGAAATCCTTACCCTTTAGCTATCATCCACAAGCCCACCCACTCCCATCCCTAAACAACCACTAACCTTATTTCTGTCTCTATAGATTTCCCTGTTCTGGACTTTCACAAAAATGTTATCATAGAATGTGTGGTCTTTGGTGAAAGGCTTCTTTCACTTAGCATAATGTTTTCTACATTGTAACATGTATCAGTACTTCATTTCTGTTTACCATCAAATAATATTTCATTGTATGGACATGCCACATATTGTTTATTCATTCATCCACTGATGTATATTTAAGGTATTTCCACTTTGGGGCTGTTACAAATAACGATGCTATGAACATTTGTATACAACTTTTTTCAGTTATCTTAAGTGTATACTTAGGAGCAGATGGAACCACTATTAAAACAATTTTGTGCTCCCAAATTTTATATGTACAAGGTACTTATAATTCTTTTATTATTAAAGAAAAATAGTAACGGAAAAAGATGTCCCTTTGAGTTCAATTCTCCCGTTGTCAGAACTTCCCGTGCCCAATCTCTCATGCTCTCCGAAACCCAAGCCAGACGTTTTTTAGTTAATTACCTAAAATGGTTTTAACAAATGCTTGTTCTCAATTGGACCCTGTACTGGACAAATTAGAGGATATGAAAGAAATAGGAAATGAGGTCTTTGCTTTCAAGAAAGGAATGCTGCTAAACTCTAGAGAGAATGCTTGGGAGGGAAAACCACTAACATTAACCTAGGAAACAGAGGAATATGGCATATTCAAGATGGGTGGTTCCATCCTGCACTGCAGGTGAACCATTTTATTGCTCAACAGAAAACTAAGTCTGAAAATTGAACTTCACTGTCATTGCAACCATCTGTAAGGGAGGCATTTTTCTAATGAAGAACCTAAGGCAGGGAGATGGTTAAAAGGTTCTTTCTACCCCAGCTAAGTATTACCTGCTCTTTTCTATGTACATTCACATATACGTACCAACAAGATTCGTTTCTGTTTAGAAAAGGCTGTGTTGGCAGGGCAGTGTAAGGAAGTGGAAAAACAGTACAGCCGTAAGATAAACTAGGAATCCACCCGGCATCTCAAGTTCAAAATATGCCCATTGGTTCAGAATGCATCCTGCCCTCATATATACAGATATCACTAACCAGGTGGCTCAGACAGTAAAGAATCCTCCTACCAAAGCAGGAGACGTGGCTTCAATCCCTGGATCGGGAAGATCCCCTGAAGAAGGAAATGGCAACCCACGCCAGTATTCTTGCCTAGGAAATCCCATGGAAAGAGGAGCCTGGCAGGCTACAGTCCATGGGGTCACAAAGAGTTAGACATGATTTAGCAACTAAACACCACCAAACAGCTAGCTCTTATACTGCCTAGGCCACAAGAGAATTCAAGCCCTGAGCACTCAGCAATATCCACAGAGAGAGTTGTTTGTGATATAAGATATCACACTGAAGGAAGGAATTAACACCTTAAAATGTAATATGCTATTTTAAATATATTTAGGTGTTCTGCAAAATAATATAATAAACACCCATACACTTGATTTAAGATACAAAACAATAAAGTATATTTTAAGGACTAAATACATGGAAAAAATCAAATTATGCAAAGTTAGTGACCAATAATAAAATAAGAAGGTTAAGCCATCAAGAGATCTTAGAGTAGGGTAAATCACTTTGAGTGCAGAAAACTGGAACCAGGCACTAAACAATAAAATGAAACCAGGCCATTTTAGGATAATATAACTTGTCCCAAACATGACTCTGGCCTGGGCCCTCCCTTGTCCTCCTTCACTCCAGCCTCCTCTGAAACCATGCTTCTCCCAGGGTACCAGATGAATCATTTGTTAGAAGAGTGAAGAAAACAGCCTCAGATGAAAAAGAACAGAGACCAAAATTCATAGAGCGCCCTACGCACGTTGGAGTCTTCAGGGAACAGGGGCTATATAAACGACTGTGAGAATGATTAGGAAAACAAAACAGCAAGAATAATCCCTCCTGAAAACTGAAAGAGGAGAGTGCCAGGAATGAAATGCTTTGGTGGAGGTATGCCCATGTCCTAGGACGGGACTAAAGGCGGGTTTTAAAGGGCCTAAATATACTTGCTGAACATGACCTGCCATGCTAAGCCTGGTTCTCGTCATGGCTATTATGTCCTCAATTTCATGAACATCATGTTCACTTGGAAAAAAAAGAAAAGAAAAAACTTGTTTTAGTAGTAATTGCACATCAATATGAGTCCTATTATTTCTATTAAGTTAATTAACCTATTTTTGAAAAGTATACAAAATAGATCACTTAAGTGGGTGTGACCTTACCCAGTGAACTATGCTTTTAAACTGTCTGCAACTATTAAGATTTATAGTCGCCTTTATCAACATCTTAGCTGGAAAAGGCTGGCTGAGTGAAAGGCATGTAGCGCCAGGAAAAGACAGCGTTGGTCCCTATCAATCAGCCTATTATAACTTCATGATATTTAGATAATATGATTAGATTTTCAAATTGAATGCTGTTTAATCTAAATTCCAGAGTGCTTGTGTAATCATGTCATATTTTTAAGCTCAGGCCAATAGTCTGATGGAGAGAATTTGTAACTGAGGTCTATAAATATAATAATGTTCTTCCTAGACTGCTAAGGAAGGAAACTGCTTTACCATGGCATACATATGTGGGCAAAAACTGCTTCCAAATTTTCACCACTATCATCAACAGCATAAAAGGACTTTGCAAACTGAGCACAGTGCTAGGCAATACACAATAGTTTGTCCTGTATTTTGGTCCTGGGTTGATGGCAAAAAATTCCAGAAGTTCATTTCTATTAAACATCAAATTTAATTCCATTTATGAAATGATAATGTTCTTTTGAGCCTCTTGGTCATATGGCCCACCTGGTTCCTTGGTCATATGGCCCACCTGAAGAAGTGATATTTGTGCTATAAGTAATAACATTCACTGACAAGAAGATAAAAGATATTTCCAAGCTCTCATACTCTAACAAAATGGTCTCACTGTTGGAGAAAGAAATGCAGCTCTCAAAAAACATCAAGTCTCCCAAGCCTGATAACCTCCTTAGAATCTGTGAGCTCCAACATTATTATATGAAATATGAAGTCTTTCCATGTTGAAACCTCAACTGAAAAATAGTGAACTGTGTCAAAGTCACAGAGAAGCAGTCCAATCTAACTCATTTTTAAAATTCCAGTAATGATCTACCAGGCTCTCAGAAACTGACTGAACAAGTTAATGAATGAGTGTGCAGAAGCTGGCTCTTCGATGCCTCCAGAAGAAAGTCTAGGTTTCTGAGTCTTTGAAGCTTCAGTCTCTGTTCCCACATTCATTTCTTCTCAAATACAGATCTTCATATGTGCTTCACACTAAGTGAAGTGAATTATTGGCTATGTCCCATTCACTCTGTTTTTTCCTCCAAATTCATGTCTTAGCTGGCATTTTCCTTTTTTTAAACTTTTTATTTTATATTGAAGTATAGTCGATTAACAATGCAATGATAGTTTCAGGTGCACCACAAAGGAACTCAACCTTACATTCTCTTGCTTTATTCTTTTTGCAGGAAGGTTTTCTGATCTCCTTGTGTTTAAATCCTACCCACATTTTACATATACTTCAGAGGTTTATTCCCTATGAAATGGATGTAAAGGAGTTCTGGACCCAAAGGTAGAGGGTGAGCTGGAGGAGGTAATTGAATTGAACTGAAACGGAAGATTTAAGGAAGAATCTACATCCTGGGAGAGACAACATCTGCACCTTAGCCTCTTTCTCTCCCTCAGCTCCCTAAACTCTGGCAACCAGATATTTAACTCTCAAAAAGAAAACTGAAACAGTCTTCTCTGGACAAAAAGATGACCTGTACAGAAAAGACATACAGATGTAGACATTTGTAGGTCCACCCACAAGACACTGTTTCCATGCCAAAACCATCTAATAAAGACACTAGTCAACAAAACTGCCCATGTACCTAAAGCACCTGTGTGTGTCTGTGTGTGTGGCACACACATGCAATGTCCACACAAGTGCATGCACCTCTTACTCGTCAACACAGAGTGCCAGAGAACATCAGAATTTTGAAAGAAAGCCTCCAACATGAGAGATAAAGAGTAAATCATAATCCCATCCATGTTACCTGTGTCATAAAAACAGTTTGTGTTTCCCAATGTGAGACTTGGACCATAAAGAAGGCTGAGCACCAAAGAATTGATGTTTTTGAATTGTGATGCTGGAGAAGACTCTTGAGAGTCTCTTGGACAGCAAGGAGATCAAACCAGTCGATCCTAAAGGAAATCAACTCTGAATACATATTGGAAGGACTGATGCTGAAGCTGAAGCTCCAATACTTTGGCCACCTGATGCAAAGAGCTGACTCATTGGAAAAGACCCTGATGCTGGGAAAGATTGAAGGCAGGAGGGGAATGGGATGACAGAGGATGAGATGGTTGAATGGCATCACTAGCTCAATGAAGATGAGTTTAATCAAACTCTAGGAGATGGTGAAGGACAGGGAAGCCTGGCAAACTGTGGTGCACGGGGTCACAGAGTCAGACACAAGTTAGTGACTGAACAATAACAACAATGAAACAACTATATTAAAGAGATTTAAAGGGAACTTCTGGGGATATTAAGGATATGATTTTCAATATTTAGCACTTTGTACTTTGATAAGATCTGTATGAATATCAATATAATGATGACAGAAATGTCTGTGTCACTTTTATTAGTGAAAATGTAGTTTAACAAAGAAGTGGTGAATTAAGAAATATAAACTTGGTATATTTATGTTAAGACAGTATCCATCCTGGGCCACTGTCACATCTAACCAAACTCTTTGTGCTTGACCCGGTCTTTAAAATTGTCCTCCATTTTCTCTCTTCATGCTACTTCTCCTTCCCAATTTAGAAATCAAAACTCTTGTTTTCCTCAGAATCTGGTGAGCTGGCATGGAGAGAGTGATCTGTTTGATTAATATATCCTGAAGTATTTAATGACTAATAGATCTGTGTCTCCTTCTAAGGCAAGGAGCTAAAGAAAAGAGGATGCCAGGGTCAAAGGCCTTCAGCTCAGCCCTAGCTCATCCATGGCAATGGAATGACCTTAGGCAGATCAGTGAATTGCTTTGAAGTTATATTCCTTTACTTCTAAAATATATATAATAGAAACTTATCTAAAAAGGTTCTTTTCAAAACCAAATAAGACCATGCTTATGGAAGGACTTCACAACTACGTATAAGGTTCTAAAGAGGGCAGGAAATGTAGATAGAATATCAGAAAACTGATAAATGAGTCTTTAAGGTGAAATTTCAGACTATGAAATCTCTGGGTAAGTACAAGGGTTATGGGAGCATTCTTCTTGATTCTTCACTCATACAAGTAAAGACCAAGTATACCTATCAAATCTTAATCTGGGTACTTTTAAGGGTCATTTCCATGCAACACTGACAAGGGAGTGGAATTTGAGCAAGGAGATATGGTTATAGGACTTTACTTCATCCATCCATGCATACACTTAACTATCTATCTATCCATCCATCCATCATCCATCCAACCAACCAACCAACCAGGTCCTAGCTCTGTGTCAATCACTCAGCTGTACATGGAAATACAAAACTGGACAAGATACAATCCCTCTGGTAATTAAGTATGAAGAAACGGAAATACACAAAATAAGTGCCATAGGTTTCATAGGAACTACGTAAGAAATATGCACAGGGTATGATGAAGCACGATTAATCAATTCCATTTGAGTCACTAGAGACTTTATGCTGAAACCGGGTGTTAAAAAATCAACAGGTATTCATTGATCAAAGAATGGACAGAGAGAGGGTAGAGTGTTCAACAACATGTATGTTTAATAACCCACAAATATTCAATATGGTTGAAGCATTAGCCAATGAGAGGATGCAAAGCTACAAACAAGGTAAAAATCATTAAGACCATGATAATATCTTGTAGGGACACAAGAATCCACTACCAAATGTTTTTAAGTGAGAAAGGAACACTTTATGACTTGCATTTTGGAAGGCTAGTTAAGAAATGGTCTGAGAAGAGACTGCAGTTGGGTAGGTCTGGTGGCAAGAAGACAAATGCAGTCATTCAGTTGTCCTCTAACAGGTCAATATGTGAAGCTGAAAAGAGAATACAGATCCAAATCCCTGACTTTCACTGTCTCCTCTACTCTATCATCATCAGTCACCTCTGGGATGTTACCACTGGGTGGGTGCCTTGTACTATACTCACCTGGCACTGTATTCACAGCACTATGTCAGATCACCCTTTTATAGAATAAGGTATTAATGCAGAGGATTAGGGGTGGAGGTGTGAGTAGGGAATTGTCTCTAAGGCCTTTCAGCTATTTCTCCTATGCATGATGTTTACCAAATTAAGTGGATTATTCTACAGAATGCAAAACTTAAAAAGAATTTTATAAAGTACATACAACCTTAAGTATAAAGCCAATGCAAAATATATGTGTGCTATGTGTGTGTGTGTGTGTGTGTGTGTGTGTGTGTGTGTAGGCAGAGAGTTGGTTTTGATCATTACTAAAAAATGAAAGTTTAATGAGGGAGACAAGATGATACAGAGAGCTGGCGTGAGACTGGAGCTCTATACCACATGATCACCACTACAAATCCAGTCCAGGCCTGGTGTGACTGGAAGATACTTTGATATAATGGTGCTTTGTTGGCTAGTGTGAAATAACTGATCTGTTTAATGCCAGTTCTCACAAGACAAGCATCTACATCACAAAATAAATAGCACTCCTGACCTTAACAGGACTCTGTTCAAGAGAAAAATTCTGGATGAATAAAGTCTGAATTTCTGCCTCCCTACCCCTTTCTCCACCATAAAGGCTGTCCCCCTTCCCACTGTTCCATCCAAATCACTTTCTCTAGATGTTCCTTATCTCTGTGTGGCAAAGTCCACATGCCACTGTGCAATCTTACTTTCTAAGATGATCCATGGAGGGTTCCAGGATTACACACAACATTAACTGGTGCAAGGTTCCCAATGCATTATTAACGGGACAAAGGAATAAATTTCATTTTAAAGTGATTTTCAAGTCTTCCTAAAGAAGGACATCTGAAAGTACTTAAGAAACACGCCATATCCCTAGTGATTGAAAGAAAGAAAAAAAAAAACCCTCTCTGTCTTGCTCTATAAAGGTTATTGAAAATACCGTGAGATTAATGCTGTTTATATGGCATTGAGCTAAACTCAAAAGGTAACACTTAACCACTCTCTGTTTACCAAGTTAATCCACCAGATTTGTTTACTTTGCCTGATTTACTAAGACAAATACGTTGAGTGTCTGAAATGTTTTATCTGGCCCTGGGAAAGGAAAACTAAAGGAGTGTTGTGCTTTTATTAATAGATAAGTGCAAACAGGCCCCATCCTATCAAATGAACAGCTAGGACCTTTGGCCACTGTTTACTGAAAATAAAATTAGCCTTGGCTGGCAGGTACTTATCAGATCTGAGAATAATTAACTACCCACATCTGGTACATGTTACTGAAAATGCTAGTGGGAGCCATTAACTTTGGTAAGGGTTATTTTTCCTGAACAGCTAACATCCCCCTAACATACCATCGGAATGCACCCTTTTCTTCCCAAATACACTCATGGCAGCACCAAAAGCAGTTCCACAAGCTGTTTCCCCACTTCAACTCCACAGAAAGACAGTCCTAGAAATCCAAAAGAAATTACGGAGACCTGGCTGGTTCCCACCACACTCCACAATGCTCACCCATGGGATCACCTGCCTTAGCAACACAAACAAGGGTCATTTTAAGTTAATCAATAATAACACTTTGTACTTTAAGTTTTCTGTTTTGTTTTGTTTTTCTTAAAAAAAACTTCAAGGGACATCACCAGTGTAGAATAAAATGAGTACAGCTTTCACAATTTGAAAGGAGAGTCTAGGAACCAACATCCCTTAGAGCTAGTCAGCTGAAGAGGCAGTAATCAAATTGAGGTAACCTTGGCCCTAGTTCATTTCTTTTCTATACTAACAATTTCTTTACCGGGTAAGAGTTTTTACAATTTTATTGAAGGAAAGGAAATGCTCTAAGGCATTTATATAAATAAGCAATGCAAAATAAATCATCTTATATTTATATCACAGGAACTAAAGCCAGGAAACTCAAGGACTCTGCAATTAGCTTGTTGTAAAATTCTAAACAAGTCAGATGACTGGTTTAGTCAAGTGACCTCTCTTCTCTCTGCTCTGTAAACTGAGAATACCAACATACCCCACAAAACTGTGGGGAGGAGTAAACTTCTCACAGCACCAGGAAAATGCATATAAATGGAGAGATAAGAAATTCCAAATCTCCAAGAACATTTCTTCTCAAGGAAATTAGCAGGACTATACTAAAAAAGTGTAACATTCTACCCAGCACCATTTACAAAGGTTATTTTCCCAGAATGTTTTGTAGACATACAATTATTACCCCTTCTACTGTGTCATGAGGATTTGCATTCTACACACTAAGACCTTGGGTGGTTTGAAGCTAAGTAGTTGCCTTATTTCCCAGGAAACTGCAAATTGGATTTTATGAACAATGAATAGATGGCCTGTCTATACACCCATACCTTACTAAAATATGCTAGATGGGTAGACATTAGACATCTTAGTAGGTGAGGACATAAGCTAAGAAATGGGGATCTCTAAGGATACGGAACCAGTAAATAAGGCTTGAGGACTTCCCAGGTGGCTCAGAGGTAAAGAATCCACCTGCCAAGCAGGAGATGAAGGCTTGATCCCTGGGGAGGGAAAATCCCCTGGAGAAAGAAGTGAAAACCCACTCCAATAATCTTGCCTGGGAAACCTCATTGTCAGAGGAGCCTGGTGTGCTGGAGTCCATGGATTTGCAGAGTTCTGATATGATTAAGCCACTAAACAACAACAACAAATAAGGCTTGGGACACAAAAGGCGGTAAGAGTAATATTCATGGAGGAAATATAACAAAGGGGAGGGAACTGAGGCCAAAAGAAAACAGAAGGAACAAAAGAAGCAATCATGGGGTTGGGTGGTATGGTGAGTTAAAAAATGAAGCCAACCCAGGGGGACGACAGGCATGGGTTGAAGGGACCTCAAGTGATTAAAGCAAGACAGAAGGAGGGTCTTCCATGTGAGATACCAAAGCAAGCAGGAATTATTTGGTTGAAATCGGAGAAAATGCTGTTGATCTGGTTTGGGTTCAGTGAAGCTGAAAAGAATTAGAGAGAAACGGATCTATAATTCCTTGCATGCACAGAATTGTGAGGCACCTGGAATATGATACTGAAAAATTATTTGGTAAGATGGGCAAAATGAGAAAAGTCCAAAATCTTCCAATTCCAATAATAAATTCGATTTGCTGGATTATTAAAGACTCCTCTGCCAATGCCTTCTGTACTATCCCTTTACTCATTCCATTACTCTACTGGAATACTATGTGAGGTGTGACTAGAGAAGTGCAGCTTTCCTATGTTATTCAGATCTGCACAATCCAGAAGCACTTGCAGTCTTAAGGAGGTGGACTCTTGGAAGTATGTTCATGTCATTAAACAAGCAGGTTGATTTCTCTGAAGTGCTAAGCCCCAAAACTAGCAACTCAGGTGCTCAGTCATGTCCGACTCTTTGTGACCCCATGGACTGTAGCCCGCCAGGCTCCTCTGTCCATGGAATTCTCCAGGCCAGAATACCAGAGTGAGTAGCTGTTCTCTTCTCCAGGGGATCTTCCCAACCCAGGGATTGAACTCAGGTTTCCAGCATTGCAGGCAGATTCTTTACCGTCTGAGCCACCAGGAAAGCCCCAGCCCCTACAGCAAAATAAATATACTCTTCTGCCTTCATTCCTTTTCCGCAAAACATGTGCTTATTAAAGGGAAAAAAAATTCTGTACATTTTCTAGCACATTAAATATCCTATTAGCATCATAATTTTAAAAAAGGCTTTGGCTGAGAGGTTAAAAAATAATTATTTCCCCTCGTACAGAATCTTCTATTTGAAATGTTTAAAAGGCTTCTAAGATAAACTTATATATTTGTTTTAAAATTATTCAGTATTCATGGAAGCAAGCTAAATGTCTATCGGCAGAGGAATGGAAAGATGCCATGGTATATAGACATATACATGCACAAAGGGATGCTGTGCTTGTGGCGGTTTACTTGCTAAGTTGTGCCTACTCTTTTGGGACCCCGTGGACTGTAGCCCACCAGGCTCCTCTGTCCATGGGATTTCCCAAGCAAGAATACTGGAGTATTTGGTTCAGTTCAGTTCAGTCACTCAGTCATGTCCGACTCTTTGCGACCCCATGAATTGCAGCAAGCCAGGCCTCCCTGTCCATCACCAACTCCCAGAGTTTACCCAAACTCATGTCCATCGAGTCGGTGATGCCATCCAGCCATCTCATCCTCTGTCGTCCCCTTCTCCTCCTGCCCCCAATCCCTCCCAGCATCAGGGACTTTTCCAATGAGTCAACTCTTCGCATGAGGTGGCCAAAGTATTGGAGTTTCAGCTTCAGCATCAGTCCTTCCAATGAACACCCAGGACTGATCTTCCTTAGGATGGACTGGTTGGATCTCCTTGCAGTCCAAGGGACTCTCAAGAATCTTCTCCAAAACCATAGTTCAAAAGCATCAATTCTTTGGTGCTCAGCTTTCTCTACAGTCCAACTCTCACATCCATACATGACCACTGGAAAAACCATAGCCTTGACCAGATGGACCTTTGTTGGCAAAGTAATGTCTCTGCTATTTAATACGATATCTAGGTTGGTCATAACCTTCCTTCCAAGGAGTAAGCGTCTTTTAATTTCATGGCTGCAGTCACCATCTGCAGTGATTTTGGAACCCCAAAAAATAAAGTCTGACACTGTTTCCACTGTTTCCCCATCTATTTCCCATGAAGTGATGGGACCAGATGCCATAATCTTAGTTTTCTGAATGTTGAGCTTTAAGCCAACTTTTTCACTCTCCTCTTTCACTTTCATCAAGAGGCTATTTGGTTACGGTTGCCATTTCCTTCTCCAGGGGATCTTCTTGACCCAGGGATTGAACCCTAGTCTCCTGCATTGGCAGGTGGATTCTCTACCACTGAGCCACTAGGGAAGCCCATACTCAGACATAAAAAGAATGAAATCTTGCTATTGGTGAAAATGTGGATGGACCTAGAGGGTATTTGCTAAATGAAATAAGTCAGATTTCTCACATGTGGAATTATGACTTCACTTATATATGGAATCTAAAAAACAAAATGAATTTTAAAAAATGGAAACAAACAAAAAAAAGTGGAAATAGACTCATAGATACAGAGAAGAAACAGATGGTTTCCAGAGGAGAAGGGGCAGGAGAATAAGAGAAATAAGTGAAAGAAATTAAGAGAAACAAACTTCAGTTATAAAATAAATAAGTCATAGGTTGTAATATACAGCCTAGGGGATATCATCAATAACACTATAGAAACGTTGGATGGGGACAGATGGTCACTAGACTTATCATTTCATAATGTATTAAAATGTTAAATCACTAGGCTGTACACCTGAAACTACCATGAGGCTGTACATCGATTATATTTCAATTAAAGAAAAAGAAAATTCTAAGAAATATACCAAAAAACCCACCAAACCCTCTTAGAACTAATAAGTGAGTTCAGCAAGATCACAGGATATAAGACAAGTAATCAAAACTCATTTCTACATACTAGCATGTACATAGGGATGTTGTTGTTGTTGTTATTTAGTTGCTAAGTCACGTCCGACTCTTTGCAACCACATGGACTGTAGCCTGCCAGGCTCCTCTGTCCATGGGATTTTCCAGGCAAAAACACTGAAGTGGGTGGTCATTTTCCTTCTCCAGGGGATCTTCCTGACCCAGGGATCAAACCCGAGTCTCCTGCACTGTCAGGCAAATTTTTTACCACTGACTGAGCCATCAGAGAAGCCTGTACACAGGACACTGAAATAAAATTAAAAATAGACCTGTTATGTGATCAAGCAATTCTGCTTCTGGGTATATATTTGAAGGAAATGAAATTAGTGTCTGGGCAAGGTATCTGTACCCCACGATCATGGCAGCATTGCTCACAATAGCCAAGAGCAATATACAACCTTAATGTCGAGAATAAATAAAGTGTGATACACAAACACACACCCACGTACACACATTCACACAATTATTTAGCCATAATTTTTCTTCCTTTTGGAAGAAAATCCTTCCACTTGTGACAACATAGATGAACAGGGAGGACATTAAGCTAAGTAAAACAAGCCAAACAGAGAAAGACAAACACTGTATGATCTCACCAATATGTGGAATTTAAACATAGAAAAGTCCAACTCAGAGAAGCAAAGAGTAGAATCATGGTTGCCATGGTGGGTGGAGGCAGTGGGGAGATGTTGGTCAAAGGGCACAAAGTTTCAGTTATAAGATGAAGTAAGTTCTGGGGATCTAACGTACATCATAGTGACTATAGTCAATAATACTGTACTGTATTCTTAAGACTTGCTGAGGATCGATTTTAAGCTTTCTCACACACTCACACAAAATGTATCTATGTGAGGTGATGGATGTTAATTAACTATGGTAATCATTTTACATTGTATACATATATCAATCATGTTGTATGCTATAAATATATACAATTTTATTTGTCAATTATACCTCAATAAAACTAGGAAAAATACTATTTGTCATCACTAAAATAAATGAAATACTTAGATGTAAATCAAGCAAAACATGTACAGTACTTGTATGCTGAAAATTACCCAAAACTCATGAAAGTAATAAAATAAGATTAAACAAATGGGGATACTGTGAAAATTTTTTAATGAAAGCATTCAATATTTGATTTAAAATTAGATTAACAGTTTAAAGAAATTTTATATGAAATAAAAATTATATCTGAAAAATTAGCCAAAGCTTTTATAGAACAATTTTTAAAAATTTTTCTTAACCTTTTATCTTATATTGGATTATAGCCAATTAAGTGTTGTGATAGTTTCAGGTACACAGCAGAGTGACTCAGCCATAGGTTTTCTTGTATCCCTTCTCCCCTAAATTCCCTTCCCATCCAGAGATTCCCTTCCCTTCCCACACATAACATTGAGCAGGGTTCCCTGTGCGATACCGTAGGTTCTTGTTGGTTATCCATTTTAAATATAGCAGTGTGTACATGTCCATCCCAAACTCCCTAACTATCACTTCCCCTCCCCCTTCCCCCAGTAACCATAAGCTCATTCTCTAAGTCTGTGAGTCTATTTCTATTTTATAAGTAAGTTTATTTGTATAATTTGTTTTAGATTCCACACATAAGTGATATCACAGATATTTTGCTTTCTCTGTTTGATTTACTTCACTAAGTATGACAATTTTTTAAAAAAAGGAATGTATGTGTTATTTCAATTTACCCATTAAATAAGAGAAATCAGAGTTCTCATATTGGCTGTTATAAAAATAAATAAGTTTCTCTGAATCAATTCGTTACTGAACTATACCTAGATGTCTAAATCCTTCAAATTTTGCTCTGTATCATGCCTTTCTTTCAATATTTTTATTAATAGTAATAGCTTGGAACTGGAACCTTATTATAAAGGAGGGATTCTTAACCTTAGCACTATATTGGCACTTGGGGCTGGGTAATTCTTCATGTGAGGGGCTGTCCTGTGCACAGATGCTCAGCAGCATCCTTGGGTTCTACCTGGTAGCACCTCTTCAACTTCCCTGTGCAGTTCTGACAACCAAAAAAATGTCCCCAGACATCGCCAAATTTCCCCTAAAGGCAAAATCACCCCAGCTGAAAGCAACTGCTATAGAGGAATGACGACCGTCACAGTTTTATTCAGGAGAATGTGAAGTGAAAGTGTTAGTTGCTTAGCCCCATGCCAGGTTCCTCTGTCCAAGGAATTCCCTAGGCAAGAATACTGGAGTGGATAGCCATTCCCTTCTCCAGGGGATCTTCCCCATCCAGGGATCGAACCTAGATCTCCCACATAGTGAGCAGACTCTTTACCACCTGAGCCACCAGGGCAGAAGCACAGTATTCTAGGGATACAAGTTATGAAGAAAAGAAGATGGGCTTTAGAGTTACATGGACTGGAATTAGGACTATCACTCAATAGGCGCGTAGCCTTCTGAAAATCAACTTAATTAAGCCTCACTTCCTCATTAATGAAAAGGATATAGCAACATCCTAGTAGACATTTGTCTTTGCCCTCCAGCATCCCTTTTGGGTTGAAGGGGTTAAGAAGTCCTCTCTTCCTTAGGAGGAAACAGTTTTTCCACTCTCATTATATTCCTGTGCTCCAGGGTTGAGCATGTGAGGCCAGCCTAACCAGTGAAATAAATGCATGCCCTAGACATTAATTAATAGCGCAAGGATGGGCATGTGACACAAGCTGGTCCAATTATACTCAATTCTGAGGCATTTTGTTGGAGAAAGAGGAAAGATTCATTCTCTTTCTCCTGAAGTTGCTAAGCTAGTAGGACAATAAGCCTGGAGCTTCTGTATGGGAAAAATCAACCTAGTGGAAAATAAAGTCAAGAGATGTAGAGAGACCAAGCCTTGATGAGACAATGTAAAATACCCGAAGTTCGATCTACCCCTTATGTTCTTCAGTTATGTTAGCTAATGAATTCCCTTTTATTTTTACTTAAGTCAGGGCTGAGTTGGATTTTATCACTTGGAACCAGAAAAGTCCTAACCTATGAGTTACCTATCTCAAACAGTTGTTGAAAAGACCAAGTAAAAATATGAACACAATAAGCCTACAAAGAACTTCCTTCCTCTGGTTCTTACTTTATAGAAATCAAAACAAACACAATTATATAAGATTGAAAAACACAATGCAGTCAAGGATCAACAACAGAACCCATAATTGGCTTTGAGTTCTTTTCAATAAACTGGTATAGAGTCTAAAAGAGCTTAAATTTATGGAGCCAAAAATTACTATGCTTTGAGTTACCTACTATGATGTCAATGAATAGCACATGCAAATTTGGTTTGTTTTCTTTGTTGCCACACTTTTAGGTGACCAATGGTAAAGGTTTGCTTTGAGTATAAAGGTTTACTATTAATAGCTTGTTTTGTTTTGTTTTGTTTAATAACTTCCAGAAGACTGAAAGAGAGGTTAAACAGTGGATTAAATCATCAAAATATCAAGATTGGGACTAGGATGTGTCAAGTGAGACACCTACCTTAGATGCAAAACTCAGTAATCAAGGCAGAAGCAAGGTAAATGATATTTAAATGCACAATTTTAAAAATCAAAATTGATGCTAAAAATCCATGATGAAGAAAATATCAGAATTTTAAATAAAGGCAGGGTCAACATCATTGACTTTTTCCTTTGCCCCAGGCTTCAAAATGGCTCATCATGGCATTCCAGAACAGTAAAATTTCTAAGCTATTAATAGAAAAAGCAGAGGCATATCTAGTATTCACAAACAACATCAAGGACCTAAATGCTCTTGAGAGGCAACCCAGTTGAGAACTCTGAATTGAAATCTAACCAGCTCTGCCAGTACTAAGTTACGTAACCCAGAAAATTACTTGGCCATTATAGACTTTAGTTTTTTCACACATAAACTGAAAGGGCTACACTAACTGATCATCAAGAGCTTTCTTAACTCTAAAGCTCTATGATTATATTCTAAATTTAACTTCTTTTGATGTCTAAAAACAAATAAACACCAATATGTTGCATTTGCAGTCAAGCATTAGTGTTATCTAGGGGCTTATGAAATAACAAGCTTTAACCATTCAAGTCTACCAGTGAAAATAACCCAGGTTGAGGGTTGTTTTTGTTTGTTTAATATGAGCGCTCTCACATGTTTCACATGCCATTTGATTATAAGATTCTGCAGTGGGGAGGTCAGCAGCTTTCCATTGTGGGTATGGAGTAGCAAGGTTGATCTGTGTCTCTAAAAGCTGAAATAATTCATACAGCCCACCCACTGACAAGTCTGCTGAAGCATAAAATTTTGGGGTTAATAAGTGACTGCTTGTAACTGCCAAAAATTTTCAGAAATAGGAAAAGGAAAATCTAAAATTAACAACAACAAAGAGAAGGTAACAAGTATCTGGAACAGGAGTAAGAAAAAAAGTAATCTATTAATTCTTTAAAAAATAATCTATTAAATTAAAAGTGATGAAAGTAGCAGGTGACTGAAAAAGCAATGGAAAAAGAATGAGTGAGTGAAAGTCAATTTGCAACCCCATGGACTATACAATCCATGGAATTCTCTAGGCCAGAATACTGGAGTGGGTAGCCTTTCCTTTCTCCAAGGGATCTTCCCAACACAGGGATTGAACCCAGGTCTCCCACATTGTAGGCAGACTCTTTACCAGCTGAGCCAGGAGGAAATAGAGCATGAACACTAAATATGAAAAACTAAAATGCCTGTGCTCTGATCCAAGCATGTTAATTTTTTTTTTTGCTGAACCCTATGAAATAAAGAATTATCCAAGGCCTTGGAGATAAAGGGACTTAGTAGCTTTTGAAAAGGACTTTGTAAATAAAAACAGAGGCCATTCTTTTTTTTAAATCAATATATTTTTAACTTTGTATTATGCAAACTTTCAAACACAGACATGGTGTACAGGAAAGCATAATGATCCCCCACATACCCATTTACAGTTTCAATAATTATCAACTCATGCCCATGATTATTGCCTATACCCTCACTGATTTCTCCCAGTTCTTATAAAGGGATATTCATTTTAAGTGCCACAATAAACAAACCTTTTGGAGCCTTAGTTTCCTTGTTTATAAGACGCAGGCCATTATACTCACCTCCTTACCTACTACAAATGAAGTTATGAAAAACAACCAAAGCTTTTGAGCCTCTTCTAACACTTACTGTGGTATTCGAATATAAGAAATAACAATATAATAATAAAATAAGCAAATAATCTTTGTTTTAAATAGCTCAAAGTGCTTTGGAAAAATTTATCTTTCATTCTCCCAGCACCTCTGTGGGGCAAATGAAAGTATTATTATTCACCTTCAGCAGATAAAGAAACTAAAGAGAAAGGAAATGATTCAAGCCAGATCCAATAAAGAATCAACAGTAAGTGAAAAGATGAATCTAAAACTTCTGATTTATCTTGCTCTATTATTACAATATGTCATTTCTATCATTACTATGACATGTGTAGATGAAAATTATTGTTTTCTCTAAAGAAATGGACTTACAGTCTATTAAAGAGTTTGTACATTTAAGACAGCAGGACTGTATAATATGTATGCATTCAAATACATTGAGTGACTTTACAGCTCACCTTGTAGATTCATATAAGAACACAATCTTAATTAGATGGTTCAGCATACCTAAAGAAGACAGTAAGAAGTAAATAAAATATCCCTGTGGTTCACTGGAATTGAACAATTACAGCTGGCCATGTCACAGGTTTGAAATCTAACCTATTTACTTAGCAGATGCAAACATTACTTCAGTGTTACAGTAGAGAATTATACCACTTGGGCCCAGTCCATAGTGCCACAGGCATGGATGATGCAACTTCCAACTCAGTTACAGAGTATTTTTATAGAACTTTCTAAGTCATTATAACTTCATACATTTAAGGCATTTTCCTTCCGATTCATACAATGGTTCCTGTTCACCGTGTTTGGTCCAGGCAGGTTGGAATGGGACGTGGAGGAGGGAAAAAAAAGTTTTTGGGAAGGGTGTGATGAGAATAGTCTGCCATGAGCTACACGTTCCTTCAGTTCAGTTGCTCAGTCATGTCTGACTATTTGCAACCCCATGGACTGTGGCACTCCAGGCTTCCCTGTCCCTCACCAACTCCCAGAGCTTGCTCAAACTCATGTCCAATGAGTTGGTGATGCCATCCAACCATCTCATCCTCTGTTGTCCCTTTCTCCTCCTGCCTTCAATATTGCCCAGCATCAGGGTCTTTTCCAGTGAGTCAGTTCTTCACATCAGGTGGCCAAAGTATTGGAGCTTCAGCTTCAGCATCAGTCCTTCCAATGAATATTCAGGACTGATTTCCTTTAGGATGGACTGGTTGGATCTCCTTGCAGTCCAAGGGACTCTCAAGAGTCTTCTCCAAACCCACAGTTCAAAAGCATCAATTCCTTGGCACTCAGCTTTCTTTATAGTCCGACTCTCATGTCCATACATGCTGCTGCTGCTGCTGCGGCTAAGTCGCTTCAGTCATGTCTGACTCTGTGTGACCCCATAGATGGCAGCCCACCAGGCTCTCCTGTTCCTGGGATTCTCCAGGCAAGAACACTGGAGTGGGTTGTCATTTCCTTCTCCAATGCATGAAAGTGAAAAGTGAAAGTGAAGTCACTCAGTCGTGTCCGACTCTTCGCGACCCCATGGACTGCAGCCTACCAGGCTCCCCTGTCCATGGGATTTTCCAGGCAAGAGTACTGAAGTGGGGTGCCATTGCCTTTTCTGCATCCATACATGACTACTGGAAAAACCATAGTTTTGACTAGACAGACCTTTGTCAGCAAGGTAATGTCTCTGCTTTTTCATATGCTGTCTAGGTTGGTCTTTACTTTTCTTCCAAGGAGCAAGCAACTTTTAATTTCATGGCTGCAGTCACCACCTGCAGTGATTTTGGAGCCCAAGAAAATAAAGTCGGTCACTATTTCCATTATTTCCCCATCTATTTGCCATGAAGTGATGTGACTGGATGCCATGATCTTCGTTTTTTGAATGTTGAGTTTTAAGTCAGGTTTTTCAGACTCCACTTTCATCAAGAGGCTCTTTAGTTTCATTTTCTGCCATAAGGGTGGTATCATCTGCATATCTGAGGTTACTGATATTTCTCCTGGCAATCCTGATTCCAGCTTGAGCTTCACCCAGCCCAGCATATTGCAGGATGTACTCTGCATGTAAGTTAAATAAACAGGGTGACAATATACAGCCTTGACGTACTCCTTTTCCAAACTGGAACCAGTCTGTTGTTCCATGTCTGATACCAACTGTTGCTTCTTGATCTGCATACAGATTACTCTCCACTATTACCTGTCCGTTTTGGAGGGCCCTACATGGCATGGCTCCTAGTTTCATTGGGTTAGACAAAGCTGTAGTCACATGTTCCTTAAATATTGCTAATTATTCACATCATGGAAGACATGAGGGCAAAGACTCTTTCTATGGCATCATGAAGAGCCAGCTGCGACCCGAGCAATGTCTTCTAGGACCGTCATAACAGAGACTACAGCTACTTAAACATTCAAGTGTATAGTATTAACGTTTTTATAAGAAGGGAATTTGTCACTAATTATTTCTCTCCAACTTTGAAAATAATATTACAGGTCATTGCCTATGCAACACCTGACTCCCTAAGGCTTTTTGACAAGTCAACTATAAACCAACAGACCAACAAGTAGGTGTAAATTAAAATTTTAAGATTGTAGCTTGCTATTGTTATTATTATTGTTTTTATGTAAAATGTAGGGCTCAAGTAAAAGGCTGCTTCTAAAATAAGGCAGAAAACAGAATGAGGATATAATAGAAAGGGCAGTGAACTGGCAGTTAAGGAGCCTAGGTTTCCATCTTCTACCTGTACTACAGAACTCTTTCAGGCAAGATGGATATGCTCAGTTCAGTTCAGTTGCTCAGTTGTGTCCCACTCTTCGCGACCCAATGAACTGCAGCTTGCCAGGCTTCCCTGTCTATCATCAACTCTCAGAGCCTACTCAAACTCGTTACCATCGCATTGGTGATGCCATCCAACCATCTCATCCTCTGTCGTCCCCTACTCCTCCTGCCTTCAATATTTCCCAGCTTCAGGGCCTTTTCCAATGAGTTGGTTCTTTGCATCAGGTGGCCAAAGTATTGGAATTTCAGCTTCAGCATCAGTCCTTGGAGGAGAGCAATTTTCTAATTTGCCAGGTGAAATATATGATCCAAGTGATTTCTAAGATTATTTTTAATTCTATAGTTCTCAGACTACCTAATTTCATACCTACTATTCATTACATTTATTTAGTGTCTCCATTTTTCATAATGCCATGCCTTTCCTATAACACGCTTTAAAATATTAATTATCCCTCTATTGATTCGCTTTTAGAATAACGGTTTAAATCTGAAGCAGAGAAAAAGAAACACTCCTATTAAAAGAACTTTTAATGCTCTTTTATAGGTCTAGGTTAAAAAAGAAATAATAATAAGATTTTCTAGTTGTATAAATCCCACCTAATCAGGTCATTTTCTGAGATTCAGAAATGACAGTTTATAAAAGGATAACATACAGATGTCTGGCCCAGCACTTGGCATACAATAGATGTTAGAAAAACATTTGTATACCTAACACTTCCCCCTCTACCACCATTTCTCCAGAATCACCACCTCAGCTACCAAAGGTAAGTCTTTTACAAACTGTGACACTCTCTTTGAATTAGAGATGCTATGGAACCAGACTGAGAACTCAATTATGAATAAGACTTTACACCTTCATGTAAGAGTCCCAAATCTTACCAGAAAAACATGTGTGTGTGTGTGTGTGTGTGTGTGTGTGTGTGTGTATACACACACATATATAAAAAGTTTTGTTTTCAAATTGTCAAAAATAGCCTTGGGTACATTATTCATAAAAGTAAATTTGTAAATAAATGGAAACCATTATAATTCATTACAGTTCAAACATATTTTATATTTTCCCAAACACTTCAAGAGAAAACATCACTAACTATACAATGATTCTATTATAGGAAAATTAAATATGAATAAACATAGAATTTATAGTTAAAATGAAACTCTAAGCCTCTGGGATTACAACATGTACAACCAGCCAAACTAAGACTCAAACAGAGCAAGATACATGGTTGTGAGTTTCATAAATACCAAGAGAAATAGTTTTTCTAAAAAGCCTTCTTGACTTAAAAGAGTAATCCACCTAAAAAGCTGATGACTAGATAAAAGGGAGACCAGTCTTCTCCCACAAAGAGACATAAAAAGCTAGCAATAACAATGCTATTGAAAAATATTCTGGGATTTCAGAACTTGAAATACAAAAGCTCTTCTCTGTGGAGATGAACTCCTTCGATTCTCCAAGGGCTCTGTCATCATCAACCTCAAACACTTGGCTCTCACAAAAAATGTGATGACGCAGGAAATTGTCTGGAAACAAACAAATAAACAAAAAAGCATTCTGTTTCCCTGGAACCAGAGTTGCCCCAATAGAGCAGGCAAGCAGCCAGTATGTCAGGGCTTCATTTAAAAATCTGTTTAATTGTTCCATTCCAATTCAACAAGCCCCTCTTCTAAGAATTCAGATAGGGAAAAAAAAAAAAAAAGATCTTACAAGATATTATTTAGGTCTTACTTCACTAGCCCCTACTGAAGAAAACTCTAAGTGCTAATTAGTCATATAAACTGGGCAGATGAACTCCAAGTCTTTGTGTACCCGTCTTAGAAGGGTCTTTCTGTTCTGAGGGCCTAGTCAATTTGAAACTCACACTTGCAAATTACAACCTAGATTCACAATTGCATGCTAACTACTACTGTTTATCCATGAACTTTCCTACTTTTACAAAAGTAGGAAAAGAGAAAGCAGCTACAGCAACTACCTTATCACATTCTAGTTGGATTTTTGCAAACATTTATTGACTAGGCTGACATTATAGGGGCTATAAGAACAGGTAAGAGATAACCTACATTTCTCTAGCATTTTCTTATTTTTTTCTGCTTCTTTTCTTGGCAAAAATCACTTCCCTGTGAAGCACAAATAAAGAGAACAAGCAAAACCAAAAATCTCACAGCTATTTACTGATATAAAGAAATTAAAATAATACTATGTACTATTTAATACGTACTATGATACCAACTCAATTCACTTGACCTCATTTCCTTTTTACATAATATGTTCTATGAAACTTATAATTCTAGTGGCTTGTGATGGCTTTTCCCCTCAGATTCAATGTTCCCCCCGAATGATGTGATTGACTATTTGTTCAATGAATCTTGTTGTGTAAATGTTTGTAATGGATATGAGTGGAAGAAAGAATAGATAATGATAATTCTGAGATGAATTCTCTTTCCAATTTCTCAAGTTATGAAAAAATACCATGGATATTTTGGTTTGAGACTCCCTGTTTTGCTATTGGTCATTTTTATAACCACCATTGAAAACTTAAAAGCTTTATTGCTTCTGACCAAGATGAAGTAATAGGGATCAGATTTATCCCACCACCTAGAATAGTAAAAAAAAAAAAAAAAAAGTTTTAAGACAAAACATATGAAACAACTTTCTCCCTCCCACCTAAGACATTGGACATCAAGCAACGAAAAAGAGTGATTCCTTAGAGACAGAAAAAAAAGAACACCCTATGATTGCCCCAGCCTACTGCCCTGAAATAATTTCTAGGCTATGATCCAGGGAGATAGAACCCAGGTGGAGGCAAGCAGTCCTCTCAAGTTGAGAAGATGAAGCCTAGGGCCTGGGAAGAACAAGGCAGCTAGAGTTCTCAAGAGAGATCTGTGGAGAATTCCCCTCAATACAGGCATGTGAGGAAACTGCTTGAGGCGGTAGGAAAAAAGATTTAATAGGAGTAAAGAGACAAGTGCCTGGTACTCACACAAAGCCAGGAGTAATGCCTATCACCTCACCAACCAGACTGTAAGTTTCAAAAATCATGGAGCACTGAATAGAGTATACAGAAGGATCTTGCTTTGATAGGGAAGAATAATTAGGTTTAAACCAAATGGTTCTGGTTCTGCCCCCACCCCACCCCCAATCTTAAAAGCAAGATACAAAAAGATCAAACTGTTTCCAAATAATTCAACTATATCCCAAAACAAAGCTTAATATTTATAGGAGTACAAAAAAATAGAGCACCCAAGAAGGTGAAACTCACAATGTCTAGCATCTAATCAAATATAACTAAATATGTATAGAAACTGCAAAGTTAGACCTATAATAAGAAGAAAAATCAGTCACTGAAATGGACTCAGTACTGACATAAATGCTAGAATGAGTAGACAAGAACATCAAAATACTTATTTGAACCATATTCTGTATGTTTGAAAAGTTAAACAGAGATAGCATAAAGTTCCAAAATTAAACTTCTATAGATAAATACCACAATATACAAAATGACAAATACACTGGATAGAATTAACAGTAGATTACTCATTGGAGACATTGAAAGAAACTACCAAATATAGAAACAGAGACAGTTAATGATCTTGAAGCAAGAGCAACATAAACTATCTAAAATGAAACACAGAAAAAAATCAACAAAATGAAAAGAGCATCACTGAGTTATGAGACAACCTCAGGTGGCTTACTATATGTGTAATAGGAGTCTCCAAGGAGAACAGAAGTAAAAGAGGGGAAGAACAACTTCTGAAAAGATAATGGTCAGGATTTTGCCAAATTTGATGAAAACTGCAACTCCAAATATCAAAAAGCTCAACATGCCCTAAACATTAAAAACATAAGGAAAGGACATAAAAGTACATCACAAATAAGTTGCTCAAAACCAGTGAGAAGAAAAAAAGGAACAAGAGAAAAAGATGTGTTATATATAGAGAAACAAAAATAAGTGCAGTTTCTACTGGAATTGTTTCTGCTGGAAACAATTAAAGTGAAAATACAGTAGTACAACTTCAAAACAATGGAAGAGAAAACTGTCAACTGAGAATTCTATTCCCAGGAAAACTATCTTCCAAAAACAATGGTAAAATAAAGAGCTCTTTAAACATGCAAAAGCTAAAAAAATTCATCAAGAAATAGTAAAGTAAGTCCTTCAGGGAGAAGGAAAATAACATCAAATGGAAATCTGGATCTATACAAAAGAATAAAGAACAATGAAAATGATACCTACTAGGGAAGTATATAAGATATTTTATTACTTAAATATATTTTAAATAAAATTGGTTGCCTAAACAAAACTTCATGTGTGATTCATAATTTAAGTGTAACACGTATAAATAAAATGTATAACAACTACTAATAAAGCTACTATGACATTTGTATACTATATGTGAAGTGGCATAATAGCAGCTAGAGTGTGATAACTTGAGATGCATAAGTTCTAACGTAACCACAAGAAGCAAAGTATTATAGGTAACAAGACAATAAAGGATATAAAATGGAATCATAAAAAATACTTAATCCAAAGGAAGATGGGATACATTAATGTACAAAACTTAATTGCTTCCTTATATACTGGCGGGCTTCCCTGGTGGCTCAGCTGGTAAAGAATCTGCCTGCAATGCGGGAGACCTGGGTTTGATCCCTGGGTTGGGAAGATCCCCTGCAGAAGAGAAAGGGAATCCACTCCAGTATTCTTGCCTGGAAAATCCCATGGACACAGGAGCCTGGCAGGCTGTAGCCCATGGGGTTGCAAAGAGTGAGACATGAGTGAGCAACTATTCCTTACTCACTCACACTGGCAATGAACAATTAGAATCTGAAATCAGAAACACAACACCATGTATACTGCCACTGAAAGAGAGAGAGAGAAATACTTAGGTATAAATACTTAGGATCGATATGAGGAAACTATAAAACTCTGATGACATAACTCAAAGAAGATCTAAATAAATGGAGAGACACTCCATGCATAGGAAGACCCAATATTCTCAAAAAGTTGATTCTTCCCCAAATCCCCATAACTTGCCTTATGGATAAGGACAAATTGATAATAAAGCTTATAAAGAAAGGCAAAAGACCCACAGTAGTCCACACAATACAGAAGAAAAACAAAATTGGAGGACGGAAACTACCTGACTTTAAGACTTACTGTAAAAATACAGTAATCTAGGCAGTATGCCATCAGTGAAAGAACAGATAACTAAATCAATGGAAAATAATAGAGAGCTTATAAATAGACTCATGTATAGTCAACTGAATTTTGACAAAGGAGCAAAAGGCAATTCAATGTAGAAGGATCATCTTTTCAACAAAGAACAATCAAACACCCACATTTTAAAAAATGAATTTAGCTTACACCCTTTACAAAAGTTAGCTCAAAGTGGATGACAGAATTAAATATAAAATACAGTCATAGAACTCTGGAAGGTAATATAAAACAGGAGAAAAGCTAGGTGACTTTGAGCTTGGCAATGAGTTTCTGGATATAACAGCAAAAGCTCTCTCCATGAAAGAAAAAATTGTCAAGCTGGACTTCAGTAAAATTGAAAATTTCTACTTAGCAAAAGACACTTAAGAGAATGAAATGGCTTATCTGACTGAGGCAAAAACTTTACAAAATGCTTAGTGATAAAGGATTCATATCCAAAATATACAAGGGACTCAAAAAACTTTTAAACAATCTGATTTAAAAATGGGTAAAAGATTTGAATAGACATCTTATCAAATAATACATACAAGTGACAAATAAGTATTTACTTAAAAGATGCTCAACCTCATATGTCATTAGGGAATTGAAAATTAAAACAATAATGAGATACCATGGTACATCTATTAGAATGGATAAGATGCAAAGCTCTGACATTATCAAATGCTGGCAAGCATGTGAAGCAACAGGAACTCTATTTCATTGCTGGTAGAAATGCAAAAGGGTATAGCCACTCTGGAATAGTTTGTCAGTTTTTTACAAAGCTTAACACACATCATCCCGTGATCTAACCATTATACTCCCAGGAATTTATCCATGAAAAAAAAACGGCATACCTCTGATTTGTAGTCAAATATTCATAGTAGTTTTAATTATAACATCCATAAACTGGAAAAGAACCCCGAATATCCATCACTAGGTGACTGGATAAGTAAATTGTGTTATATGAATACCATGGACTACTACTTAAAATGAGTAAAATAGTGATACACGCAACATCATGGATAAATCTCAAAATAATTAGGCTGAGTGAAAAAGCTAGACCAAAGGAGTTTACCCTAAAAGATTCTGTTTACATAAGACTCTAGAAAATGCAAACTACAGTGACAAAAACAGATGAGCAGTTTGCCTGAAGAGGATAAGGTGGGGAAGGATGGGAGAGATGGATTAAAACAGCCATAGAGAAACTTTTGGGGATGATGGACATGTTCATTATCCCGACCGTGGTGGTGACTTCATGAGTATTTACATATGTTAAATCTTATCAAATTGCATTAAAGACATGCTGCTTACTATCAATTATGATTCAACAGAGCTGTTAAAAATGTTTACCACTGCCATTTTTAGTCTCATGTTTGACTCTACTCACAGTAATTCCTCCCTGTTGTGCTTTCTCCACAATAGCCAGTTGTTTCAAATTTAAAGAAATACTTCCTCATTCACCATTAAATAAAAAAATATTTAATGAAACCCTAATGTATGTTAAGTCAGTGGACTGGGCACTTGAAGGGGATACAGATGGACAATACAGGGATAGATGTCAGGTGACAAGGGATAAGCAACACCGAGGGTGATGAAGTGTAGTTCATGTTGCTAGAGTATAAAAAGCCTCAGAGAATGATTAAACAGGAAGGTAAATTTTAGATCACAAAGAGTTCTTCCAGAAAGTCTTTAAAAAAAAATGATAAGGTTAATATGTCAGAATTTCACAAATACAGAAGTCAAACACAAGTTCTTAAATTCTCTTAGACTCTTCTCATTTATTAAATTGCAATATAATAAATCCCAAGGAAAGGACATGATATCAGGGAGGAGCTAATTCTAAAGAGTGGATTATAGAAACATTTTCTCATAGTGTGAAAATCAAGGAAACAGTGTAGGCCCAGTATCATCTAACTGAACTATTTCTCCTGAGTTTGTAGACTTCAGTTGATTGTACGAAAATTTATCAACTTTGGCACGCTCCCCTTAAGGGTCAGGAATCTCTGGCTGTTATGCCTCAAGTGGAATAAGTCTCCTGGAGAAATTCTTTTGCTACCACAACTATTTCAGTGCGGTTCTAAGTGGTGAGTCCCAATGCTTGCCAAATTCCTCTGGTTTGATCCCATCTGGATGAACCCAAACTAGAGCAAAATAGCACCTTCTACTTCCTGCTCATATTCGATTATAATATTCCTCCAAACTCATGTCTACTTTTAAGAAACTGCCAGGCTAAGGCTTTTAACCTAACACATGACAGTAGATAGGAACATGCACAAGGAATATCCATTCTGCTCTCTACCACTCCTGCACTTTCACTTTCACCTCACTGAAAAAACAATTTTAAAAAAGTGTCTACACTTCTATGTATCTAACCATAGTTATGGACCAAATTACATGGGCTTGAAAGTACCTAAGCAACGAAGGGTTCCATATGGAGGAAAGCAAATAGTGTCTCTTTCTAGCTGCACTAAATTTCTCTAAAATCTAAGCCAAAGCTCTTTCTCCCAAGCACTCTCTTTATTAGAGAAGCAAAATTCTTTCTGTCTAGTTTCTCAAGGTCCTTCCATCCACTTCAAACTTGAGTGCATTCCAGTCAGCCAATGACATCAATGCAACCCAAGAGGCCCTCAACTGAAATTCCCCTGAATCACTCCTTCTAAAGCTTCCAAACCTTCTTTTGTTGCTTCCGGCCTTTGCTAATTCAATCTTAGCTTTTGTTCCCTAACTCATTCCTCCTCTCCATGCTATAGAGTTCAAAAGAGCAACAATGAAAACCCAGATCTACTTCCTTTCAACAGAATGATCTTGGACCCCTTTATGTTGAACATAACTTTAGCCTATTCTCCAAACAGGTATGTATAATTTCACATCAAAGCTGTTCATCACACAGCTCACTGAGTTTCAGGATAACAGTAAATATTTCAAGCTTCTCAAAAATATGAATATAACATTCCATATACCTTATATTCTAGATTTATACCCTAGTGTTTATCTAAATGAAAACCAGGGGCCAAACCCAAGGATGCTCCAGATGTCTTCCTAAGTTAAGTTCAACTTGCACAAAAATTTTTGGACAAGATACACTGCAGCTAAGTACAGATGAAAGCCATAAAGAAAAGGGAAATGCATGAATCACCGTCATGGTATAAATAACTTTCAGGAATTCATTTCCAGACAACTCACCCCATTCATATTTTAATGCTAAATTTAGGAGAAAATTGAAGAAGTGGAGCTCAGACTAGCCCATTATAAAATACCTATTTTAATAAATTATTATTTACATATGTGATATAACATTTCCCTATGATAAGTAGGGTTTGATAATAATTTGTTGAACACATGTATAACAGGCACATTATATAGATCAGATAATGCAATATTCATAATAACCCTAAATTATTACTATTATTCCCATATTACAGAAGAAGAGAGTCCCTAAAAACTTATTACTTGCCCAATTTACCCTACCTATAGGTGCAGAACAAGATATTCAAACCCAAATCTTTGGCTTCGAAACCTCTGCCCTTTCCAGGAGGATGCACTCCCTGGCTGTTGAAGCAGTTATTACTGGTCTAGTGATTTGGAAAATTCCTGACACATGGAGTCTGGAGTGGTATAATGGAAAAATACTTGTGAGCCTAAGCTCTGGCAGGTATGTGACCTTGGCCTAATCCTGTTCCTTTTGCACGCTTTTTCTCATCTATGAAATGAAGTTTGGGTACATAACATCTAAGGGCCCTTCCAGCACTAATACTTTATCAAACTATGACTCTATGAATTATAAACAACACAAAAAATGTGGACTGGGCGAAAGGATGAATGACAAAAGGGTTAACTTGGTGTAAGAAACAATATAACCAAGTCCAGGACTGAGAAAAAGACAGGTAGAACTGAAAGAAAAATGACTTTGTAATATTGATATTATATTCCCAACATGAATGAAAAGACTTTACATAGTTCCTATAAAGCTAAACAGAATCCTATCACCAAAGGGTTTTATCAAATAGATTCACCTATTTAAATTTAACATATCTAACATTTACATTCCTTGAAATAAAATACAAAAATCATACAGACAGAAGAAACCATCAGACAGACCCAAATACAGACACATTTTGAGTTTTGTTTTTTACACTAGCTTCTGAAACTTATGTAAAGTTCTTCTTATATAAACAAGAGTGTGAAGTGGTTCTGCCAAGTAGGAGGCAAGATAGTTGATGGCATTTCCAGAGTGGCAGAGAACAATCCATTGGACCTAAAGAAGCTCTCCTTATCAGCAAAAGATGACTGTGAGGCGGTTTTGTTGTGTTTTTCTTTCAATATTCAGGCCAGCAAGGTCAGTCTGTGCATGCTGAAATGATTTAAAACCTTCATGACTTCTTCTTATATTCAGCCAAGATTCTTCAAGCAGATTTCCTGATTCGTGCTTAGTTTTCTAAAATGATGAGAACCAAGTGTCTCTTTGCTCATTTGCCATCACTAAGAGCCAGCATGAGGTGTATGCAGACAAGCTCAGTGGGGAAACACCGAAAGCCAGAGGTGAAAGGACACCAAAGCTAGCCACCCACCACAACTGTGGTTGGATGGACAGCAACCAGCCAAGAGCTCTCTGGGCCTTGGGAGACCTAATGGCTTGGGATACACTGTCAGAGATGAGAAGGGGTCCAATTTCTAGGCTTGTCAGCTCTGGCTATCCAACTTAAGCTCTCCCAAGAGATAAATATGTTTTATGTGGAAAAAAGGCAAAACAAAAAAAGAAGAAGATGGGCAGAGAACCTGAGACAAACCAAACCTTCCATAGGATGTTCGCAGACAAAAAGGCTGAGGAATGCAGAGGGAGGAAAAATCTCCCCCAAAGAGAGGAGAGGAAAAAATTAAAGCCATCAGTTCTGACGTTTGCCAAAGAAGGAGAGAGAACACTGCTCAAGCTGCCTATAAACCAGGTAAAAGTGACTGACAGAGTCCACACACCCTAACAACGCCCCACTGCCAAGGCCACCACCTCTGGGCCATCACTGACAACTGCAGCTGCTTTCCAAAGCCCCAGAAAGCAGCAGGCAGAATACAGTGACAGCTGGAAGAAGGGGATTAGGCAAGGAGCTGGCATAAATAGAAGCATAGCCAAAATGCACAAATATGAAGGGAGAGAGACAATTTTCCTGTGTGGTTTGTGTGTGTGGTATGGGGGTAGCTCAAAGTAAGAGTGAGCCAAAGTTCTGGCCTTGATTGCCTGGAGGCTTTGCCAGTCTCGGCTTTTCTCATGCAGGCCAGGAAATGGAGCTTTCAGCTGTCTGCTTCAATGTTCTCAATGTCACCACTTTCGTGTTTGGCCCCTGGCTCGTTTGCATTTTCTTCTTCTTTTGGGGATTAGCACATGCGTGTAGAAAATCCATTTTGGTTATTCAAGACTCTGTCATTTCCGCCCAAACCTTATTTGTCAACTAAGGACTTCAAGAAGTCCTGACAGTATAACACAAACTATAGAGTAAGATGATCTGCAAGGGGCCTTTGAGACCATCTAATGCACTCTGATTTTACAGCTGGGGAAACGAAGAGTACCTAAGGAAAGTAGGGTGATCTGCGGACATCATACTAATATTTAGAGAGCAGCAAAAGTCAGGACAATATCCAGTTCTCCCACTCCATCCAGTTAGTGCCCTCCCTGTCCACAAATATTGGTGTTCCTTTAGGGCTCCATCTCAGACAAAATGCTAATCTTCCCCCACCAAAACTTTTTATTTTTTTAATTTTTTTCCAACCCTTTTTAAAAGAGAACTTGATAAGAACTGTGATATATTCTCTCTGTTTACTTCTTTAAAAATTGCATATAAGTTTGGTAAGTAACTATCCAAAATGTTAGGTCTTAAGGAAAAGAGACTTGGAGACATATAACAGCACTCAGAAAAAAGACTAACCTAACCAAGCAGAGTATCTTTATTTCTTTGTTTAGGAGATGGATCCAAAAATATAAACAAATGGGACCTAATTAAAATTAGAAGCTTTCATACTGCAATGGAAGCCACATATGAAACAAAAAGAGAACCTACTTAATAGGAGAAAATACTAGCAAATAATATGACTGATAAGAGGTTTCATACATATATACATACTTGTATTTGTATATATAATATTCAACATATATATCCATATGTGGAGATATATATATCCAGCATATATAAACAGTTCATAGAACTCAACATTATAAAACACCCCATACAATCCAATTAAACAATGGGCAGAAGAACGGAATTGACATATTTTCCAAAGAGGACATGCAGATAGATGGCCAACAGGCATGTGAAAAGACGGTCAGTTTCCTAATCAACAGGGAAATGCAAATCAAAAACAAAATGAGTTGTTACCTCATACCTATAAGAACGGCCATCATCAAAAAGAACACAAGCAACAAAAGTTGGCAAAGATATGGAGAAATGGGAACCTTCTATTGGTGGGAATCTAAACTGTTGTAGCCACAGTGCAAAACAGTATGGAGGTTTTAAAAAAAACTAAAAACAGAACTATCATAAGACCCAGTAATTTCATTCCTAGGTATATATCTGGGGGAAAAAACACTAATTCAAAAAGATACATGCACCTCAATGTCCACAGTAGCATTATTTACAGCTGCCAAGACATGGGAGCAACCTAACTGTCCATCAACAAGTGAGTGGATAAAGAAGATGTGGTATGCATACACACACACGCACACGCACATATATATAATATACAACGGAATTTTCCCCTTTTTGCCAAAACAAATAATTTCTGATATTGAGAAAAATCACATTCTCAGAAAAAAGTAACCAACCTTTAAAGACTTTAAAGGTTCTGATTCTGAAAAGGAGTTTGTGAGTGTGGAGGGATAGGTGGAAATATGGCCCCTTGGTATCCACAGGGAATTAGTTCCAGGACATCCTGTGCAGACACCAAAATCCTCGAATGTTCAAGTCCCTTACATAAAATGGCTCAGTACAGTTGGCCCACCATATCCACAAGTTCCATATCCATGGAAATGCAGGGCCCACTGAATATCAGTTTACAAGTACATAACAAAGCAGTCTATCTTCTTTTCTCAAATTTGTTTTTGAGAAAAGCATTTTTGTCCAGTACTATGGAAACCATACTAAAATATGACATTAAAACATAAAAACAAAAATACCTCCCTTTGCTGCATCTACTGTAAGAATGAAGTCAATTCTCAACAGACTATCAACATTCCAGAAAATGTCCACATCACCCTGAACATAGTAACTATCACATAGTTACTGTGAAGGGCCCCAGAGGCACCCTACAGAGGGATTCAGTCACATCAATGTAGACTTCAGTCGCCCTTGGAGGGAAAAAGAGGCTCTGGGTTGACAAATAGTGGGAAACACAAAAAACTGGCTGTAGTTGGCATCAACTGTAGTTTTATACAGGACACCAACAAGGACATTACAGGGGTTGTTATGGTCGTTAAGGTGAAGCCTGTATGTGCCCACCTCCCAATTGACATCCTTATTCAGAAGAGGTCACTTAGACAGTGGGGGGAAGTTGGGGGGGATCAATTAAGAGAGTAGCACTGAAATACACACATTATCATATTAAAATGGCCAGTGGAAAGTTGCTTTACTCCACGAGGAGCTCAATCAGGTGTTCTGTAACAACCTAGGGGGTGGGATGAAATAGGGGGTAGGAGGGAGGTTTAAGAGGGAGGGGACATATATATACCTATGGCTGATTCACATTGTTGTATAGCAGAAATCAACATAACACTGGAAAGCAATTATTCTCCAATTAAAAATTTAAAAAAAATTTTTTTAAAGAGGTCTCTTGTTGAACTCTACAATGTCCTGGGTGGAAAAAAACATGGAAAAAGCATCCACAGGGTATCTCAAGTCTAGAAAAATCAGTTAAGTCTTGAAGGAAACTATTCTGAAATTATGTCACATTCAGCTGCTTTGATTTAGCAAGGCACAAAGGTTAAAACCAGCCTTCCTGGGCAGTTCAGCTGGTAAAGAATCCACCTGCAATGCAGGCGGCTCCAGTTCGATTCCTAGGTTAGGAAGCTCCCCTGGAGAGCGGACAGGCTACCCACTCCAGCATTCTTGGATTTCTCTGGTGGCTCAGGTGGTAAAGAGTCTGCCCACAGTGTGGGAGACCTGACTTTGATCCCTGGGCTGAGAAGATCCCCTGGAAAAGGAAATGGCAACCCATTCCAGTATTCTTGCCTGGAGAGAAACTACAGTCCATTGGGTCACAAAGAGTCGGACATGACTGAGTAACTTCACTTTCACTTTTTTCATGATTCCTAAGACTTATCTATGATATTTTAAAGATGAAATAAATGCCCTCTATTTTGGGGGGTGGGGGCTGGAGACTTCAATAACTAACTAAATTAGCTAACTTTCCTTCCTTCTGTATTTTTAACAGATATCCTAGTGCTTACTCTACTTGAGGTTTTAACTTAGGGAAATCTTTCATTAAGAGAGTTCCCTATCTAGGCCACTAATTCTAGGAGTGGATTTTTCTTCTTGGAACTGAGACAACCCAGGTTGCACGAATGGGTCCACTCTGGCACTGTGAAGACTGCTTCCTCAAAGGGATTGGGCTTGGGTTTTGGTACACTGATGGAGGTGACCATATGCCTGCTTTGCTTGGGACAGTTCAGGTTTATTCCCATTGTACCGGAGTAATTATTAGTAGAGCCCTTTCACTCTCCAAAGTATCCAGTTTGGACAGTAAGTTATATGGTCATCTTGATAACGTCTTGCATTAGTAGGGCTAGCATTCTGCTTCTTCCCACTGTGTGGACAGGTCTAAAAGAAGCCATGCTGGGTTTTGTTTACAAAGTAATATTTCTCCAAACCCTTCTCCTTAAAGAAAGCCAATCATGGAAGAAAATTCCTCCTGATCTCCTGGTGTCTATATCTACTTTTCCTTTCTTGACAGCTCTATATGACAGCAACCATTCTTGACAGCTCTATACGATGGCATGGGCCGCTTGTTCTCTTGTTATTCACCTAGTTCAGAATTTGTACAAGGTGTCACTTAAACCAACTATTTCAAATTTGTTGGAATATAACCTATTGATCAAGGGTTACAAATTAACCAGACTGGGTTAACCGCTAGGCTAATAAAACACTAGGCAAAAGCTAGCACATAGATTTACCCCATCATCAGAAATGGGGGCAACTCAGTAAGACAAGAGCCTTTTTTGAAAACATATTGAATCTCCCTGTGAGCATGGCAGGGGGTATGAAAAGGAATGGAAAAGAAGCACTGTAAATTCTGAATAGTGAACCTTGAAACTGACGTGCATTTGGCTTTGCATACCCCAGTGGCAGAGAAACCTCAGCAGTTATCCAGTGCTTTTAGAGAGTAGGGTAAAATTATAAGAACATTTTTATGAGTTGTGGCTGGCAAGCCCTAGCCTGTTAAAACTCTTTAAAAACCAATGCCTTGGTGGAGGTAACATTTACTGTTTACTGTAGCTCTGGTTGTTAGGGGTTACGGCTAAGGTCCCAGTTTTCCATGACATCAGCAGCATTCCAAGGGAAGTGTGTGTCAGTGACTTTCAGTAATGACTCCCTTTTCCAAATGTTTAAAGCTTCTGCCAAGCTGCCCTACACCTGCACACCAGCTGAGTTGGAGGAAAAGGAAAAGCAAGATGGATTAAGTGGGATTTTTGTCTGGGTTCCTTAATGAGACTAAAGACATTCTTCCTTCAGTATTTGGTTTGGTGTGATAAATGGATGCCAATCCCTTTAGGAGTAACATGACTCATCCTTACCTTTTCCTAAACCAATCTGACTATCTCTCAAGACTTCTCGCTATCATATTTTGAATTAGTCTTTTGAGACTTTTCTTCTCACGGGAGAAGTGTAGGACTTAGTTGAGAAGATTGCCACGGCATGCCAGCGCTCTGGGAGGGATTCCGAAGGAGGCATCCGCTACTCCCCAGATTAGCAGAATACAGAAGCAGTGAAACGACATTGCTGTGTAGCTGCTGTAAGGAGCACCTGGCTTTCAACATTTTAAGCCAGATGTGTCCTCTCAAGGCAGCAGCAGACCTCACTCAGCAAAATGAGGATCTGGTTAACTTCATCCAAAGGTACCTACTGCCCACTCAAGAGGCTTGTGACTAGGTACGGCGGCCAATACTAATTGTGTTCCTACTTATATAAGACAGACCTTCTTTCCAAAAGGCTTGAAGCATTTTTTGACATGAAACTCATCGGTGTTCATGACAACCCTGAGAGGTGGCAAAATATTAGTTCAGGTGTGAGAAACTGGGGATGGGGTTGAGGAGAATTAAGTCCTTTTGCCAAGAGCGAGGCAGCAGGAGATCCCCCAGAGGCCCGGCCCCACACCTTCACCCCGATAGGAACTGGCCCCTTTCCAGCCCGGCTCCGGTCTGCCCAGGCTAACTTGCTCTTTTGTCCCAGTCAGAGAGCTTGTGAAAAACACAATTTGTTGTTAATGAGGCAAAGCTTGAAGTTAGCAAAGAAAAATAAGAACCACCGTATATAAAGACACAGAGGAATGTCTTCTTACGTGTTTTGATAAGAATGATTTATGCATTCAGTATCTACTTCTATGAATGACACAAGATAGAAGATTCGATCCTTCCATATGTCAGTTTCCTCACCTATAAAAGCTATATCATGGAAAAATACCACAGATGTTTGGAAATTTTAATAATTAAAAAAATTTAATATCTTAAACTCCATAGAGTTCTTCAAGGGAGCATCTCTGAAATGCGAAAAACCACAACTGAGCAACTAAGGGCACACACAGCCCTCTTCCATGGTACATAGCAAGTTCCAGAAGAAACTCCTTTACCTGCTGTAAATTTGTCCTTAGGAAACAAGAAAAAATTCAAATGCTTTCAAGCGATTCTTAAAAGCCCCTACAATTTAATAAAATAATAATCATCCTCATCTTTGCAGAAACAATGAGGACTATTTTTTTAAGCAGTAGGCGTGGCTTAGGGCAGCCACAGATAACATACTAACAAAAATGGCTGTACCTCATAATTTCTCTTAGACACCCTCAAAAAGTGTTCAAACATGAAAAAACAGTAAAGGGATCATTCTCACTCAACCGTAGATTGCAAAACACAAATTTGTGTTCAAATCCTGAATTAAACTATAAAAGTCTGTCCAGTGTAACCTCACCCTGAGTCCTGAGCCTGTTTCCTTGAATGATTTTTAAAGAGGGAACTTTACGATTATGACTTGTTAGCAAGAGATTGAGCTAGTATCCATAAGAAAACAAGTCTTTTTCAATAAACTTTCTGGTACACAGTTATCCCTGAGCAGTTATCCCTGAGACTAAATTTCACAAACCATTCTCATAAATAAACAAATACAGACATTAGGAAAAGGGGGTGCTGGCACAGGGTATACCTAAAATGCTTAAATTCTAAGAAAAAAGAATTGGAAAAGAAAAGTGTCTTTACTTCCTGAAGATAAAAGATTTAATGAGTGACTAATTTCCCTCAGTAAAATTCCTTTGGTACTTGTCCTACTCTGAGCCACACTAATTTTGCCAGGAGCCTTTTCTGTTAAAAGATGTTGTTTTACAATGTTAAGCTACACACAAAAGCCATGTAACAAAACAGCAAAATATGCTTCTGATTTGCTATGTTACCAACCTATACTTACCCAGAAACTCTAACTGCCAAGTGTCTTTTATCTAACAAAGTCTGCATCTTTCACCAGCTTCCCTTCCCCACAGGAAGTATCAACGTCATTAAGAGTGGAAAACTGTGGGAATAAAAACCTGAGCCGTGGAAAAAAGTACGAAATGGGAATCTGCCTTCAGCTCTGCAGATTTTCAAACTTGTCCTGACCTCTGGGGTCTAGAAGCTCAACTTTTGTGCCCAGAATATGGCTGGATGAAGAAGGCAGTCTCAAATCATACCCTGAGGGCTACAAACAGAACACACACTCCTTACAGACGTCTAAAGAGGTTCAAGGGCTTGCGGGGACGGGGGAAGCCTTTCTCATTGGCTCTTGGTGATGTCATGCCCATGTCTCCAGGGCCCAGGAAATGCACCATGACTAATGGAGCGCCTCACTTGTGAATACACATTCCATCTCAGAGGAGCAACAGCAGGCAATGTTTCAAGGCAACTAAGACCTAGTGAGAGAATGCCAGTCAGCCGCGCACAGAGAGCCTTCAGTCGCCCTGAAATAGATTCTTATTCACTGCCTTGGAAAACCCCGCAACAGCCTGTATCTCTGTGGCAGGAGAGTGATCCTAAAACTGAGCTGTTTTGCCTCTTTTTAAAAAAAAAAAATTATTTTTTGTTTTTAATAGATTTATTTTTGGCTGTGCTGGGTCTCTGTTGCTGCACAGGCTTCTCTCTAGTTGCATGGGCTTCTCGTTGTCTTATTGCAGAGCAGGGGCTCTCGAGCTCACGGGCTTCCATAGTTGCGGGTCCCAGGCTCTAGAGCACAGGTTCAGTAGTTGTGGCACATGGACTTAGTTGCTCCACGCATGTGTGAACTTCCTGGACCAGGAATCAAACCCACGTCTTTTGTGTTGGCAGGCAGACTCTTTACCACTGAGCCACCAGAGAAGCCACTGTTTTGTCTTATAAGTGACTCTCTTTAAGGAAAGAAATGGTAACTGTAATATAGCACACATCCTTCCAGATTTCTACCAACAAACTTTCTCTGTAAAGGACCAGATAGTACAAATGGCCATATGGTCTCTGTTGAAACACCCATTTCTGCCCGAGCAGTGCAAAATCAGTCATGAAACTGAAACTGTTAGTCGCTCAGTTGTGTCCGACTCTTTGCAACCCCATGAACTATAGCCTGCCAGACTCCTCTGTCCGTGGGATTTCCCAGGCAAGAACACTGGAGTGGGCTGCCATTTCCTTCTCCAGATGATCTTCCCAACCCAGGGATCGAACCCAGGTCTCTGGCATTGTAGGCAGATTCTTTATCATCTGAGCCACCAGGGAAGCCACAGACAAGACCTAAATGAATCAGCATGACTGGGTTGCAATAACACTTGATTCACAAAAACCAGCAGCAGGCTGTATCAGCACTCTGGCCGTAGTTTGCCAGCCTCTGTATTAAAGAGTGGACCACTCATTCCTCTGCCATAGCCCCAGGCCAAAGTATTCTTGAATAAGTGTATAGTTACAGGAAAGGATGTGAAGGAGTTTCCACAATCTACCAGTGGGAGAAGAATCTGAAGATAGTTTAGAGAGAGGCAGTCTGGCCCATAGTTTCAGAAAGCAGGCTCTGAAGTCAAATGACTAGGTTACGAAGGCTGACTTTACCACTTCTGCATTTAAGACCTTGAACAAGGTACTTTGTTCCTCTGAGCTTTGGTTTCTTCATCTGTAAAGTTAGGTTCCAAACTGTTCTTACTCAATAGGCTTAATATGAAAACTTCAGTGAGACGATATATGAGGAAAGTTCAGCCTGGTGCCTAGGATACTGGAGTGTTCACTTATTATCTGCCACTATTGCTAGATTGTTTTCAAGGCAACCATAATTACTACCCTTGACTGCAGTAGGTCAAAGTAGAGGCAGACTACCACATATGTTGGTAGAACTTCTATCTAATTACATTAATATTTATTAATACTATCATCTTTAGTAGCTGCATAGAATTTCACAGGGAATGTATTATAACTGGACCAAATTCCAATTGTTCAACATCCATTTATGGTCTGTTTGCCATTATAAACAATAGTATGATAAACATCCTTAAACATGTACCTGTGAATACTTGTTTGAATTCTGTTCCTAGGGGGAAAAGGTTGGTACATTTTAAAGAACTTGAAATTATTCTGAAAATTGGCTCTGGAGAAAGAGTATACCGATCCCTACTTCTATCAGCAAGGCTTTCCTGGTGGCACAGTGGTCAAGAAACCACCTGCCAATACAGAGACTCGGGTTCACTCCTTGGGTTGGGAGGGTTCCCTGGAAAAGGAAACGGCAACCCACTCCAGCCTTCTTGCCTGGAAATTCCCATGGACAGAGGAACCTGGTGGGGTTCAGCCCATGGGGTTGCAAAAGAGTCAGACACAACTGAGTAACTAAACAATTTCAGAGGATCTGTTTTCCTAACATTCTTGACAACATTATAATTACTTTGTTTCAACACTAGAAAAATTAAGACCCAGAGAGGTTAAAGGACTTGCTCAATTTTAACGAAAAAAGCTTAATGTTTCCTTTGACCTGCAATTTTATAAAATTTTCATAATTATTATAATAGCCAATCTTCCCAGAACCCATATAATTAATTGTTATTATTAAATAATGCCATTTTATGGTTGAGAGAGCTGGAGCCTAGAAGTTGACAAAGTAGCCACAGTTCTCCAGATAAGGCAAAGGATACAGAAGGAAAGGATCAAAATAGAAATAAACTTCCTCCTACACTCAGGTCACACCTACAATACCACAACAACTCAGGCAAAATTTAGTTTAAAAATCAGGAAACCATTCTCAAAAACTAATTTAATTTCCCTGTATTTTGGCAAATAGCTAACCAAAGACCTTTTGTTTCTCTTTGCTGTTAAACTAAATAAGCCTATAAAACCAAACATCCTTTTTTCCCAGAGAAAAAACTTAAAACCCCGGAGCTTTTGACAAGATAGTCACAGATCTAGACATTTGTTGAGGCTGTTGTATTCACTCTACTTATTATCTTGCTTTTTTCCTTAACACTTATCACAATTTGAAATATATTACTTGTTTGTAAAAACCAAGTTCCATAAGGGCAGGAACTTGTTCACTAGTCTGAGTCCAGTTTACTATCTTTTCAGTACCTAGAATAGTATATGGAGCACAGCAAATAACTGATATTTACTGGATGTACCAATTCCATCTATGCATTCCCCTGGTGGTACAACCTCCAAGGCAAAAAGGCTTTGACATTATTACATTAATAAGAGTTGTCCTGATGCCCTGTTTACAACACTGCAAATAAAACAGCATCCTAATGGAGAAGAGAAGTTCCTTACCAGTTGAGTTCCTAGCCAACGATATCCCAATCCAACCCCCACTATTAACTACACCATGCCACAGTATTGGCATATACCATCATCCCCCTGCCTTACCTTTTCACCTATGAGATGCTGCTACTGTTAGTACACACGACTGTGTGCACTGGTTTTACTTATTTGGTTTATCTGTCTCCCAAAGAGCCTTCTTAGTGGGCCAGTAGTTAGACTGAAGTTCTAAAAACAAGTGTATCACTGGTTCATTGTTTTATATAAAGATATGATGAACACGGTAGTTGACTACCCAAAATCCACTGTCTCAAATGACTGATCCAGCCCTATGTGGTTCAATATGGCATCCACTAGCCATATGTGGTTAAATTTAAAATAATTTTTAACATTCAGTTCCTCAGTTGCACTAGTTTTAATTGCTCAGTAACTGCCATGTGTGGTTAGTGGCTACTGTACTGAACAGCACACATAAAAAACATTTCCATCACTACAGAAATGGACACTACAGATCACTACAGATGTTGGACAGCATTGAGTCTAGTCAAACATGGTAATGCCATTCTCCTTGCCTGAAACTGGTTTTAAAATGGGCATGTAACAGAATTCTGTTCAATAAGACATATGGGGAAGTGTGTCAAGAGGCTTTTGGGGAAGGTTTCCTTATTCCTAAAAAAAGTTGCACAAGTCTCTCTGCTGTCTTTGGATAATGTTGATTTAAAACGTGATAGAAATGTTACAGCCATCTTGTGAACATGAGGAGAGTCAATCTAGGAGCAAAGCCTCCCCACTAAAGGGCAGAGTAGAGGCATGGATGGAATAGGAGTTCTTAACGAAATCAGCGAGCTGCTGAATTGTTTCCAAATCTGTATTCTCAACATGTGAGATAACAAGATGATAAATTCCCTTTTATTAAGTCATTTGGAGTAGAAGTTTTGTAACTTACAGCCAAATGCAACCTACTGATAGAGTTTTACTTGTTTTTTTTTTTTATTACTTTCTCATAAAAAGGGTTCTAATCGATCAGTATAGTACTAAAAATCTACAAAGACTTTCCACTTTGATGTAGGTCCCAAAATTCAGCTGTAACAAAGCTAGAGAATATCATCTCTCACAGATGTGAACATCTTAGCTTCCTTCTCCCTCTGTTCTTAACTCTATTGATTCTAACACTTTGTTATCTTATCAAAGAACACAGAATTTAATGCAACTCAGAATGTTTCTTAACCAATTTTGATTTTTAACTAATACATTTTAGATGCTATTTTAGAATTTTCTCTATGTTTGGGCAAGTTACATTTAAGCCAGACTACAAATAGGTCACCCAGTTTACAGACAGGAAAAGTATCTTATTTATAACATAAAATCAACATGGAATCATAATTTTTATAAATGATACAAGATCAAGATTTTTTAAAACATGGCTTATGCAAGAAGTATATTAACTGATTCATTCAAATGGCATATTAACTGTCTCATTTAAATGGCTGGGCTTCATTTTATAGAATAAGGTGAATGGGAGCCTTTGAGATCTCATATTTAGAATCTTCAATCACGCTTAAGATAACTTAAGGCTCTGCCAAGAATTTCCTCCATTGGCAAAAAAAGTAACTAAATATGAGGATTATCCTTTTCATAACAAATTTTCATGTGTATGCTTGTAAGTATTACTTGTTTGGCTTGGTTTTCATTTTAATGGAATGCAGCCACTCCCAAAGCATCAAAATCATTCACTGAAATTTGGACACACTGGATAAGTGGGAAAGATTTTGTAACAAGAAATGGGAAATAAAAGCATTTAATTTAATCAATAAAACATTGACAAGCAACACAAGTCTATAATATTAAGAAATAAGAACAAATATAATATTAAGAAATAAGAACAAAAATGTAAACTCCATGAGGGCAGCACCTATGTGAATCTTCTTCCCCATTATAACCCTGAATCCAGCAAAGTCCTGAGGTTCTGGTATGTGCTGCAGTGTCTTAGACTGAGCAAATGGACTGTCCAGAGGAAAAGTCAAAAGAAATGTGTAGAACCAAAGCAATATTGAATGTGGCTGCACCTGCTGGTGTGTTTGGGACTGTGTGGAGAGAAAACTACTAGTAATGTAAAGTGTCTTTATTTGCAAAATCAGTGGTACAAGTAGAATCACATGTCCTCTCTCCAATCTGTAGTATCTTGCTTAAATTCAAATGAAACTACCTCCTTAAAAGACTTGAATTTTCTTTTTCTTCATTAATTAAAATATCACTAAAGAAAAAAATAGATGTTAAAGTAAAAAATTGTTAGTCACTCAATTGTGTCCAAATCCTTGCAACCTCATGGACTGTAGCCCACCAGTCTCTTCTGTCCATGAAATTCTCCAGGCAAGAATACTGGAGTGTGTTGCCATTTTCTTCTCCAGGGGATCTTCCTGACCCAGGGATCAAAACCCAGGCCTCCTGCATTGTAGGCTGATTCTTTACCATCTGAACCACCAGGGAAGTCCACAATAGAGTCAAACACACAGGCATTCCAGTACCTTTTAACACTGTATACTAAATGATCCGAGAAGGCAATGGCACCCCACTCCAGTACTCTTGCCTGGAAAATCCCATGGGCAGGGTAGCCTGGTAGGCTGCAGTCCATGAGGTCACTGAGAGTTGGATATCACTGAGCGACTTCACTTTCACTTTTCACTTTCATGCACTGGAGAAGGAAATGGCAACCCACTCCAGTGTTCTTGCATGGAGAATCCCAGGGATGGGGGAGCCTGATGGGCTGCCATCTATGGAGTTGCACAGAGTCAGACACGACTGAAGTGACTTAGCAGCAGCAGCATACTAAATGATTTTATATATTTTAAATTTAACCATGTCTCAGCTTCTCAGCAGAAAAATGAGAAGGTGGAACAGGTAATTTACTAACTTAAAATTCTTTAGATCACTCACAAATATGCAAAAACAGAATCATCTTCATCAAAATTTAAAACTTGTGCTCTGCAAAAGACCAGGTTAAGAGGATGAAAAAACAATTAACAGTCTAGTAGAAAACATCTGTAAACCACATATCCAAAAAAGGACTTGTATGCAGACTATGAAAAGGATTCTCAAAATTCAACATTAAAAAAAATCAAACAGTTCAATTAGAAAATAAGCAAAAAGATACACAGAGACACTCCAGCAAAGAAGATGCACAAGTGGCAAGTAAGCACATGAGAAGATCTTCAATATCATAAGCTACTAGAGAAACATAAATTAAAAACACAATGAGGGACATCCCTGGCAGCTAAGTAGTTAAAACTCTGCGCTTCCAATGCAGGGGGCATGGATTCAACTCCTAGTCAGGAAGCTGGGATCCCTCATGCCACACAGTTTGGCCGAAAAAAAAATATCAAACAGTGAAATATAATTATACACCCATCAAAATGGCTAAAATTAAAATTTGTGATAACACCAATTGCTTAAGAGGACATGAATAACTAGAAGACTCACACACTGCTGGCAGGAATGAAAAATGGAATAGCCACTCTGGAAATAGTTTGACAATACCTTTTAAAACTAAAAATGGATTTATCAAACAACCCAGATAAATACTCTTAGCCATATATCTTAAGAGAACATAAAAATTAACATTTGAAAAATTGTACATGAATGTTCATAGCAGCTTTATTCCTAATAGCTCCCAAATAGAAACTAGCCAAACACCCTTAAAAGGGTAAATAGTTAAACTACAGTATATCCAATACCACAGAATAATACTCAGCAATAAAAAAGAATGAATTACATATCCACACAGTAATGTGGATGAACCTTAATGAAACCTTACTGAGTGAAGAAAGTCAATCTCAAAATGGTATATGTGGAAGTTCCAGGTATATAACATTTGTGAAATAATCTAATTATAGATGTGGAGAGCAGGTTAGTGGTTGCCAGAGGTGAGGGACTTGGGAATGGTATGGGTGTGGCTGTAGAGACCCTTAAGATAATGGTACAGTATTCTGATGGTGATTAAACAAAGCTACATGTGTGATTAAATGCAAAATTATATGCATGCACACACACAAATGAGTGCATATATAACATCTGTGAAAACTTAAGTTCAATGGATTTTACTGATTCAAGTTTCATGGTTTTGATATTGTACTAGAGTCATACAAGATGCTGACACTAGGGGAGGCTGGGTGAAGGGCACATGAGATTTCCCTGGACATTTCTTTGCACTTTCCTGTGAATCTATAATGATTTCAAAATAAAAAGTTTTTACAAAATGATCATAAATAATTCAGATTTAAGAGTGTTCTCACCCTTTGAAGATAATTATGTGATTTTAAGTCCCTAAGTTCCATTTTTTTTAAACCTTTACACGACTCCTCCACTGGATGAAAGTAAAGTGAAAGTTGCAGTCATGTCCAATTCTTTGCGACCCCATGGACTATAGAGTCCATAGGATTCTCCAGGCCAGAACACTGGAGTGGGTAGCCAGGCTTTCCCTTCTCCAGCGGATTCCCAACCCAGGGACTGAACTCAGGTCTCCTGCATTGCGGGCAGATTCTTTACCAGCTGAGCCACAAGGGAAGCCCAAGAATGGGTAGTCTATCCCTTCTCCAGCGGATCTTCCTGAACCAAGAATCTACTTATTTTTAAATAATTCAATATTTTCTCTGTTCTCAAACTAAGAAAAAAAATTTCTGGGTAAATATTTCCTGGTTTTCAACCAGAATAACTGTGGAACTGAAATACACAGAAAAAGAAAATCTCAGATACAACCCAAAACTAACACAGGACTGCCTTATTTAGAAAGCAGTTGGAATGTTTGTATCTCCAAGTTGGAAAGAATTTAGGGTTCTAAGTTCTTAGAAGTTAGGGTTCTAATAACTCCAGTTCAAATTTCCACCAACAGAAGTATCCTTTCTGTAATATCTCTGACTGGTCCAACCTTTGTTTAACAGTGACAGAGCAATGGATTCTTGTTGTTTTACCTGCCCACCACATTCTTTTCAAACAAAAGCACCTTTTTCTTCTGTGGAAAACTGCTTTGTCCCAATTGTGGTTCTACTAAGAGCCAAATTTCTCCCATACTCTGGTTCAGTTCAGAGAAGATAGCTGACCACAGTGAGCATCCTCACCCTTGTGCATGCCAAGTCGCTTCAGTCATGTCCAACTCTTTGCAACGCTATGGACTATAGCCTGCCAGGCTGCTCTGTCTGTGGGATTCTCCAGGCAAGAATACTGGAGTGGGTTGCCACATCCTCCTCCAGGGGATCTTCCCGACCCAGGAATCAAACCTGCGTCTCTTCTGTCTCCTGCGTTGGCAGGTGGGTTCTTTACCACCAGTGCCACCTGGGAAGTCCTCCTGTCCCTTAGCATTGGTTGGTTTGCCAAGAGTTGGACATCTGGCCAAAGCTGGACCAGAGCCTTTACCCAAGATTCTTCTCAAATGTGATAGAGAAAGAGAGTTTCTCTGCAGTGTTGTGAAATGTGAAACTCAGGCACTCAGCAACCATGTTTCACATGATGTACATGAGAGTCTGCAGAGGAAAAAAAAAAAAATGAAGCCAATACTCAGAGAGAGGAAGTGATGGGAGAAACAGAAATAAGACCAGCTGCATCTGAGTCCCTGGTTCTAGTTTTTCTGAGACCCAGTGGGATGTCTGCCCTTCCCACAGTTTGGCTGGCCAGTCCTTCCCTTGTTCACATGAGATAGTCATAGTATTCTTCTAATAATTTTCTCTTTCTACCAAGCTAAACAAGACAAATTTCTGCTGCATGCAACCAAAAGAATCCTAATAAAAAATAAGAGGTCCAAAACCTCACAATGTGACCTGTTAACAGCTCTGTTGGAATGTTCTTCCTCAAGTTAAAATCCAATAAGACCTCCTTGACATGCTAACCCTTGTCTTACATCTATACCAAGTCTCATCTCTTTTCCAAATATTCAAAGATCATGATCACAGAACCTGTTGTGGAAATTTGTTACTTTTTGACTGCAGAGCATGCTGCCCTATATCAACAACAGAATCCCAATTCTTTGTGGGAAATCACCTCTCCCCTACTGAATGTAGCCTGGTAGGACTGTGAATCAAGGTACCCTGCCTTCCTTTAGCCAAAGAGTGAACACATGGCCCAAGTTAGAATCCCTAGAAATCAATCCTGAATATTCATTGGAAGGACTGATGCTGAAGCTATAGTACTTGGGCCACCTGATGTGAAGAGCCAACTCATTGGAAAAGACCCTGATGCTGGGCAAGATTGAAGGCAAAAGGAGAAGAGGGCAATAGAGGATGAGATTGTTGAATAGCATCACTGACACAATGGACATGAGTTTGAGGAAGCTCCAGGAGATAGTGAAGAACAGGCAAGCTTGGCCTGCTACAGTCCATTGGGTCGCAAAGAGATGGACATAACTCAGTGACTCAACAACAACAATAAATGCGTATTAAAGGACCTTTAGGCCACTGATACCCCTTTACCTAAGGGATGAAGAAAAAAAATGAGGAAAACAGAAATAAAAGACACACATGCGCAATTAGGAACATAGATGGTATTAAAAACCAGTAGATCACAAAGCTTTATTTATTAACTCTCAATCATATGCAGCTGCCATGTACTTCTCTGCCTTGGTGTTTTCAGGAATCTCCCAGGGAAGTGAAGTGAAGCTGCCACTGCTTCACCTTTCCTCATTTTATTTTCAGCGTCCTACTTCAGTTCAGAAACTTTACACTGCTCAGCAAGGCTTCAGCTAAAGAATCAATTCCAACAAAGAGATGTTGGGGAGACTGGCTAAAGAAAAATCAGTGGACATTTTGTCTGAATTTCTGAGAACTTTTTTCCATTTTAATTTGAAGCATGGCTTTAGTCTAGAATATGCTACATAATAAAACGTTTGAAGAACAAGTACAAATGTAAAGCAATAGAGAAGGGTGATCCCTAGGAAAGTAGGCTGGCTGCCCTGTCTGCTCCCTAACATCAGTTTCCATTTTGTTGAGTTTATTTTTATCCAGGATCTGAATTGCTGCTACTCAGTCTCAAAACCCAGTCTATGAAACACAGTAAGAACGGGACCTTATACTAAGATGAGATTCACATTAAATAAGTTCACAGGAGCTGACAGATGTAATCAGGATACTGATTTACCAATCTGAGTGAAATGAGTTACTACATAGATCAGGAACATTTGAGTTCATCAGTCTAGCATACTTTCTCCCTTGTAGGAATCCTCTATGGACCACCAGGAGCTGAGAGCAGGCCCCAACTTCGATTAGAACTGACAGCAAAAAACAAGACTTTGGTCCTATCACTTCAAGGGAATGATTCCTGCCAATAACAGGAATGAGCTTGGAAATGGACCCTGAGCTCCAGATGAGGATGTTGTCATCCAACACCTTGATTTCGGGCTGAACATAGAGAACTCAGCCATGCCGTCCCCTATTTCTGACCCATAGGACTGTGAGCCAACAGGGTGTTTTAAGGGGCTAAGTGTGTCACAGTTTAGTAATTGTTACACTAATACAGAAAACTAATACACCTACAGACCCATGATTCTCAAATGTAGTTCCCTCAGTCAGCATCACTATCATCTAGGTACTTAATAGAAATGCAAATTCTTGGGCCAGAGGAATTTGGAGGGTAGGATCCCCCAGTCTGTATTTTAACAAACCCTCCAGCTAACTCTGAAGTGCACCGCAGTCTGGGAACCACAAAAGTACGTGATGGTTAAGGCGCAGGCAACTTGACCTTGTGACTGTCCATGCTTCAATAGCTGGCCAACATATTTTCTGACTGATACACTCTTTCTCTGGGATGTTAATACATGCTATTTACTTTTGCAGTCATCTATTTTTGCCTTGGCATCATACTCTTTAAAACTGTTGTATAAATATCCACTGGGCTCCAGTACTTCTTGATTTGTAGTTTAATCTCTAAGGATAAACCTTACATTACTTCACTAACTAAGACACACCTCACTAATGTTGTTCCCCTAGGGCAGGGGTCCCCAACCCCCAGGATCAAATGCGTGAAGATCTGAGATGGAGCTGATGTAATAATAATATTAAAAATTGTACACAATAAATGTAATATGCTTGAATCATCCTGAAATCACTCCCTTCACCTCTAGTCTGTGGAAAAATTATCTTCCATAGAAATGATCCCTGGTGCCAAAACGGTTGGGGATCACTGCCATGTGGTATCTATATTGTACCCTCTAGCTCTCCAGTGAAAGAGTAATACAGTGAATTTAAATCTTTACATCTTGGCTATGTGTGTTACATTTTAGCCACCCAAAACTCTCAATTCATACAACTCTGATGGTCAGTTTTAGCAATAAGGACCTGGAAGTGAGCTCTGGAAGGGAGATCACTCCTCCTGAGGCCAGACCAGTGCCCTTGATGATAAAAGAAAGATATAAAGTATTAAATAATATTGCAAGTTGCTTAATTTGCATAATATCTCACAAGAAGTAGAAAATGTTAGATATCTTTCCATCTGTAGGAAGCTATCTTTGGGAGTAAAGAGAAATTAATTTTCAATGACACATTAACTTTTAAACTTAGAGGCTTATCAAAGGTAGGTTGAGAATTTAAATTTAAATGATTTCATGTCACTTTAAGAGGAAAGGGATAACTTATTAAGAGCTGGGTAATACCAATTCCTTTCATGTGAGAATAGGCAGAAAGGGATCCTCTGTCACATTTGATCCTAAAGTTACAGAAAATGTGACTGCTAACAAACTTTACTCTTGTGATCTAATTTGATTGTTCCCCACATTACCTTTTCTGAAAATCTGTTTCTCTGGATGATTATCTAAGACAGAAATAGGAAAACAAATAGGATTAAGCTTCTAAAGGAATGAAGCATAATTTTCTAAAAAAAGAACCTAGGAACAACCAACACCAGACAACCCATATTCTAGCTTGTAAGACACCATCTTTGCAACTTTTATCTCAAAGTCATTTGGTCCAGTGATCATTTCCAAGCAGGCAAAAGAACTTTCACTTGAAAATTAAGATAAAGAGAGATTTCTCTGGTGGGCCAGTGGTTAAGAATCCACCTTGCAATGCAGGGAATGAAAGTTTTATCCCTGGTCAGGGAACTAAGATACCACATGCCACAAAGCAACTAAGCCAGGGTCCCACAACTACTGCAGCCTGTGCACTCTGGAGCCCAGCCCCACAATTAGAGAGTCCATACACTGCACAGAAAGAGCCTATGTGCCACAACTACGACTGGATGCAGCTAAATTAATTAATTGTTTTTAAGTTAAAAGAAAAAGAAAATTAAGATAAACAATTCACATAGGTGTTTCTAATGCAGTTCAGTTTAGTTCAGTCACTTCAGTTGTGCACAACTCTTTGCAACCACATGGACTGAAGCACACCAGGCTTCCCTGTCCATCACCAACTCCCAGAGCTTACTCAAACTCACGTCCATTGAGTTGGCGATGCCATCCAACAATCTCATCCTCTGTCATCCCCTTCTCCTCCTGCCTTCAATATTGCCCAGCATCAGGGTCTTTTCCAATCAGTTCTTCACATTAGGTAGCCAAACTATTGAAGCTTCAGCTTCAGCATCAGTTCTTCCAATGAATATTCAGAACTGACTTCCTTTAGGATTGACTGGTTTGATCTCCTTGCAGTCCAAGGGACTCAAGAGTCTTCTCCAACACCACAGTTCAAAAGCATCAATTCTTTGGCACTCAGCTTTGCCTCTGGTCCAACTCTCACATCCATACATGAATACTGGAAGAATCATAGCTTTGATTAGATGGACCTTTGTCGTCAAAGTAATGTCTCTGCTTTTCTTTTTCTTTTTTTTTTTTTTTAAATCATTTTATTTTTTTTATTTTATTTTATTTTTTTTTAATATTATTTTATTAGTTGGAGGCCAATAACTTTACAACATTTCAGTGGGTTTTGTCATACATTGACATGAATCAGCCATATAGTTACACGTATTCCCCATCCCGATCCCCCCTCCCACCTCCCTCCCCACCCGACTCCTCAGGGTCCTCCCAGTGCACCAGGCCCGAGCACCTGACTCATGTATCCCACCTGGGCTGGTGGTCCGTTTCACCATAGATAATATACATGCTGTTCTTTCAAAACATCCCACCCTCACGTTCTCCCCCAGAGTTCAAAAGTCTTTTCTGTACTTCTGTGTCTCTTTTTCTGTTTTGCATATAGGGTTATCGCCACCATCTATCTAAATTCCGTATATATGTGTTAGTATACTGTAATGTTCTTTATCTTTCTGGCTTACTTCACTCTGTATAATGGGCTCCAGTTTCATCCATCTCATTAGAACTGATTCAAATGAATTCTTTTTAACGGCTGAGTAATATTCCATGGTGTATATGTACCACAGCTTCCTTATCCATTCATCTGCTGATGGGCATCTGGGTTGCTTCCATGTCCTGGCTATCATAAACAGTGCTGCAATGAACATTGGGGTGCACGTGTCTCTTTCAGATCTGGATTCCTCAGTGTGTATGCCCAGGAGTGGGATTGCTGGGTCATATGGCAGTTCTATTTCCAGTTTTTTAAGAAATCTCCACAGTGTTTTCCATAGTGGCTGTACTAGTTTGCATTCCCACCAACAGTGTAAGAGGGTTCCCTTTTCTCCACACCCTCTCCAGCATTTATTGCTTGTAGACTTTTGGATAGCAGCCATCCTGACTGGTGTGTAATGGTACCTCATTGTGGTTTTGATTTGCATTTCTCTGATGATGAGTGATGTTGAGCATCTTTTCATGTGCTTGTTAGCCATCTGTATGTCTTCTTTGGAGAAATGTCTGTTTAGTTCTTTGGCCCATTTTTTGATTGGGTCGTTTATTTTTCTGGAATTGAGCTTCAGGAGTTGCTTGTATATTTTTGAGATTAATCCTTTGTCTGTTTCCTCATTTGTTATTATTTTCTCCCAATCTGAGGGCTGTCTTTTCACCTTACTTATAGTTTCCTTTGTTGTGCAAAAGCTTTTAATTTTCATTAGGTCCCATTTGTTTATTTTTGCTTTTATTTCCAATATTCTGGGAGGTGGGTCATAGAAGATCTTGCTGTGATTTATGTCGGAGAGTGTTTTGCCTATGTTCTCCTCTAGGAGTTTTATAGTTTCTGGTCTTACATTTAGATCTTTAATCCATTTTGAGTTTATTTTTGTGTATGGTGTTAGAAAGTGTTCTAGTTTCATTCTTTTACAAGTGGTTGACCAGTTTTCCCAGCACCACTTGTTAAAGAGATTGTCTTTTTTCCATTGTATATCCTTGCCTCCTTTGTCAAAGATGAGCTCTGCTTTTCAATATGCTGTCTAGGTTGGCCATAGCTTTTCTTCCAAGGAGCAAGCATCTTTTAATTTCATTTGGGTCATATTTATTTTCACAATCAATTCAATATTTATTGATCATCTACAATACTTTTCAGGCTCTATGCTAGCAGCCCAGGAGTAAGAGGCACAGTTTCCACACCCAGGGAGTGCACATTCCTGGAAGAGACAGACCATTTCTTTAACAGGCAATTCTATCAACGTGCTGTGCTTAAGTCACTCAGTCATGTCAGACTCTTTGCGACCCCATGGAGTGTAGCCCACCAGGCTCCTTTGTCCATGGGATTCTCCAGTCAAGAATACTGGAGTGGGTTGCCATGCCCTCCTCCAGGGGATCTTCTCAACCCAGGGATCAAACCCAGGTCTCCCACATTGCAGGCAGATTCTTTACCATCTGAGCCACCAGAAAAGCCAATTCTAACAACTGATAAAATAAAAACTCAAAATTAAGTCTAAATCTGATTACAGACCAGACAAAAAGACAGGAATCAACTCTACTTAACCTTCTAAGAGATGACAGATTATCATCTCTGGATTTTAAGGTGAGAATTAAAAGCAAAATATGCCTCATGTCCGGATGATATGAACATTAAGTAGAATACTTCTCAAGTACTCACAGTTCTCCAAAAAGTACCAAAGCATGTATATGTATATGTATTGCAATGTGCAATTGTTATTTATGCTTTATTATTATTACACAGTATCGCTAACTTTGGAAAATGGGCCGCTATCTTTCCCATTCTTATAACTTAAGGCCACTATTCATTAAGTCCAACAGTCATTCAGCAGAAATTTAATGAGTACTCTGTGTGTCCCATCACTACGATAGACTCTGAGGAAATACAGATGGAGGGCATAGTCGTGTCCCCAGGCAGTACAAAATCTAATAGGAGAAACCCCTATGCAAGCAAGTCACTGGAATAGTGTGTGAGTAGTGCTTTAAGAGAACATAATCCTAGCAGAGACAAAGGAGTAAACAGACCTTTTTAGAGGCAGAAATCAGGCAGGTTGGGGCAGGTGCCTGATCTATTACTGCAATCAATGGTCTGGATATAACAGCTGGAGAAATAAAAAATGAGGAAGACAAAATCCCTACCCTGCTTTAATGGTGGATGGGGAGAGAAATGTATAAAAACCTAATTAGAGGCAGACTGAGATAAGCACTGTTTTGTACATGGAAAGTGCTTAGTAAAAGCAGAGAAGGGAAGACTGCTTTCTTTTCAACAAAGGCAATGAATGAAGAAGGCTACATAAAGGAGGTGGTATTTGCAGCAGCTAATTGGCTTATATTCTAGGTTCTATTTATACCTGGAGACATAAATGACTTCAGTTCTGAAGAGGTGCTTATAGACTTTCCCTGACACAAAGTTTTTATAGAGAAACTGCAATAAGCAAATACATTTTCTGCAGAAAGAATCCACCCAAACACCTTGACAATCTCATTCCACATATTTCACACATGGTATCTTTTATGTCTGGGAAAATGGGCTAGGAAACGGTTCAAATCCCCAAGGACCTCAAAACATATATGTTGGAAAGCGTACCTAATTTCCAAAAAACGTCGAATTGCAGAAAAAAGCCATTTTGATTGGAAAACAAGCTGGTCACTTCTGCGTATAGACAAATGCTTCAGTTTAGGCATAAGGGAAGTAAAAAAATTCGTCTGCTGTCCAGAGGGTCCATGCACAGCCTCTGCTCCAGTCCAGCAGCAATCTCACACTGATCAGACGTATGATAGAGCAAAACCCATCTGGGGGTGGACAGGTCGATACAGTTGTATCTAGCTGTTCAAAGGAGTAGAATACTTCAGACTGCTGCTTCTCATCTTTGCTGACAGTGATTTAGTATTAGAAAACTTGAAAACAGAATAATCCATTAAGAAGAAAAGTAACTGTGCATCTTGAATGTGAGACGTTTTGGGGCATATAAAAAAACTAAATGGCTCACCAGGAAAAATAATATGCACAACAGAACCAAGAAAGTAAAAGTGATCAGAAAAATAGGCCATACAAACTAAGAGTGAAGTATGAATATTCAAAAAAGGAAACTGATTCTTTTTTGCTACTATGGGAAGTCTGTGCTAAGTCACTCAGTCATGAAAAAACATCATTAGCCCAAAGAAACTGCATGGCTATAAGAAATAGATGTTTATAATTCAATCTCCATTTCATTACAATTATTGTAGCCAAGTAATTCATGTCAGATCTAGCAACAGAGAAGCCATGAGAAAACACCAACTTCAAAGGTATCATTTCAGTAACTTCTTTATAAACTCTGGTTTTATGTGATTCCTGTGGGGCCTTGGTACCTTATCATATTTAATATACTTCTAAAAAACACCATGAGAATGGGCTTTGATTGAACTCCTACTCGGAACAGAGCCTACCATCAAATTTCATAGCAGATTACATGATAGTTAAGATCAACTCTCTGATCACCCCAAAAGGGATTTACCTTTACAAAATACATCTCTTAAGTATCTAAATGATTACAGTATCTCCAAATATGAGGAACTTTATTTTTCCCACTCATAGACTCCTGGCAATCAAACTGACCCAAGTCAAATGGCACCGATTATGCCTACAAACCTGGATGTGTACACATTAACCAAAGTGCTCTGCCACTGCTCATGTATCAGCTTTCAGGCACTTGAATTTGTATTAAAGATGCCCCAGATGTAAGAGTTCCCAGATTAAGTTCACATTTTGAGGTGCACAGGGCACTGAGAATTACATAGCCAGCTACTTATAAATGACTGCGTGTGCTTTTTCCATTGCATCTTTTCTTCCAGCTCTCATGGAAACAAGCACTGCCACAGTCCCGCGATGAGCCAGCAGGGCCCAGTCATCTGGCAACCATGACTAGTCTCTCTGGCATCTGAGAAGAACATCAGCTAAAGAAAACGAGAGGATAAAAAAAGAAGTGAACACAAATCATTTCACACCCCCTTAAATTCTACAGTTCCACTTGCCTAACTCGAAATTAATTTTGTTTTGAATGCTATGTAAATGGATGATAGAGCTCTATCCAATTTTCAGACCACTTTCTTGCTTGCCCAGTATAGGGCTCAATAATGTTACTGCTGGCATGAGAGCTCCACAAAGCCTGTGACTCACTGATATAATATTTTAAATAAGGATATATTTCTCATCCAAAATGACATTATGTGAGAAAACTTAAGATTCTGTCATCTGGTTTCTCATGAGAACTTGAGAAAGTTATATAATCTTTCAACTGCATCTTTATATCATTATGACAATAAGAATATCTGTCTTCTTTTTACAATTTATGAGACCTACTCATTATTCAAAATGAACCAAAATGATTTGCAAATTCAGTGACATTAAGGAGCTAGTTCAGTGTTTTAAATTAGGAAAAACTCTTACAGGGTTTCAAAGTAGAGATGTAATAAAATAACTAAGTGAAAAATCACACCATCTTGTATACAAAAGTCCTTTTTGTTTGGCTAGAATCTTGAAACTACCCAAAGTCTCATTAATCTGCCACCCTCTGAATAAGAAACGTACCAACATAATTGCTCCTCCATTAGGAATATACAGGCTTGAGGTCAAAGTGCATGAAACTGCTTAAGGTCAAAGTGCATGAAACTGCTTACTCAGGGTCACCCAGCAGCTCCATGGTAGGAATGGAAAAATAAAGCTGGACCTGCCCTCTTGGATGGAATTATGAGTTTACATATCCTCCTTTCATTTAAGGACATTTCCAAAATGATGGTTCCAATCTTTCTATGTGCTTACCACACAAACAAACTTAAGTTTCTTTTTAAAAAATGGGGAGAGTTCTTTCCCCCAAACATCTATTTGCCAGATGATTTAAATAGCACATCATAGGTCTTGACCTATAGATCACTAATCAAAAGAGTCCAGGGACCTAATACATCATGTTGGAATATTAGCTCCTACAGAAACAGTCAATTCAGAGCAAATCTAACCAAGCTTTTATCCTTCTAAGAGAAACAAAATGAAATTCCACGCAGTTTCCTGTGCATGTAGATCTTTCCAATAACAGTCTGAAATGCAACTATGAATTGACATCATCTCACTTTTAAAATAAGTTCACAATATTTACATGGTTAATTTCTTTTTCTTTTTGGAACAGGCAAAGCCTGCACATAATATGAAATACAAAGGGATTTGCAGTGAAAAGAGAATCTCTTTCTTTTCCCTGTTTCCCAAGCATCAATTCTCTCCCTAAAAACAATCCTATAAAGATAAGCGAAGCTTTGCATGTGTGTAATTTATACAAATGGTAGCATATTAAATTTACTGTTCTAACTTTGAATTATTACTTAACAATATGATTGTTCCATTACCACTGAAGAACTTTCCCATTCTTTTAAAAAGTTGCATAGTATATTCCATGGTATATCATAATATATTTATCAGCCCCCTACTGATAGACGTTTAAGTTGTTCCCAAACCTCTCGTATTACAAATGATAATGCAGTAACTATGTTTATGTCGCCATTTTGCTCAAATGAAAGTACAAACGTAGGAAAATTCCTAAGAGTGGCATTACTTAATCAAGTGTACACTAATTTAAGGGTTTTTTTAATAGACTGACGACTACAGAAGTTGTTTCAATTTATCATTCCACCAGAAGTAGGAGACCAATTACTTCCTCAAACCCTTGGTGATCCACTTTTGATTAAACTTCTTTATCTTCAACAATCTGATAACGTTATTTCACGTAATCTATATTACAAGTGAAGCTGGACATATTTTTTTAAGTTTAAAAATCATTATTATTTACTACTGTGTCTGCCCTTTCTACCAGATTGCTGGTTATTGTATTCTTACTTATTTGTAGATACTTACTTATTTGTAGATGCTCTTTATCCAACAAAATAGTCTTGATCTGTGATATATATACATATATACATAAGATATTTCTCTAGATTTTCATTTGTTATTTGATTTTGCATACGATGAATTATTTTTAAATTAATTTATTTTTTAATTGAAGGATAATTGCTTTACAGAATTTTGCTGTTTTCTGTCTTGGCCTTTTGGCTATGATGGATTATTTTCAATGAAAAATTTTGTTAAGTATATAAATGTATCATCTCTTTCATGGCTACTGGACTTTGTATTTTATCTTGAAAAGATTAATCTCATTTTATTCTTTACATTTAAATTATGCTCCATTATGAATTACTTTGTAGTAAGGTTTAAGGCAAAAGTTAACTTTATTTCTTTACAGAAAGTTAACATTTATTAAAAGCTGCATCATGTCCTTTATGAAGCATAATGCCAATTTTATCATCTGTGACATTTCCAGGTATGTATATTTATCCCACATTTATTTTTTTAATTTCCCAGGCTTTTCCACTCACTTATATCAGCATAAATTATAGTTCAATATTTTTATTAAAAAGATGAACTAATTCACCTCTATACTCTTCTTTCTCAGCATGTCATTATGCATTCTTATTTTTATCAGATTTTCAGTTGAGTCACCTCAGTTTTCTAGATATACAATTCTATAAGCTTGAAAGTATGATTAACACTCCTCTTTCCAATTTTTTGTTTACCTTTGATTGTTTTCTTGTAAGACTACTTTGGCCCGTATCTCTATAACATTATTAAGTGATAGTGGGAATAGACGTATTGTCTTAATAATTTTATGGAAATGCTTTTGGTGTTTCCTTATTAAGCAAGATGTTGGCCTCTCAAATTAGGTATATACACACATATATTTTATAAAGTATCTTCATAGAAAGATAACACAGTAGTCAAAAGCACAAACTTAGCAACTGAATTCTTCTACAAATAAACTATGTAGTCCTGAGTAAATAAATTACCTAACCTTTTCAAATTGTAGTGCTGGAGAAAACCCTTGAGAGTCCCTTGGACTGCAAGGAGATCGAACTAGTTAATCCTAAAGGAAATCAACCCTGAATATTCATTGGAAGGACTGATGCTGAAGCTCCAATAATTTGGCCATCTGGGGCAAAGAACTGACTCATTAGAAAAGACCCTAATGCTGGGAAAGATTGAAGGCAAAAGGAGAAGAGAACGGCAGAGGATGAGATGGTTAGATAACATCACTGACTCAACGGACATGGAATAGAATAAACTCCAGGTAATAGTGAAGGACAGGGAAGCCTGATGTGCTGCAGTCAGTTCAGTTCAGTTCAGTTCAGTCGCTCAGTCGTGTCCGACTCTTTGCGACCCCATGAAAGGCAGCACGCCAGGCCTCCCTATCCATCACAAACTCCTGGAGTTTACTCAAACTCATACCCAGCGAGTTGGTGATGCCATCCAGCCATCTCATCCTCTGTCATACCCTTCTCCTCCTGATCCCAATCCCTCCCAGCATCAGGGTCTTTTCCAATGATTCAACTCTTCGCATGAGGTGTCCAAAGTATTGGAGTTTCAGCTTCAGCATCAGTCGGTCCAATGAACACCAAGGACTTATCTCCCATAGGATGGACTGCGTGGATCTCCTTGCAGTCCAAGGGACTCTCAAGAGTCTTCTCCAACACCACAGTTCAAAAGCATCAATTTTTCAACGCTCAGCTTTCTTCACAGTCCAACTCTCACATCCATACATGACCACTGGAAAAACCATAGCCTTGACCAGACAGACCTTTGTTGGCAAAGTAATGTCTCTGCTATTTAATATGCTATCTAGATTGGTCATAACTTTCCTCCCAAGGAGTAAGCATCTTTTAATTTCATGGCTGCAGTCACCATCTGCAGTGATTTTGGAGCCCAAAAAAATAAAGTCTGACACTGTTTCCACTGTCTCCCCATCTATTTGCCATGAGGTGATGGGACCAGATGCCATGATCTTAGTTTTCTGAATGTTAAGCTTTAAGCCAACTTTTTCACTCTCCTCCTTCACTTTCATCAAGAGGCTTTGTAGTTCTGCTTCACTTTCTGCCATAAGGGTGGTGTCATCTGCATATATGAGGTTAATGATATTTCTCCCGGCTATCTTGATTCCAGCTTGTGCTTCTTCCAGACCAGCGTTTCTCATGATGTATTCTGCATATAAGTTAAATAAGCTGGGTGACAATATACAGCCTTGATGTACTCCTTTTCCTAATTGGAGCCAGTCTGTTGTTCCATGTCCAGTTCTAACTGTTGCTTCCTGACCTCCATACAGGTTTCTCAAGAGGCAGGTCAGGTGGTCTGGTATTCCCATCTCTTTCAGCATTTTCCAGAGTTTATTGTGATCCACACAGTCGAAGGCTTTGGCGTAGTCAATAAAGCAGAAGTAGATGTTTCTCTGGAACTCTCTTGCTTTTTCGATGATCCATTGGATGTTGGCAAAATGATCTCTGGTTCCTCTGCCTTTTCTAAAACCAGCTTGAACATCTGGAAGTTCTCGGTTCACGTAGCCTGGCTTGGAGAATTTTGAGCATTACTTTACTAGTGTGTGAGATGAGTGCAATTGTGTGGTAGTTTGAGCATTCTTTGGCCTTGCCTTTCTTTGGGATTGGAATGAAAACATACCTTTTCCAGTCCTGTGGCCACTGTTGAGTTTTCCAAGTTTGCTGGCATATTCAGTTCACCACTTTCACAGCATCATCTTTCAGGATTTGAAATAGCCTAACTGGAATTCCATCACCTCCACTAGCTTTGTTCGTAGGGATGCATATTAAGGCCCACTTGACTTCACATTCCAGGATGTCTGGCTCTAGGTGAGTGATCACACCATTGTGATTATCTGGGTCACCAAGATCTTTTTTGTACAGTTCTTTTGTGTATTCTTGCCACTTCTTAATATCTTCTGCTTCTGTTAGGTCCATACCATTTCTGTCCTTTATTGAGCCCATTTTTGCATGAAATGGTCCTTTGGTATCTCTAATTTTCTTGCAGCGATCTCTAGTCTTTCCCATTCTGTTGTTTTCCTCTAATTCTTTGTGTTGATCGCTGAGGAAGGCTTTCTTATCTCTCCTGGCTATTCTTTGGAACTCTGCATTCAAATGGGAATACCTTTTCTTTTCTCTTCTGCTTTTCGCTTCTTTTCTTTTCACAGCTATTTGTAAGGCCTCCTCAGACAACCATTTTGCCTTTTTGCATTTCTTTTCCATGGGGATGGTCTTGATCCCTGTCTCCTGTACAATGTCATGAAACCCCGTCCATAGTTCATCAGGCTGCAATCAATGGGGTTGCAAAGAGTCAGATACGAGTGACTGAACAAAAATCCATGAAAGTTATAGCTTTCTTCTGTATGTTCCAAATTAGAACACTTTTTAATGTTATCTCATATGAATAATACTAGCTATAACAACTGAGTACTACTGTGTACCAGGCATTTTACATATATTATCTCTAATCATTACACTAACTTTGTAACCATGCCTTATTAGCCTTATTTTAAAAGTAAAGAAACTGAAAGTCAGACCATTTATGAAACTTTTCCAATGATTCAAGGTCATAGGAAGTTGTAGTAGACACATAGAATGGCAACTGCCTACCAATATGCTTCTAAGAGATGTTATTTCACCCTGTTGAGTGGCAGCAACCAAGGTTTATACCATATTAGTCTATCCTCATGTCCAGTGAGATGGAGGAAAGACACTACTTGACCTAGGATCCACAATCCATAGGTGGTTGGTGAGTGCCCACTTACCAATCTGAAAACAGATTAAGTCCAATCAGATTCTCCTCTTCAGTATGAACTTTGCCAGTGGTGGGTCATCCCTAACACTTAAACTTTCTCTTTAAAAGTAAGTGTTAGGAAAAACAGAAAGTTAAGCAGTTCTAAATGGTCAGAATCTTGAGAACTAGTGACAAAGGGCTGAATTATTCAGCCCTCTGCCCCATTTATCTTTGTAAACGCAGTGTTTCTTATTTAAATAACTATTTCAGCCTAGTTGGAAGTGTTGTAGGTAAGGAACTATTCAATAATTTCTCCTATAAGATTATTCTACCTCTTCATTAAATCACAAGTATTTGTGAGAGCAGAGAAAACAGGGAAAATAGACACTATTCATTTAAAATTTCCTTTCTTCAAATTGCTTAACTTTAAAGCACTTGTGGGCATTCCTGGTTGCTCAGTTTGTAAAGAATCCGCCTACAATGCGGGAGATCAGGGCTCAGTTTCTGGGTTGGGAATATCCCCTGGAGAAGGAGAAGGGAATGGCTACCCACTCCAGTACTCTGGCCGGGAGAATTCTATGGACTGTAATAGTTCACGGGGTCACAAAGACACAGACACAACTGAACGACTTTCACACAAAACACTTGTACAGTATTTACATAGTCCCTTATTGTAGTAGAAGTAGTGGAAGCAGCTAAAGTCACTTGCATCACTGCAAAAAATGTGTCTATTCCCTTGTATAATTACTAATTAATTCATTTATTCAATAAATACATATTTGTTGAGCATCTACTGTCCTGGCAGAATCGTATTGTGTGTAAGGAACGTGTGTGCGTGCTCAGTCATATCTGACTCTTTGCAACCCCATGGACTGTAGCCTGCCAGGCTCCTCTGTCCATGGAATTTTCCAGGCAAGAATACTAAAGCGGGTTACCATTTCCTACTCAAGAAGATCTTTCTGACTCAGGGATCAAACCCATATCTCCTGCACTGACAGGTGGATTCTTTACCACTGAACCACCTGGGAAGACCTGGGTGTACGGGAGACACTGGTGAATAAAACAAAGATGGTTCTTGCATTCAAAGTATTTATTGTCTAGCAGGAAAAAGACATCAAACAAATAATTGGACAAAAATTAATTATAGTAGCAGAAAGCACTATATAAGGGAAATAAGATAGTATAGAGAATGAGAAACTAATGTAAAAAATTAAAAGTACAAATAAGTCTTAGTCATTATGCCTGCAAGAATAATCACTATGACCAAACAGAGTTCATACTAGGAATACAAGGATAGTCCAATGTTAAGAAATCTATTAATATAATTTACCATATTAGACCATCAATAGAAAAATTATATTAGCATGTCTTTACATGATGAAAGGTATTTTATAAAATTCACCATTCTTAATGAAATGATTTTGTACTTTTATTGACTGCTTACTACATTTCAAGTGCTTTATGAGTTCTAACTCATCTAATCCTTCCTAAAACCCTATGAGGCAATAATATTATGGTCAGATCATACAAGGGCTAATAGGTCTTGCTAAAGATTTGGATGGTATCCTAAGAACAATGGGACGTCACTCAAAGGGTTAAACACTTTTGAAGTATGATGTGGTCAGAGTTGCATTTTGTAAAGATCATTTTGTATAATACGAAGGTACAAGAACAGATATAGGGCAACCAATTAGGGAGCTATTAGGGTAGGTTCAATGACTAACATTAGAACTGTCCAGTTAAGAAACAAGGAAGTTATTAAGAAATTAAATTTAGGGAGAGCTACAAAGTTACTGAATAGAGAGATGATACATATAAGAGGTATTTTAGGTGAACTGGAAGGGAGAAGGGAATTATAGTTAGAAGAGGTAGAAAACTATTGTGACAGACAAGGCATGAGGTAGAGAGAGTCTGAACTGAGGTTACAGCAAAGGAAATGGAAAGGAAGGCAGAGATATAAGAGGCTCTGAGCATCATTTAAAAAATCCAGAGTTTGATATACACCTGGCACCACAGTAACAGACAGGTCTTCTGCTTTCATGCACTGTAAGCTCCTTTGTGTCCAAGCATATCTTACTTTTCTTTTTATTTCAGCAGTCAGCACAAATTTTAGGCCACAATAAATCAAATATTTGCAAAACAGTGACAGAGACAGATATTTTTGGAATTACATTCGGAGTCTAAGGCCTTCTTTTCCAAGGGAGTACTTTCTTTTAAATGTTCTTGTTGGGAACTGTCACAGACTACACTTAAATTCTTAAAGAGACATGACAACTAAATGCAGTGTGGGATCCTGGATTGTATCCTAAAACACAAAAGTATATTACTGGGGAACTGGAGAGATTTCAATAATGTCTGCAGATTAGCAGATAGTATTATCTAGTATTTATCAAATAGTATTTATCAATAACAATTTCCTGATTTTGAGAACTGTACTATACTTCAAGTAGATGTTAACATTAGAGAAAGCTGGGTGAAGAATAATGGAAATTCTACTATTTTTGTAACTTCTTAAGTTTAAGCTTTTAAGTTTTAAAAAATTAATAAATACCCTTATTGATGGAAAATCGTTATTTTTTTTTAAGTGTAGAACTGATTTTGAAATCAAAAAAGAAAAGAAAAATTAGTGCAGAACAAAGGCTGGTGAAAAGGTCAGTAATCTATCTGGGTAATAAATTTCTTGGTTGGAGAGGAGCTGATTAAAAAAACATGGTGTGACTTTAGGTAAATACGACTCTGTTTTCTTTTACAGTTTTATAGCTTCCAAAGGCAATTCAAAAGGACAAGGTCCAAAAATATGTTTTGCAATAACAGCATTGTTGAGTTAGTGTAAAAGAGTGGCTACATTGAAGAATAGCATTCATTTAAACAGGGTACCTTATGGTATATTTATTCTAAAAAGTGACTCTTCGTTACTTTTAACACCTCAGGGTGTTAAAGCAATTTCTGTGCGCTTTGTAAGTGAAAGAAAAGTTAATTGAATGCAATAATTTATCATGTCTCCTGTTTGCAAACACAAGAGTCTGAGTGAGTTTTCTAATCTCGTCTGTTAGGAAGTTCTTCTAGTTTTACCTTTTTGAGGTTATGAGAAAATTTATTACTCTTTAGTAGAAATTTGCTATTCTTTGGGGGGTGTAAGGAAAGTGCAAAGAGAAACAGTGAGAGAATAGTGGTGTGCAGGCAGTGTGCAGTTAGCAAGGTCAGCTCTCCGAGGTCATCCAGCCCTCAGCTGCTCTCAGTGGGTATTCTATCAAGGTCAACCCTGAGCATCCCCCAGGCATATTCACCAATGTGCTGGCCATGAACATTTTATGTAAAATTTATAACTAGGGACCTTATTCATGAATTAATAAGCTCAGATTGTCATTCATTAGAAGCTGTATTGGAAGGCCTTTGAACCATATAATTGAAAAAATAATATATAAAATTATATAAATATATAAATAATTACCCAAATAGGCATGATGCCCAAGTCTACAACAAAACAGAAGCATTTTATTTATTTCCCTCATGGAGTAACGTTTTACAGGTTATAGGCTCAAGCCTTGGAATCAATGTCTTAATTTCTCTATCTTTTGACACTTAATTTGCCTATATTTTGCTTGTCTTGCTTAAAAAACAGATGTAATAACATTGTTACCTTCCAGGGAACTTACATAAATGAATGAATATGGCTGTAAAACAGTTTGCAAACATGAAGTGTTACATACTTACTAATTTCTTGAATGTGCTCATTATATTGCCTGCTTTGAACCTTGATATTTGCTTATAACTCTACACTCCAGATTTCCCCAAGGAAGAAATACCAACTTTACTTGCCTGTGCCTTTATAGACATCTCTTTATATAAGCAAAGTCCAATTCCTTATACTGCAGAACCAGGAACAAACACAACTAACTAACCAAAAACCCCAAGCAGTATTCACAGATGGTCTAAGCCTGTGAGTATAAAAAATGCCCCTCAGTAAAGCTAAGCACATTCATTCAACATTTCCAGCTGGGGATTTTAAGAAAAATACAATGATTTAGAGAGTTAGTAAAAATTTAAAGTTCACAATACTAACTCACAACTCTCAGATTCTCTGCTTAAACAGAAGACCATATTCTATCACTATTCAAAGAGCAGAATCCTATGGAGACTAAAAGAAAATTTTATATCTGAAGAAGATTTGAATCATTTAGCCTCTGTTACTATAGTTTTACACATTTTCTCAATGAATCCCTTCAAATTACTGCTACTTGTGCTCTACTTGGCCAGTATGAAACTATTACTCACTTGAAAATACAGCCATACTAAAAGTTATTAAGATGATTCAATGAGATAATACATGAAACATTCTACACAATATCTGTTCAGGAGTATGAACTCAATAAACAGTAATTACAAAAATGCTTTGCAATTAATAATAATAACTCTGACAAATCAATTAATGTTCAATAAAAATGATTTTATGAATGTCTTAGGGAAATACCAATACTTTTACTTGTATACCAAACCCATGACAATGGAACACAAGTTAATAAATATTTAGCCCATATTTTGATAAGAAACTCAACCCAAAAAGAGTAACAAGATTAAGAAAATAAGTACTCTTGACATAAAAATTTTAACATGTTGGTATATTATGAAATAGAACAGAGAAACCATCATATATAACTGCACAAATTTAAAGACAAAAGGCTATGTATAACCCTCACAAGCTTTAACTGAAAGAGTGACTATCATCCTAAGCTGGTAGATAAGAAAAATACTGTCATTCAACTGTGTGACAGTCAGATGACATAGCTGAAGGATTATTATGGCAAGTCAGCATGCAATCTATATAAATAGGTCAGCATAAAACAAGTGGTCTTTCAATGTAACTTGGAACAATATCTAGCAAATAACAAAGAAATAGTGAAATTCCACTTTCATAAACTCAGATACATAACAAAATGCATGATTAGGCAAAGAGCATGTCATTCAATAAGGGTGAAGTGTTTGCCATGACTCAGGATTGGACAGCTGTCACTAACAAGGATCACAAGTATTTAGGAAAAAACAGTAAAACAAGCATGAGTCTTGCAATTCCTAGGATATCAGTGAGTCCACAGACATGAAAAATTATATATATACTGAATGCAGAAAAACTCTCATCAAAAGATTAAGACTTCATTCACACCAGAAAATTCTTCCTGGAGAGAAACTCTTAATACACTGAACATTGGCAGGTCCACAGCTAGAAGTCAGAGTTAATTTACACTTCAGAAGATTCATACTGCAGAGAAACCTCATGGATGTACTATCTGTGGGAAATTTTTTGCTAAGAAATCATATCTTTGACTGCATCATTTAATTCATACAAGTGAAAAACCTGTACATATAATGATTGTGGGAAGGTCTTCACTAACAGGTCAAACGTGAAGAAACCTCAAAATGCTTATCCTTAAAAATAAAGCTTGTCAAGAGGGAGGGGATATAAATATACCTACAGCTGATTCATGTTGATATATGCCAGAAACCAACACAATAGGAAAACAACCCTGAATATTCATTGGAAGGACTAATGCTGACACTGAAGCTAAAATACTCTGGCCATCTGATGCAAAGAAGCTGCCTCACTGGAAAGGACCCTGATGATGGGAAAACTAAGGGAGACAGTGAAGGACAGAGAAGCCCGGCATGCTGCAGTCCTTGGGGTAACAAAGAGTCGGACACGACTTAGCAACTGAACAACAGCACAATATTATAAAGCAGTTATCCTCCAATTAAAAATAAATAAATTTAAATTAAAAAAAAAAGAAGCTTGTCATGTGACAACTGTACTAAGAGTTCCATTGAGTTACCCCAGTGGTCCCCAACCTTTTTGGCACCAGGGACTGGTTTCATGGAAGACAGTATTCCCATGGACTGGAGGGGTGGGGGAAGGTTCAGGTGTTAAAGCAAAACTATGCGGAGCAATGAGAAGCAGCACTTGAAGGTTCACTTGCTCACCCACCTCTCACCTCCAGCTGTGCAGTATCAGTACGCAGCCTGGGGGTTGGGGACAACAGTCACCCTGATGGCCAGGGATCAGTTATGATGTGCAAGAGAGAAAAACCATTTGTTTTTGGAAAGTGATCAAGCCTTCTCAAAGCAATCAGATCTAGTAATGAAGTTGAGACTCTAGGCTGCAGAAGTGCTTATGAAAATGTTATATGTGAAAAAGCCTTCAACAAAATGTTGCTCACACTGTTCGAGTGAGAACGCAATCCTAAGAGAACTTCTAACGATACCTGGCTGAAGGAACCTTTCCTAACTGAGACTAGAATTGCTCAGTATCACACCTTTCTGTTAACAGCTTAATGTATTAGAAGAGCCTTACTGTAAAATATACTAAAATTTATGTTTCTTTGTTCAAAACCATTTTTCTCGAGTTTTCTTTGATTTGTACAATTCTGAATATATTATGAATACTATTCAGTCACTCGTTATGCACAGCAAAAATTTTATTCCAGCTTTCATTATAGTGTTAATATCACTTAAAATAAGGATAACATTGATTAATCTAAATTACAAACATGGTTTGCTCCAAGAAAACTAAAAGTAGCTAATGCAAATTCTAGTGAGAATTAATAAAAATCAGTAAAACAACTGAACATATTTTAAACATAAATATGCTATTCTGCCTGATAGAATCTATAAATATTTTCAGGCAAAAATTAGACACCATCGGTTAGAACCTTATGAGAGTTTAGAGAACATTAAGACAGTCAACCTTAAAAGCATGTTTTTGTAATGCAGGGAAAATATTGCCTGATTGGATGAGGTAAGTAGTCTTTATGCTGTGGGTTTATTAAATGTGTAAGGAAGAAAATGATGATGACACGTGCCCTAAACATGCACTATATTCTTAATATCTTTTTACTGAAGTCTCACTTCCTGAGTGTTACTTGCACTCACTTCAAAAGCATCTGGTAGGGCTTGCCTTGGATGACTGAAGAAGACCATCTCCTGGAGCTGAGGAGCCTGGAGAGTTGCCACTACTTTTCCCACTGAATACAGCTCAACAGAACCAGCTGGGTCACAGCTGCAATCCCAGTTGTCAGCTTTGATTTCTTATGGCTACACTAAAAACAATCACCCCAGCTTGATCACATGATAATTCTATATTATTTCAGTGAAGACTCACAACATTAACAATTTAAATGTGTCAAGAATTAGGGAAGACTATCTGCAGAGAGAATTACGTTTGTGTCTGTGTCATGTATCCCAACATATTCTGTCATCTCATCTGAGGTCAGGCAGACAAAAGGGCTGATCATATTTTCTGGAGGGGAATAACTATCACATTGATCAGATGAAGAAGGAGAGAAATATATTATTAAAACTATTATTGACATAAATGTCATTCAGTTTAGTTCAGTTCACTCACTCAATCATTTCCGACTCTTTGCGACCCCATGAATCGCAGCACGCAAGGCCTCCCTGTCCATCACCAACACCCAGAGTTTACTCAAACTCATGTCCATCGATTCAGTGATGCCATCCAGCCATCTCAGCTTCTGTTGTCCCCTTCTCCTCCTACCCCCAATCCCTCCAAGCATCAGGGTCTTTTCCAATGATTCATCTCTTTGAGGTGGCCGAAGTATTGGAATTTCAGTTTCAGCATCAGTCCTTCCAATGAACACCCAGGACTGATCTCCTATAGGATGGACTGCGTGGATCTCCTTGCAGTCCAAGGGACTCTCAAGAGTCTTCTCCAATACAACAGTTCAAAAGCATCAATTTTTCAACGCTCAGCTTTCTTCACAGTCCAACTCTCACATCCATACATGACCACTGGAAAAACCATAGCCTTGACTAGATAGACCTTTGTTGGCAATGTAATGTCTCTGCTTTTTAATATGCTATCTAGGTTGGTCATAACTTTCCTCCCAAGGAGTGAGCATCTTTTAATTTCATGGCTGCAGTCACAATCTGTGGTGATTTTGGAGCCCAAAAAAATAAAGTCTGACAGTTTCCACTGTTTCCCCATCTATTTGCCATGAGGTGATGGGACCAGATGCCATGATCTTAGTTTTCTGAATGTTAAGCTTTAAGCCAACTTTTTCACTCTCCTCTTTCACTTTCATCATCATTAGTTCCTCTTCACTTTCTGCCAGAAGGGTAGTGTCATCTGCATATCTGAGGTTATTGGTATTTCTCCCGGCTATCTTGATTCCAGCTTGTGCTTCTTCCAGACCAGCGTTTCTCATGATGTACTCTGCATATAAGTGAAACAAGCAGGGTGACAATATATAGTCTTAACATACTCCTTTTTCTATTTGGAACCAGTCTGTTGTTCCATGTCCAGTTCTAATTGTTGCTTCCTGACCTGCATACAGGTTTTTCAAGAGGCAGGTCAGGTGGTCTGGTATTCCCATCTCTTTCAGCATTTTCCACAGCTTATTGTGATCCACACAGTCGAAGGCTTTGGCGTAGTCAATAAAGCAGTAGTAGATGTTTCTCTGGAACTCTCTTGCTTTTTTGATGATTCATCAGATGTTGGCAATTTGATCTCTGGTTCCTCTGCCTTTTCTAAAACCAGCTTAAACATCTGGAAGTTCTCGGTTCACGTATTGCTAAAGCCTGGCTTGGAGAATTTTGAGCATTACTTTACTAGTGTGTGAGATGAGTGCAATTGTGTGGTAGTTTGAGCATTCTTTGGCATTGCCTTTCTTTGGGATTGGAATGAAAACACACCTTTTCCAGTCCTGTGGCCACTGCTGAGTTTTCCAAATTTGCTGGCATATTCAGTGCAGCACCTTCACAGCATCAACTTTCAGGATTTGAAATAGCTCAACTGGAATTCCATCACCCCCACTAGCTTTGTTCGTAGGGATGCATACTAAGGCCCACTTGACTTCACATTCCAGGATGTCTGGCTCTAGGTGAGTGATCACACCATTGTGATTATCTGGGTCACCAAGATCTTTTTTGTACAGTTGTTTTGTGTATTCTTGTCACCTCTTCTTAATGTCTTCTGCTTCTGTTAGGTCCATACCATTTCTGTCCTTTATTGAGCCCATCTTTGCATGGAATGTTGCCTTGGTATCTCTAATTTTCTTGGAGAGATCTCTAGTCTTTCCCATTCTATTGTTTTCCTCTATTTCTTTGCACTGATCACTGAGGAAGGCTTTCTTATCTCTCCTTGCTATTCTTTGAAACTCTGCATTCAAATGGGAATACCTTTTCTTTTCTCTTCTGCTTTTCCCTTCTTTTCTTTTCACAGCTATTTGTAAGGCCTCCTCAGACAACCATTTTGCCTTTTTGCATTTCTTTTCCATGGGGATGGTCTTGATCCCTGTCTCCTGTAAAATGTCATGAACCTTTGTCCAATAGTTCATCAGGCACTCTGTCTATCGAATCTAGTCCCTTAAATCTATTTCTCATTTCCAACCATAACAACAATTAATTATTATATCAACACTCAGAAAAACACTTTTCCTCACAGCTCACCAGACCATAAGCTCTCAAGAGCAAGAGACATAGTTCACCAAATTTTCTGACATCAATCTTAGCATAGTATCTAGCACAGAGCAGTTGCTGAAGAAATGTTTTCTGAATAAATTCGATGGGAAACTGTTGAAGATTATAAAAGGTAACTGATACAACAATTAATCTCCCCTAACTAGGTAACAACGAGATAAGACTTATGATTTAATTATTTATGTGATACAGAGAAAGTAAGAAGTAGAAAGTACTGGAACTTTAGCATCAGTCATTGTAATGAATATTCAGGACTGATTTCCTTTAGGATTTAGGATTGACTGGTTTGGGTCTCCTTGCTGTCCAAGGGACTCTCAGGAGTCTTCTCCAAAAAAACCGTTCAATCAATTCTTCAGCACTCAGCTTTCTTTATAGTCCAGCTCTCACATTCATACATGACTACTGGAAAAACCATAGCTTTCACTAGGTGGACCTTTGTTGGCAAAGTAATATCTCTGCTTTTTCATATGCTGTCTAGGTTGGTCACAGCTTTTCTTCCAAGGAGCAAGTGCCTTTTAATTTCATGGCTGCAGTCACCATTTGCAGTGATTTGGAGCCCAAAATAATAAAGTCTGTCACTTTTTCCATTGTTTCCCCATCTACTGGATGGGACCCGATGCCATGACCTTAGTTTTCTGAATGTTGAGCTTTAAGCCAATTTTTTTACTCGCCTCTTTCACTTTCATTAAGAGGCTCTTTAATTCTTCTTTTCTTTCTGCTGTAAGTGTGGTGTCATCTGCATATCTGAGGTTATTGATATTTCTCCCAGCAATCTTGATTCCAGCTTGTGCTTCCTCCAGCCCAGCATTTCTCATGATGCACTCTGCATATAAGTTAAATAAGCAGGGTGACAATATATACAGCCTTGACGTACTCCTTTCCTGATTTGGAACCAGTCTGTTGCTCCATGTCCAGTTCTAACTGTTGTATCTTGACCTGCATACAGATTTCTCAGGAGGTAGGTGAGGTGGTCTGGTATTCCCATCACTTCAAGAATTTTCCACAGTTTATTGTGATCCACACAGTCAAAGACTTTGGCGTAGTCAATAAAGCAGAAGTAGATGTTTTTCTGGAACTCTCTTGCTTTTTCAATGATCCAACAGATATTTCGATGATCCAACAGATATCACACACACAAACATTATAGACCAATATCACTTCTGAACATAGAAGCAAAAATGGTCAACCCAATGGTAATAATTCATATCCAACAATACAGTAAAAAGATCATACACCATGAGCAACTGGGCTTCAACCCAGGAACACAAGGATTTTTCAATATCTGCAAATCAATCAATATAATACACCACATCAACAAATTGAAGAATAAAAACGATATGGTCATCTCAATAGATGCAGAAAAAACTTTTGACAAAATTCAGCAACCATATGTGATTTAAAAAAAAACTTTACAGAAAGTGGGCATAGAAGGTACATACCTCAATATAAGAAAGCCCATATATGATAAACCAACAACTAGCATCATACTCAATGATGAAAAGCTGAAAGCATTCCCTCTAAGATCAGGAACAAGACAAGGATGTCCACTCTCACCACTTTTATTCAAGTTAATTTTGGAAGTCCTAGCTATAGCAATCAAAGAAACAAAGAAGCAAAGGAAATCCAAATTGGAAAAGAAGTTAAACTGTCATTTTGCAGATGACATAATACTATACATAGAAGATCCTAAAGATGCTACCAGAAAACTACTAGAATTCATCAGTGAATTTGGTAGAGTTGCAGGTTACAAAATTAATACACAGAAATCTGTTGCATTACTATACACTAACACTGAAAAATCAGAAAGAGAAATTCAAGAAGCAATTTCATTTACCATCACATCAAAAAGAATAAAATATCTAGGAATAAACCTACCTAATGAACAAAAGATCTGTAGTCTGAAAACTATAAGATGCTGATGAAAGAAATCAAAGAAGATATAAACAAATGGAAAGATATACCATGTCCATGGAAAGGAAGAATCAATATTGTCATAATGACTATACTTACCAAAGCAATCTATAAATTCAAAGCAATCCCTATAAAATTACCAATGGCATTTTTCACAGAAAAAGAACAACAACAACAAAAATCTCAGAATCTATATGGAAACACAAAAGACCTCGAAAAGCCAAAGCAATCTTGGGATAGAAAAATGGAGTTGGAGGAATCAGGCTCTCTGACTTCAGACTATACTACAAAGATACAGTCATTAAGAGAGTATGGGACTGGCACAAAAATAGAACTATAGATCAATGGAACAGAATGAAAACCCAGAAATAAGTCCATATACCTGTGGTCAATTAATAAATGACAAAGGAGGTAAGACTATACAATGCTGGAAAGACAGTCTCTTCAACAAATGATGCTGGGAAAACTGGACAGCTACATGTGAAGAATAAAATTAGATCATTCTTTAACTCCAAACACAAAAGTTAGCTCAAATTGGGTTAAAGACCTAAATGTCAGACTGGATATTATAAAAATCCTAGAGAAATAGATAGGCAGGACACTCTAACATAAATAGCAGCAAAATATTTTTTGATCCATCTTCCAGAATAATGGAAATAAAAACAAAAATAAACAAATGGGACCTACTGAAACTCAAAAGTTTTTGCACAGCAAAGAAAACAATAAAAGCAAAAAGACAACCCATAGATTGGGAGAAAATATTTGTAAATGATGTGACAGATAAGGGATTAGTCTCCAAAATTTATAAACAGCTCATGGTGTTTTAACAGCATCAAAACAAATAATCCAGTTAAAAAATGGGCAGAAGGCCTAAATGAAAATTTCTCAAAAGAAGACATATAGATGGCCAATAGACACATGAAATGATGCTCAACATCACTAATTATTAGAGGAATGCAAATCAAAATGATAATGAGATATCACCTCACACAAGCCAGAATGGCTATCATAAAAAAAAAAATCCACAAACAAAAAAATGCTAGAGAAGATTTAGAGGATAGGGAACCCTCTTATTCTGTTGGTGGGAATGTAAATTAGTACAGCCACTATGGAGAACAGTATGGAATTTCCTCAAAAAACTAAAAATAGAGACACCACATGGCACTGCAATCCCACCCCTGGGCATATATCCAGAGAAAAACATGATCTGAACATGCACCCCAAATTTCATTACAGTGCTATTTACACTACTCAAAACATGGAAGCAACCTAAATGTCCATCAACAGAGGAATGGATAAAGATGTGGTACATATATACAATGGAATATTACTCAGCTATTATAAAGAACAAAATAATACCATTTGCAGCAATATGGATGGACCTGGAGAGTGTCAAACTGAGTGAAGTAAATCAGAGGAGAATAAATATCATATGACATCCCTTATACGTGGAATGTAAAAAGAAACAATACAAATGAACTTACTTACAAAACAGAAACAGATTCACAGACCTAGAAAACAAGCTTATGGTTTCTGGGGGAAAGATGAGGGGGAAGGGATACTTAGGGAGTTTGGGATGTACATATACACACTGCTATATACAAGGACCTACTGTATAGCACATGGAACTCTGCTCAATGTTACGTAGCAGCATGGATGGGAGGGGAGTTTGGGGGGAAATGGATACACATATATGTATGGCTGAGTCCCCCCTTTGCTGTTCTCCTGAAGCTATCACAACATGGTTTGTTAATTGGTTATATGCCAATACAAAATAAAAAGTTTAAGAAAAAAAGAGCAATGTTTTTGGTCTGCTCTAGAGCTTAACCAGGAGAAGAAGGAAGAAAGCATTCAGAGGAATTAACATAAGCAGTTTCAGAACTAAGAAGCAAATATTCTCACCAACAAAATCACTAGTAAGCTCATGGCTTACTTTCAATAATGACATCTGCTTCAGGAAATGTCTTTGGAAAGATGGCTAACTTTGCTGGTGCCTCTAAACTGGTGCCTACCCCCACTTATTTTGTAGGAGTAATAAAGAATATAGGAGTTGTAATGTGAGGATATTTTTATTCCTTTAAAGGAATACTTTAATTCCTTTAATGGTAGTTTCACATGTAGCACTGTATCCGCTGCTGTGAGGGCCCAGCAGAGACCCCACTAAGAGCTATCATCTAGCAGGAGGGTTGGAGGACAGTAGAGTGAAGCTTGTCAGCAGTAGCAGGGTTTTAGGGTAAGATACAAGGACAAATACCCAAACAATGAGCAATGAGGTCTTGCAGGGCAGAGAGCAGCATCACACAGGTAACACAACTTGAATGCTTTGAAAGTACAAAGCAAAATCACAGATCAAAGGCTTAATAACATCATAGCTCTTATCACCATAGGAGACCATCTGCTTTGAGTCTGTGACGGGATGTAATTGCTCCCTTCTTGCTGTCAGCCATTTTAGGAGACCCTGGTGGCACCTCTGGCAACCAAGCCTAGGTGGTCCTTCCCCTTTCGCATTTTGGTAGGAACACAGAGGTACTGGGCAAAGGAAGTGGTTTGGTGACCATTACTAGATCTGCAGTTTAACCAAAACCAAAGTACTCAGAACGGCATTGTAGTGGGGTTGTGCTGTATTTACTTCTCAGAAAGAACTGCCGTACACTTGATATGTGAAAAGCAGCCTTGAAAGCAGACACCTCCTCACCAAGAGCAAATAATAATTTAAGATGAATGAACTGAAAAGACATGCAACAGCACAACCACATGAGAGCTTTTGTGTATGTAAATTTGCTTGCTTTTTAAACCACTGATATCCTGTTTCTGAAAACTTATTCCTAGCCTCTATTCTTCCCTAATAGAACCCAATCAGTTTCTGACAGCTCTTTCCCAAACAGCTGTCTTTCATTTAATTTCATTTAGTGTGCAAACCGTTTCAAGTTGCATGCACAAGCATACTGTGAAGAATTCATTTTCTCTAGTTTCCTGGTGACGATAAAAGAATTTAATAATAAAAAAAAGTTGAACTTTGGCCTGAAATGTTGCTGTCCTGCCGAAATGGTGAATTATACAAGTGGAAGTGATCCAAAGGTTATTTGGTCCACCCCCTACAATGCAAAAGAGCCTAAACAGATCCTTTCATGTAATTATCTTACTTGTTCTTTTAAAATCTTGTAAGAAGAATTCTACATTCTCACTAAACAAATCTGGCCCAGACCTTGATAATTTGAAGAATGAACTTCCCCAGGGATAAGTGCAGTGGGGAGAAAAAAGGGATTTAGGACTCACAAACTGGAACAGGTAGGAATGTAGAATTTAAAAAATAAGTATTATCCTAGAATGGATATCACAGAGAAGATCAGGAAACACTTTTGTAAAGGAAGTTTAGTTCTTGAAGGAAAGGAACACAATATTGCATAATAGATTAAAGCATGAACTTCAGAGTTTAACAGCCATAGATTCAAATTCTACGAATGTTATTCTAAGATAATTCTCTTATCTTCAAAATGGGTACTGACAATAACATTTTATTGAGTTCTTGCTATATTTCAGGCACTATTCTAAGTGCTTTACATTCATTAACTTATAGAGAAATGCTTATATTACAGAGTTGTATAGATTAAATAAATAAAGCAATAATATAAAGTGCTTAGCACAATTCCTATATTCAATAAATGGTAATAATTATTAGTCCTACTTTTACTTATGAAGACCTAAACTGACCATCATTAAGACTTCAGCATCCAAAGTCCTAAAAATAGAAATTAAAGTAAGTAATGCTGCTCTGCTCTTTCTCTGATTCCCTTCCATCCAATGCAGGTTAACAACCTTGAGGCAGAGGTGAGAAAAGAGATTCAGTTTTGTCCACTTACCAAAGTAATAATGGAAAGAAGAGGGGATTACAGGATACTGTGAACAGTTCCCCATTTTTTTCAGCATAGTTAAGAATCTCCTCATCCTCCACTTCTATCCAGCCCCCTTGTGTCCATGGCAGGAACTCTCTTGAGTTCCTAACCTGTCAGCATCTTGAATACAACAGGAAACCTCAAAGAATAGGCCTGCTGCCCCCTTGCGCACAGTTCTCCCACCTCTCACAGAAGACACACTAAATTTGCCCTGATTTCTCAGTAGCTCCTGAATGTGATGGTTCCTGGGAATGGCATATGTCTAGTTATGAACTTCAATAGAATTTGGACTTCAGAGACTTCAAACTATTAATAATACTTAAATGTCAGCATATCTCTGGGTAGTAAAGACAAACATCTATGTTCAATTCAAGCATAATGTGAACTCAAGGGAGATACAACTCAAGGGTGACTAGGAAGCTACTTGTCCAAGAGACTTCCCCCCTGTTTTGGAGAGAAATGTTTAGTGTTAAAGTAGAGAAAAATGACATGCTTCAGATTGAGAGTGAATATATTTTAAAAAATCTAAATTTAAATAAAAATATAAAAATAAATATAAATAATATAAATATAATATGTTTATAAAAATATAAATATTTAAAAATAAATTAAAAAAATTTTTTAAATCTACCATATGATAATAAGGAAAAATAAGTGAGAAAACTGAATTAACTTTGCTTAAGGAAATCAATTAAAAAAAAATTAAAACACAGTTTCCCTGACTGTAAAAACCCATAAACCTTAGAATGAGTTATCTCTTTTAAAATTAAGGTTTTCTTTAAATTAAGATTGTTTATTTCTTAGGATGGTTTTAGTTAAAGCATTCCACTAGGTATAAGAGAGTGGATGTTATCTCAAGATTCCACTTAACTCCAAGATGGTGTAATAATTAAAATGCATTTCTGGCATGAAAGAGTGAAAGTGTTAGTTGTTCAGTTGTGTCTGACTCTTTGTGACCCCATGGTCTGTCCATGGGATTTTCCAGACAAGAATACTGGAATGAGTTGCCATTCCCTTCTCCGGGGGATCTTCCCAACCCAGGGATCAAACCTGGGTATCCTGCATTGCAGCCAGATTCTTTATCATCTGAGCCACTAGGGAAGTCCATTTCTGGTATGAAACCATGCTATTTCTCCAGAAATTCGAGTGAACAAACAAGCCAACTGCCCATGGTACCACTGAAAGTAACAACTATAAGGTTAGGGATTAAGAGTGCTGAATTTGGAGGCTGCTGTCATTTGAATTGGGCAGAAAGACTAAAAAGCATAAAGGGCAAGTTGCTGGTGGGCAGGACCAATGTATGAAAGAGTTGATTAAAATTAACAATTCAAATGTGACTGGAAACTGCATTTACAGAATTCTCTTCACCTTTGTCAATGACATTGGAAGGCAGGCAACGGTTACAGGGATACTCAGAATGCAATTTGACAAGAGGCTAAAACATAATCTATTTTAAAAGGGAAGACTAGAAATAAAATTGGTGATGCCAGGGCTTGTGTTATCAAATACTGCTGCCCACTCTTTCCCCGCCCAGCTTATATTACCATCACCAGCAAGTATGCCTGGGCCAGACACCACATTCAGAACCATGGCTCCTTGCTGTCTATACTCCAGGCCCCAAATAACTGGTTTCTTTATCCAGTCACCCTACATAAGAGGAAATATTATCTACCAACTACAGCACAGGATCTTCCAGCGCACACCCTGGGGAAATGCATTGGGAATATCAATGGAAAAGAACTGTCCCCCAGCAAAGATTTTTATCTTCTCTTTCTACCAAGCTCCCTATTTCTCTCCGCAAACTTTGCTTCCTGTTATAGAATGCTCTGGGTAGGACACTCACGCTTCTCACCAGCACTATGCTAGAACATTCAAGAAATAAAACCTACTTCAACTCCATGTTTACAAAAGAGACGCGTACAAATCCATACCATAAGCTGGGCTCACAGCCACATTATAAAAGTCATATTCCACCTGCCTGCATTTTATCAAATCATGAATCACTTCTACACTGACCCACCAAGACTCATGTGCTCTGGCCAGGGAGCATTTAAAGTAGGTGGCCATCAAGTGCAATGAATAAGGAAGAATGAAGGAAAAGCAATTTCTAAATCAAATCTGTGCTCCTGAAAATAAACACATAATCCAAGTTATATAATTACAACAATATGCAACTTTTGGTTTGAAAATTAATATAACATTAAGGTTTTTAAAAAAGGAATCAAGAAGAAAGTATAAACAAAATGGCATCATATTGTATCAGTTTTTGCCTATACCTAATAAGGCTAGCCAGTGTAAAGTAAGGCGACAGACAGGCAGACAAAGAAGATTAAAGATCCTCATGGTAATAAAAGTCTACATTACACTGTACTCAGACTGAAATAACCAGATACAAACAGATAATCCAAATTTAATCCAAACTCCCAAAACCAGATACATGTAACAGTTTCATTGAGAAATAACTCACACACTATAAAATTTACTATTTTACAAATCAGTGTTTTTTAGTATAGTCAGAGAGTATTTCACCATCAGCAAAATATAAGCCCAAAACATTTTCATTACCCCCAAGAAAACTCATTAGTAGTTGGTACCCATTTTTTCTTTCTTTCTTCTTCCCTAGCAACCACTAATCTATTTTCTGAACTCTTAATTCTAATCCATTGATCTGTTTTTCTACCCTATGCCAGCTTCACATTATCTGGATTACTGTAGCTTTGCAGTTAAATCTGAAGTTGGAAACGTTGAGTCCGCCAACTCTGTTTTTCTTTTTAAAATTATTTTGGCTATTCTGAGGCAAAATGAATTTAGGATCAGTTGAAGTGGTGATAGAGATTGTATTGAATTTGTAGATCAGCTTGGGGAATATTTTCATCTTAATACTGAGTCTTCTAATCCATAAACATGAGATATCTTTCCACTGTTTAGGCTGCTTTAATTTCCTTCAGCAATGTTTTGTAGTTTTCAATGTAAAAATCTTCTATTTTTTTTGGTAAAATTTATTTCTAAGTGTTGTACCCTTTTTGATGCTTAAAGTATTAGGTTTGAGTGTCTCTTCTAGTTTTGAAGCACCAAGGTTAAAAAGAAATAACTAAAAAAAAAAACTTAAAAAAAAAAGAATTAATTATGTCCATAATCAAGCATGTTCAAATCAGTGCTAAATGTTTATAAACATCTTTAATGAAGGAAATAGTACTGATTATCATGAGGCAGTAGAATGCAGCAGAATGCAGACTGGAATCAAATAAGACAGGTTCTCCACATAAGTAGATTTGGTATCAGAAGTTTCACATTCTTGGATTTAACTGATTGGCCATCAAAAATATTCAAAAACAGTCCAAAAAGTTCCAAAAAGCAAAATTTGAATTTGTCAAGAACTGGCAACAATTCACATAGTGTTTATATTGTATTTTCAACTATATAGTAGCATTTACATTGTATTAGGTATTATAAGCAATCTGGTGATAATTCAAAGTATATGTGCTGATGTGCAAAGGTTATATGCAAGTATTATGCCATGTTATATGAGGGACTTGATTATCCTTGGATTTCTGTATCCAGTCCTCCTGTCAATGCAAGAACCACGAGAAACTCAAGTTCGATCACTGGATCGGGACGATCCCCTGGAGTAGGAAATGAAAGCTCCTTCAAGTATTCTTGACTGGACAATGCCACAGAGAGAGGAGCCTGTGTGCTACAGTCTGTGGGGTCCCAAAGAGTCAGATACAACTGAGTTACTGAGCAGGCCTGGGGGTCCTGCAACCAATCTCCCTCGGATATTAAGGGACCACTGTACTTGCTCCTGTTGAATCTGGGTAAGGTTAGAAAACATTGATCCAGATAGGGGGAAATGTTCAAGGTCTGATAGAACAATTGAAAATAAAAACCCCACCATGTCTATATTATATTGATTATAATAATATAAATGAATTAACAGTGCTAAGAAGGTACTCCAGTTTTTCAAAAATAGAATGAAATGTTCCTTAGGCTCTTATTTTCTGTAAAGTTCATTTTTTCAAAAAAAACAAAAAGTAGAAAAGATAAAAAGAAAAGGAACCCCATATACATGCCAGACTAGAAACCCCTAGTTTCTCGGTTCTTTTGGTTTCTCAAAACTTCATAGAAGTATCTGTAAAAATAGGAAAAGAGAGCAAAAACCAATGTTCAAACCAAAATTCAAGTCCAGTTGCCATATGCAGCCTCTAAAAATGGCTTCTAATGTTTGAACAGACTTTTTCATTTCCTGTAGTTTTTTTTTTTCTTTTTTTTCCATTTATTTTTATTAGTTGGAGGATAATTACTTTACAATATCATAGTAGTGTAGTTTTATCTTCTAAGAAGATTAAGAAAGAGCTACTGTTTTGCATTTAAAACATGGCAATATGACTGTGAGACACTCTTGAAGCTTGGCATTCATCTTTTCTAATTGATTTGAAAAACAGTCTTTTCCCACCTCTAATTTCATTTGCATAGCTGCAAATCAAAGGAAGATAATTCCAGAAACTGTTACAGAAAGGATAAAGAATAAAGATCTTCAGGGGATCAACAAGTAGAAGCTATATAATACTATCATTAATATTGTTAAACTCTGCTTCTATGCTTTTAAAGGGCTGCTTGTTTCATCAAACAAAAGCAGTTGCTCTCATTTATAGGATTTAAAAGACCTTTAATAAAAGCAAAAAATTTACTTATAATTTCAAATAATACTTTCAGGTTAAATAACTTATTTGGAGTCAGAAATTAAGTTCCAGATACTATCATTCTAGTATACAGTCACTAAAGATTCTAAAGTCTCCCGTTTGCTCTTTGAAAAATAATAAGGCCAAATTAAAACAACTTAGACCATGCATGGACTTGGTAAAAAAATAAAAGCAAACAGAAGTATAAAATGAATAAAAAATTCTTCCTCTCTTACCCACAAACCCATAGCCATGTTCCTTAGAAGAAACCGTTAACTGTTTCTTATTAACAACCTGAAATTTTGCATTCACTGGCCAAGTATAACCAACCATAAACACACAAAAGAAATTTCAAGTCTACCATTAACAAATATAAACCATCTTCTTTACTGCAAAATATAATTATGCACATAGCTAATTTTTTTTTCATTATTAGTGTATGACTATAACACAGTAATTAGAGAACTTAAGAGCTTGAAGCAACTTAGAAGAGCATTTACCTGAAGAGCATTTATCTCTGTTTTAGAGTTCAGGAAACAAACTCAGTTAATTAGGTAACTTGTCCAAAGTTAGTTAACTGCCAGAGCTATGCGTAACTCTTAGGACTAGGAAGCTCTGCTCTTTTGTTACTTGCATAATTTTAAAGATATTACTATTTCCTACTAGACCTTATTACAAATGTAGCTAACTTCTGCACAAGTCAGTAAAATGACTGATTTGAAATTCACAGTTGAATGCCTAAGAATTCAGAGAGCTAACACCCCTTACCTGCACCCTAAGTAATACACAAATAACAGTATCTCACTAAGACACTGGAGAGGCAAAGTTCCTGGTTTCATCAGAAGTGAAGGAAATCTATCATGGATTCTTTGTAATCCACTTAAAAGAATCATGTGGGCCAATATTCACCCAATTGGTATGTGAGCAGAGACATGATGTCAACAGTCTAGAGATAACCTTGTTCCAAAGCCACTGTGTTTATAGCAAGACTACAGTGTTGAAAGGTACTTTACTGAATGACTGCTAGTAGAGTATGCAATGGAGAGGGGAGATTAGATAACTAAGTTTTAAGACTCAGACTTTGTGTTGGTCGCACCATGTGACCCAATGCCTATCTTCTAAATTCTTTGTTTCTCAGTTTACCTGTCTTTTTAATCTGTCACAAAAGTATATATAGGTCTGGGGAAGGGGGTGGGTTTCCAAGACTTCTACAAACAAAGGCCTTGCTCAAAGAAGCAAAAAATACACTGAGCTTCTTGAGCTCCTTTAATTGAAACAACAACAAAATAAAAGCAGCTGTTTGCCTTCCCCCATATCTTTGTAAGTTTCTATAGAAGCCAGAATCTTCATTGTCTATTATCTATTATATAATCCTTTTGCTGATTTTTTTGTACCTTTCAAAATCACACAGAAATAGAAACTGCCCCTTAAGCCTGACCTGGCACTAAATACTAAGACTTCTGTAGATTGTTAGCAGTAAAAATGCCAAATAAAAATCTCCCGGATATACTCTCTTACTCTGTGTATGTCGTTACCATGAGTTCCTGGGATTTGTCTCCAACATAAACAGCACTATTGTCAGGCTGAAGGAGGTTACCTCTCAGCCCTTCTGAAAACTGTGACTGCATGAGTTCTGTTCTCTAAAACAAAGACAGAAGGAGGACAGACCAGGCAAGTCACAGCTAATACTGAAAAGTAGTAGCACTGATAACTAATACTAACAAATGCCAACTATCACTTCTTTTTTTTTTTTCCCATTTATTTTTATTAGTTGGAAAAATATGGAACGCTTCGTGAGTTTGCGTGTCATCCTTGCGCAGGGGCCATGCTAATCTTCTCTCTATCGTTCCAATTTTAGTATATGTGCTGCCGAAGCGAGCACCAGCTATCACTTCTAAGAGGGAACAAAATATACCCAAACTGCAAAATTCCCTACGTTTTCACAGGAGTATTTTTCATCTGTAAAGCACTTTTCTTTTGAGAGATTATTTGATACTAATGCCTTTTTTAATTAATTTTTTAAAAACTTGTTCTCTGAAGTGGTCTGTCAGAAGTAGTCAATAATATATTTTTTTCTCCTTTATTCTAGTTCAGGCAAGGACCCCTATCTTCCTAGAAAATCTTAAAAAGCTATCCTTCCTCAATCTGTACTAGTATTTTAAGTCAACTTTGCACACTGGGAAAAAAGAATGAGAATGACCAAGTATTATAAGTTGTGGAAACATAAAATGTTTTAACAATAGTCACAGCAATTCAAACTATATTCACAGGAGTCATAGTTGAGAATCTCAGTTATTGGCACTTAATAGTAATTAACACCTTGGTTTTGTTCTTCACCTGCTATTTGCTTAACTTTGTGCTACTTTATTTAATTTTTTAAAATTACCATATTCACCACAGCAGAAAGGAAAACACAACAAATTAAAACTCAGTGTGGTCATCTATTTCTTGCAGTTGCTCTCAGAAAAGGTTTGAAGGAAAAAAGAGACTGAATACGAGGTTCTGAATTATATGAAAATTCCTGTAATTATTTCATTATTTTTTATAAATCAATAAAGTAAACTGCTATAGTTCTTTCCACTGTCTGTAATACTGAACCCTAAGCAGCTCAAAAGACATAGTGGGGTAAAAAAGTACTGGGTGTGTCAGAATCTGGGTAAAGTCCTTGAGTCTATACTTGCCATCTGACTTTCCCTAGGCAAGCCACCTGACTTCTCTGGACTTCTGTTTCTCTTTACAAAATGGGAGGGGTGGGCCAAATGATCTCTAAAGCTCTATAAGTCTATGAAAATAATGAATTATTTTTAGCCAATTAAATATTCATAGTCCTCTGAGGTAGGTCAAACTCAAGTGAAAAATTATTCATTAAGATTTTCAAAAAAAAGTAGGGCACAATGGAAGGATGAGGGACCAAGGCCCAAACCCAGGAAACAGAGAATCAGAGTGCCACCAGGCCTTGAGGTAATTGACTGAACTTGGAACATGGGCCATATTGAAAGTCCATAAACTTTCCCTGAAAAAAATTACAGACTTTCAAAAATAAATCTCTGCGTAACAGGCCAGAATTTTTACACATTCCACAGGCAAACAAGCACCCAATATGCCATTTTTAAAAGAAATTTGTATTTGAACATTTTGCCTCTACAGTTGAGGTCGTTGGAAATACACTTTTATCTCCTTTCTTCCCCATCAAACCCACACATGTTTACAAGACTGGCTCTAATCCGAGCATGAACGAGGTCATAAGACAAGAATGTGATCAGGAAGAAAGTCAGTGAGAACGTCCCCCACCCTTTGAAATTTTAGCTCCTGTCCAGGCACCCCCTCTCACCCCACACTCCTCTCATAAAACGTGGTATTTATTTATCTTTGATTCTCCTCAAGGGTGCCCGGAGAAGCCTGTCGAGTGAGCTGCCACCTTCCAGATTTAATCGGTTTTCCTCAGTTGTTGGGCAGCTCTAAATGCAGAAACCAAAGACTCTTCCGCTCGACTGGGTGTTCTCAATACGAGAGCTGGCATGGCCTCACACAAACTTCATCCAAGCGGAACAATAACAATATTAAGTTCCCTTCTATCACAATGGCCCTAGTGTTATGTGGTTGGGTTGTCACTCCACCTGTCAGCTGCAACCAGGGGACAACGAATCTGCAAATTTACACAGTTTTCTTAGGAATGTTCTTTCTTTTTTCCTATTTGGACGCTCCGCTTCTACAGCTCCTATTCTTCAAGGGCATGGGGGCTTATTTAAACAGAGATTGTTTACAACTTAACTGGAAGGGTGCCCTGCTTACCAATGGGAAACTGCCACAGAGCAGATTTAACTTATGAAGTAGGCAAGTGACAAGGTAAGGAATAGCATCCACAACTATGATTTCTGACATACAGAGAACAAGCTGGTGTTTTCCAGTGAGGAGAGAGAAGTACGGATGGGCGAGATAGGGGTATTAAAGAACTACTATGTGTAAAACAAAGAAGCAACCAGGAGATAGAGTACAGCTCACGGAAATAGACTCGTGTGTGTGTGTGCTGAGTCGCTCAGTTGTGTCTGACTCTTTGCGACCCTTTGGACTGTAGCCCACCAGGCTCCTCTGTCCACGGGATTTTTTTCAGGCAAGAATACTAGAATGGGTTGCCATTTCCTCCTCCAGGGGATCTTCTCAACCCAGAGATCAAACTTGTACCTCTGGTGTCTCCTGCCCTGCAGGCAGATTCTTTATCTGCTGAACCATCATTATTTTGTAATAACTGTAAAAGAGTACAGCCTATAAAAATAATAAGCAGTATGTTGTACATCTGAAACTAACATCATATTGTAAATTACCTATACTCCACTTTAAAAAAAAAAAATCGTGATTTCTTGTTTTAGTGACTCAAAAGGATCTAAAAATGTTTTACCCAGGATTGTAGGCTAGATTGGGAGTCTAGAAAAAGGAAATAGGGGTATTTATATCTAGTCATGGAAAGGGAATTTTATGTACAATTTGTGTCAACTCAAAGACATAAAAGCTTAAGACACTTTCACACATTCCTGAACACCATAATTAAATATGGCTAGATTGAGGTTCTGTCCCCTGAATCAGTATCCTACTGTTAGGATTCCCTAGATAGTAAAAATCTAGAGGTTCTTCTCCTGAAGAAAAATGAAAAGCAGTTAGGGAGAAAAAAGGGACTTCCCCATAGTAGAATTTTTCAATTTCAGAAAATCAAGCAATTAAAGAATGGTATGATATATAATACTGAAATAGAATAGACTTCACCATTAAATAATAAACAGTGCTGATGTTTAAGAGTATTGTTCACTGCTTTCCCCAGGGCCCCTAAAGTAGGGCCTGGAACATGATAAGTGTTCAGGAAAGTTATTATCTTTGCCTAGAACCCCCCCTCTCCCACACCGCCACCTGAGCTACATGGCTCCTTTCTCTTCATTCAGGTCTCTGCTCAAAGGTTTCCTCTCCAAACATGTCTTGCTTGACTGTACACTCTAGAATTTCTGTGTCCTTCCTTCTTCATTTTCCTTATAGCACTTAACACTATCCAACACTATACATCTATTTGCTAATTTCATAATTGTCTGTGTGGTAACTGTTCACTGCAGTAATCCCAGCCTCTCAACCAACATCTGAAACTTAGTAAGTACTCAATAAATAGTTACTGAATAAACAGATTGGATTATAGCCTACAGATTTTTTCTATTTCATATTCAGTCAGTCACTCACTCAATTACTGGTTATTCGCTACATGTTGGATACTGTCTAGGAGTAAAGAACCAAGGTTAAGAAAAGCCCCCTAGGGACTTCCCTACTGGTTCAGTGGCTAAGACTCCCTGCTCCCAATGCAGAAGGCCTGAGTTCGACCCTGGTCAGGGAACTAGATCCCACATGCTGCAACGAAGATCAAACATCCTAAGTGCCACAATTAAGACCCAATGCAGCCAAATTAAAACAGAAAAAAAAAAAAAAAAACCTTAAAGGTCCCTAGATAAGGAAATCATGATGACAGTTTAATGTGAGATGAGCCATGTGCTGTAAATAAAAGAATATGAGGGCAATGAGAAAAAGCATTTAACTCAGACTTGGCAGAGTCAGTCAAGTTCTCCAGTGAAGCTACACTTAGATTCCTCAAAATGAAGGAGCACGTGGGAGGAGGAGGAACATGCAGCCACATGATGAAGCTACCAGTAGAGAGAAATGCATGAGGTAAATGAGAAAGACATGGGGGACTTAGCATGTATGGCTCTGATCCTAAACAAAACCTAATCCTGGAAGCTAAAGAAGTGGTTGGAGGTTTTAAACAGAAGAGTGACAGGATCTAATTTGCATTTTAGGGTTATCACTCTAAGGATATGAGGAGGGGCCAGGATAGAGGCACAAAGATAAGATCTTGCAGTAGTCCAGAGAGGAGAAATGAAATGAAGACAATTCCTTCCTGCATCCATTCAGCCATTTCTTCATTTTTTCAACCAACAATTTGGAGTGCCTGCCTAGGAAAGGCTCTGGGCAAGGCACTAGAATCAGTAAAAAGCAATGAGACTGGAAAAGGGCCAGCTTAAAAGCTGTGAAATAAGTAAATATAAAGAACTGAGTGACTGACTGTTGTTATTTAGTCACTAAGTTGTGTCAGACTTTTTGTAACCCCATGGACTGTAGCCCACCAGTCTCCTCTGTCCATGGGATTTCCCAGGCAAAAGTACTGGAGTGGATTGCCATTTCCTTCTCCAGGGGATCTTCCCAACCCAGGGATCGAACCCATGTCTCCTATGTCTTCTGCATTGGCAGGCAGATTCTTTACCACTGAGCCACCAGGGAAGCTGAGTGACTGCTTAGAGGAGTCTAATATGACTGCCACATACATGATTTGGGTGACGAGGTACAAAGTAATACCAGTCACCAAATTAGGAAATGCAATGAGGAATGGTAAGGCAGAAATGGTGGAGGTAACTTCACTGGGGAGGGGAATTAGATGTGAAGTTCCAGACAATCTGAAGTAGCAGCTGAACATCCAATTAGAGATGTCCAGTAGGCAATAGACAGAAAATTCATTGCCTTCATTATAATAAGTTGAAAAATCATTTCATTCTATATAAACTCTCCAAACTTTATATAATGGCACTGCTGAGATTCCAAACTTCCCTATTCCTATCCTCAGATGAAAACAAAATCAAATTAGTTAAATTTATTTTTTCCATAAAAAATTATACTTTTACTAAAAACATGGACTTAGAGAAATACAAATTACAAGATTAATTTTTCTAAAAAAAAATAACTCCTTGTGTAGACACTCAACAATGAGAAACACCACTGAAATTCTACTAATCTGTTAATCAAGGGAGAAATCCCTAATAAACAATGGAAAATTAGGAGATGAAAGATGGAGGAAACAAACATGAAAGATGAGCACAAGACATTTCCTAGTAGGAATGTGAGTGAACTGTCTAATCAGGAAACTTTACACATGATATTGTATATTTATATTCCACACAGTGAAATGATTTGTGACAATTTATGAAAATAAACTGTCCCGTGGACAGCAAGGAGATCAGCAAGGAAATTAACACTGAATATTCGTTGGAAGGATTGATGCTGAAGAAGAAGCTCCAATACTTTGGCCACCTGATGCAAAGAGCCAACTTATTGGAAAAGACCCAGATGCTGGGAAAGATTGAAGGCAGGAAGAGAAGAGGATGATAGAGGATGAGATGCTTGGATGGCATCATCAACTCAATGGATATGAGTTTGGGCAAACTCCAGGAGATAGTCAAGGACAGGGAAGCCTGGCATGCTGCAGCTCACGGGGTCACAGAGTCAGACACGACTTTATAACTAAACAACAACAACAAATGAAAATACACTTAATACAAATAAATAAGGACTTCCCTAGTGTCTCAGATGGTAAAGATTCTGCCTGCAATGAAGGAGACCTGGGTTCGATCCCTGGGTCAGAAGATCCCCTGGAGAAGGAAATGGCTACCCACTCCAGTATTCTTGCCTGGAGAATTCCACGGACAGAGGAGCCTGTTGAGCTACAGTCCGTGGGGCTACAAAGAAAAAGAAACATAAGATCAAAGAGGAACACAGAGAAATAATGCTAGGTGTAATAATGCTAAGAGTTAAGATTAGCACATAAATGCATATTGTTTATTTCTCCACAGCTATTAGAAATTATGTGCAAATTTGGCTCTAAGGTACTCAAAGAAGAAAATATAATCAAATATAATTCGTAATAGCCACAAGATTTTTTTTTTTTAAGATTTGATTTTTTTTAAAGAAAATCAAGCAGTGTTTCCTGACCCAGAGGCTTAAGGAATTTCATCTCCAGGTCATCTTAAAGATGACTGGGTGTGATGTAGTCAGGGCCTCTTCAAAAACTCCATTACTTATGGAAGAGTGAATTTCATGACAACATCAATCATTGAAGGCCAATCTTCTACAAGCAGGTTTTTGATCAACTAGAATAGTAGAGAGTTCAAAATTCTAATTTGTAAAGGGAACCTGAATATAGATTCTCTATGATGCAACTTAAAGGTGTCCACCTCTTTTAGCAACAGTGGGAGCAGAGGAAAGGGTTATTAATGTTCTCTTTCAAAATTAAGGAGCCTAATGAAGATACCACACTCTACACAAATATGAATTTTGAATGAATTTTGAAGGTAGCCCATGAAAAATATAATGCAGTCAAGCTGAAAAAGAGGCGAGTTTTGGAGTTATGCTTGGCTTCAAATCTTTGTTCTGCTATTGATGACTGTATGACCCTAGAAAAATCACATCTACTTTCTGAGTCTGTTTCCTCTATATCGTATGTGACTTGTAATGAGGAATAAATGAGATTAAAAAATATATATAAAGTGCTAGTATAGTGCTGAGTATGTGGACACAAAATAAATGAGGGGGCATGGGGCAGAGTACCAACAGAACCAATACAGCAAAAAAAAAGGAGAATATATGATATTGAGGCGAGGGAAGCATGGAATCTATATCTGACAGTGGAAGACTTCCTCACACTGTAAAAGAATTGAGTATGGTGCCGAGATCACCATCTCTATTAATGGGGTGTAGCGCACTCCTCAAGTCTCGGTGGGTTGGAAACAAGAACACAGTTCCAGACTAAGATGTTTTTTACTTTTTCAGTTGCAAATAATTAATCAGTGTTAAGTGTTAGTTATAAATAGGAAGATCAACACATCAAATGATAAAGGCCAGTAAAATAATTCATTCATCTAATTTCCAAGTAACCACCCACATATCACTTCTGCATGTCATCAAACTTAAGTTGCAGTCAAAAGAACACTTATGATAAATGACTTAATTATAAACCTATACTTGCCAGGAAAAAAATTTTTAATTTAACAAGCAACATAAAATATAACCAGGGCCTGTTCTCAGTGGTAACTACTCATTTTGTCTTATGGCAGGTGTACACATGCACTTGAAAAGAAACATCTGCTTTCTTTCTTAGAGATATCTTCACCTAAGGAATAATAAGAAAAATTTGTTTCTCCCACACAAACTTTAAAAGCAAAAAAAAGAAAAAAGAAGAAGAAGAAGAAATGCCCACAACCAGATGTAGTTATTTAAGAGCATTTTTTTTTTCCTTACAGGCACCTTACTTACGAATTATAACAATTAAAATACTTTATTTTTATTTTCCTTCAATTAACCTCCTTTAGCTGGTCACCTAGCCTACTTTCTGATTACCTCTCTAAATTACATTCACCCTGTCCCCAAATCACTGAGTTAATCATACTTCTCAGTCCAGAATATACTATCTATGCAAGGCCCCTCTCTTGGTCTATTTTAATTTACTAATTTATTTGTTTTTTTCCCCTTTATCTATAATTCCCATTCTCTCCCACTCCTACATAAACAAACACTTAACTGTCTGGTGATCAGCTTTGGATATGGACTGTTTATTTGGAAAATATAAAGTACTGTCCTGTGTACGTGCTCACTTGCTCAGTAGTGTCTAACTCTTTGTGACCCAATGAACCATAGCCCACCAGGCCCCTCTATCCATGGAATTTTCCAGGCAAGAACACTGGAATGGGTTGCTATTTCCTACTCCAGCTTCTGTATATACATGTTTAAAATTTTTCATAAGTGATAACATACTATGCATCCATAGCCATCTTTTTTTCACTGAATCCTCTTTTCAGACTGCATCCATGATGCAATATGGCCCTTGAGTTCATACCAAACTGCTGTATCATGTTCCAAAGTATGAATCTGCTACCTAAAACAATGCTGCTATAACTAAAAGTGACATCTAGATGAATTAAAGCTTAAAAGTAGTGTGGCTAACAGAAAAAAACATCAGAGAGTAACCCATGGTCTTGAATCCCAACAGCATAAACTGTAAGATTAAAATATACATAATTTTGAGTATATTTGCCAAACTCAAAATTAAGGTCTACATCAACACGAAACCTTAAATCAAGTCATGATAGTAAAAACCCAGATAACTAACTAGTCAACTTCACTAGCAATCAGAGAAAGGCAAATTAAAATGAAATATCACTCTACACCCATCAGTTTGGAAAAATAATGAAGTCTAAACATAGCAAATCTTCGCAAGGATGTGGGAAGCAGGAGCAGTCATCTCCTGTTGGTGGGACACAGACTAGGGCAGCCTTTCCAGGAAGCAACCTGGCAGTACTTAGGATGTTCAGAATGTGTGTTCTTGATTACCCTGCAATCCTACTCCCAAGTACAAACCCTGGAGAGTTCAAAGATGCTCTACATTGCTGTCTGTGGTAGCAGGAAGGAAGAGGTAATCCACTTTTTTATGCAATATAAAATCATGTAGACCCAAACAATGAAAATATTTGTATTTCTATAGATTTTTCAAACAAATAGTCTATCATAAACTTCCTGTAGAAAATTAGAGCATGTCTGTAAACCTGAAATATAAAACAAAAATAGCACATCATATTTGCATATGTATATTATTTTCCTACAGACTCAAAGAAATTTTTCTTAAATTATTGAATATTCTATAAACAAAGGCCCTAAATATCTCGTACAATCTGAATATTATCATTAAAATGAAATAATGAACTTTGAGATTTAGAACAATTTATTAGAATTTCCCTGTAGCTCACACGATAAAGAATCTGTTTGCAATGCAGGAGACCTGGGTTTGATCCCTGGGTTGGGAAGATCCTCTGGAGAAGAGAATCTTCTGCCACTGGAGTGGCAACCCACTCCAGTATTCTTGCCTGGAGGAGACCATGGATAGAGAAGCCTGGTGGGCTGCAGTCCATGAGCTCAGAAAGAGTTGGACATGACTGAGCAACTAAGCACATTAGAACTGCAAATCTTACCTTGTTGTTGCAGTGATGATGTGATAACAATCAATGGATAAGAAAGTTGAGCTCTACTTGAGACTCTAATGGTCATTTAATAACAAAAAGTCCCTTAGTTTTAGTTTCCCACAATGCCTTAAAGCAAGCACAGTAATGTGTTTCCAAGAATTATAGCATGTCAACACTGGGAGTTGAACAAACACAATACTCTGAGTATTCCAAGGGCTTTAAAATAAGTTTGATGGACACTGTACATGTTAGTGTCTCACATTATTACACACGTGCATACATGTGGCTCTGGCATCAGGGAGAGATCTCCAGGAGACTGGGTATTAAAAAAGACAATAATTGGGTCACTCTGGAAAATTAGGGGAAACAACTTGAATTATAAATATGTAACTCAGTTTTCTAGAGCATCTCTTAAGTTTTCACATACTTTCCCAAACTTCCTATCTGAATCTGAAATGATATCACTTGGGGTGTGTGTGTGTCCGTTCACTCACTCAGTTGTGTCCAACTCTTTGTGACCCCATTGACTGCAGTCCGCCAGGCTCCTCTGTCCATCGAATTTTCCCGGCAAGAATACTAGAATGGGTTGCCATTTCCTCCTCCAGGGGATCTTCCCCATCCAGAGATCAGAAACCATGTCTTTTGCAACCCCAGCATTGGCAGGCGGAGTCTTTACCACTAGCACCACCTGGGAAGCCTGCACTTGGGGTGTAAAAACCCAGAAATATCTGCTGCTTACTGCTCTTCCAAGAAACTACCACCCTGAGCTGTGTTTTAAATACACAATGTCTTCACATAAAGCCTGCATGTTCACACATACATAAACATCTACCTGATACAGAGGCAACCTAAAGAACCACAGTCAGAGGAAGGATGGGGGAAGGGGGAAGTTGGGGGTGAAGGGCATGTGCAAAATGCAAGAAGGGCTCTTGGCAGGGATGGCAATTTGAGAGGCCCAGGCAGATCGGGACGTATGGCTTTGTTCCATGCAAAGGTCGTCTGAAGCAGAGTATTTTCTTTTCACAGTAAGGTATTGAGTTCTGAGATCTCTGATACACCCAGGGAACCAGCAAAAGCTGGTCTCAGCACTGTGCCAACCCACCGCGCACCCCCTCCCCACCCCCCGCACCAGGTCACTAATGAAGGTAGGGGGCTGTGAGAGCACCCAAATAAAACACAGGAAAAGGTGAAAGAGGACTCTGAGCCCGGCCCATTCCTTTTATTCCAGGGGGACAACCTTTTCTGTTCCAAGGAACTAATGAGTCCTGAACAGGAGTGGGAACAAATCGCACAGTGGTTACCGGGAGGGAAGACATAGGTCAGCCTTTGTGTTTCATGGCCGGTTCAGTTTTCAGAACATTTCCCAGCAAGGACCAAAAGCAACCTGCACAAAGGAAGTGGGGCAGCGAGCTACTTGAACTGTCTCCTGCAATACTCCAGAGAATTGGGTGCTTCAGGCTGCAGTGACGGTGGGGGTGGGTAGGAGGATCGAGGTGAGGGGGCCCCAGGAAATCAGATAAAGATGGCTTTATCTGAAAAGTTCATGAAAACTTTTTCTTTCCAGAGTTGTTATTTTGAACTTTATCTCATCTAAGGGACATGAACTTCAATCCCTCAGCAGACTTTTAAAGGGAGAAGGGAAATAAAGCCTAAGAAGGAATTTTATTTTTCCATCCTCACCACTTAATTAGAAGGGCTTTTACAGTATTCAAGGTTTTAATTGCCTTCTCCCCCTTTCCGACCCCTTTCTTCAGTTATGCCCAAAGAGCAGCTGAGCCAGAGCCAAACAGAAGCTGCAGCTTCACTGAAAGAGGAAAAAACCACCCGCACAATGACCCTAGACACTGTTTCTCTCCCGCTCCTTCCCATCCCCATCCCCCATCACCCCCCTTCCTCCTCCCCCTCTCCTCCCGGCTCTCTCTCTTTTTTTTTCTGTCTTGCTTAAGAACATCTCACAGCATTTCTGGTGCAGAAGAAGATTTCCTGGCATGACTGATAGCAGCAAATGCTGCAACACAAAGTCCCCAACTATCTGAAGAAAAGCAAGAAATGGAAAAAAGAGAGGGGAAAGGGAGCTACCAAACAGAGGGAAAGATGCGTTCAAGAGGCTAAGTCTATGTAATATATATATGTCACTGAGATACATTAATGGAAAATAATCAGGATCCAATAAAAAATTTATTTACTTCCATAGACTTTTAAAATATAGAATTTTATCTGTTTTCTCTTTATTTATATAGCCAAGTAACCATCAAATCAATACCAATATATAACAATCCTAATGACTTTATTTCTATTGTCCTTCCCAGGTACATTTTTTTAAAGAAGTGATGTTTTCTGCACAAAATCAGAGTAAGCTAAGAGAACTGCAGTTATGATTCATTGAGTGAAAAAGTGAAAAATTTAGGGGAAAACTGGTTCAATCTAGTGATTAAATATTAAAACCTCCATTGCTTGCTGTGACAATATTCTTTTGTACTTTATATGATATTGTAACGATTTAGAGTAACTTGCCATAGGTCAACAAACCTGCTCAATGACTCGCTATCTAATTACTACATCTGATTACTATCTCAGGGACTCTCCAGGTGGCGCAGCAGTAAAGAATCCACCTGCCAATGCAAGAGACACAAGATCCTGACCCCTGGGTCAAGAAGATCCCTCGGAGAAGGAAATGGCAACCCACTCCAGCACTCCTGCCCGGAAAACACCATGTATAGTTCATGGGTTCGCAGAGTCTGACACGACTGAGCAACTAAACACACATTAGTACCTTAAGAGTTCTGACCATCAAATGTCCCAGCTGTGGCCCTAGCAGAACTATCTGATGTAGGCTGAAATAATGTATGGAAACCCTGAAATCAAAGAGTACAACTGCTCTGATCTTCTAAACTCATCTCACCCTAAGAGCCTAGACAGTTCCCATTTTCTTAACCCTATCTTATCAATGATACAGTTTTACTTAAGGCTATTTGACTCCCACCAAATAAGGGTTGTTGCCTGTCACTGCAACATGGAATATGGCATAGTAATCGAAATCACAGACTAGTAACTGGAAATTTCTAGTTTGCCAATAGGTGCTGTGACTCAGCACTTGTATAGCATATGAATCCAAATAAATAGGTTTTATTGTAGGTGAGTACTCTGGGGAAGGAGACTAGAGCTATATAGCTTAGCAGTGTGTACATTTACCTGAATGTCTATATACAAATAAATACTTCTCAGTTCTTGGTACTAATATATAGACCCTGACAAAAGCAGGAAATGAATTAAAAATGAAAAATAAGGAGAAAGCAATATTAATCATTGTTAATAAAAAATAAAAGGTTGGCAGCAACCTAAATGTTCATTAGTAGGGGCCTACATTAAAAAAGACTACCATCCACCCATATAATAGATACCATGAGGCCACACAAGAATAAGAAAGCTTTTTGTAGACCAACATGAAATTATTTTCAAGATACACTGTTAAGTGAAACTAAGCAACATGAGAAATAGTATTAAGCATTTATGTGAAAAGGAAAATTCTTTTGTTACAAATAGTATACATATATACAAACACATATATGTATATCTTCTATATGTATAAAATATTTATGGAAAGAAAGAAAGGAAACTAGTTAACAGAAACTGTACTTGAGAGAGACTAATACGGTGATTTGGGGGAAAGAATGAGAATACTTCTTCCTACAGACTGCTGTGTAGCTCTGGAATCAAGAACCAGGTGAATGTATTTCCTATTCGAAAATAATACAACTGAAATTTAAAATCTAATTTGCCAAAACAATGCATGATTGTCCATCAGGGGGAAGATTACTTATTACTCTATAAATCAGTAAATTCTGTTAATATATTGTCAATGTGTACCTCAACACTCTATGAACACTGAACAGAGACCTGGTAAGAACTCCTAACAAAACAGTACATGCTCAGTCTCTTTAGTCGTGTTCAACTCTTCGCTACCCTATGGACTGTAGCCTGCCAGACTTCTCTGTCCATGGGATTCTTCAAGAAAGAATACTGGACTGGGTTGCCATGCCCTTTTCCCGGGGACGTTACTGACCCAGGGATTGAGCTCTCATCTCTTACGTGTTCTGCATTGGGAAGCAGGCTCTTTACTGCTAACACCATCGAGGAAGCCCAAACAAAACAGTAATTAACAACAAGAACAAAATCGATGGCAACTTCTTCCTCAATAACTTTCTCTTCAAGTCAATGTACTTGCAATGAAAAAGAGGCAGCATTAAGATTCAATTAGTGAATACTGATAAAGCTCGTTTTCCTAAATTATGGAAAAGAAAAACAATGAGATGTTTTTGCCTAATTTATTTGTCTATGATTAAGAAATACACATAAATACAGAAAAAAGTTTGACACAGGTGGTTCCAAATTTAAGTGTCAAAAACTAAAATTTTGTCCTAGCTCCTCTCTTTCTAAAAAAAAAAAACGATTTCCAACTCTGGTGCTGAAGAAGACTTTTGAGGATCCCTTGGACTGCAAGATCAATACAGTCAATCCTAAAGGAAATGAACCCTGAATATATTCATTAGAAAAACTGTTGCTGAAGCTCCAATACTTTGGCCACCTGATTCAGAGTCAACTAACTGGGAAAGACTCTGATGCTGGGAAAGACTGAAGGCAAAGGAGAAGTAGGGGCAGAGGTTGAGATGGTTAGATAGCATCACAGACTCAATGGAAATGAATTTGAGCAAATTCTGGGAGACAGTGAAGCACAGAAGAACCAGGTGTGCTGCAGTCCGTGGGGCTGCAAAGAGTCAGGCACGAACTTAGTGACTAAACAACAACAATCATTTCATGATGTGACTGTATGATCTGGACACACATCCTGGGGCCACAGCTAAAAGAAAGTTTAGGATGTTCCATGGAACTGGGACCACAGCCCTGCTCACATATTCTAGGAGCAGATTCAAGAAGCATTTGAATCTTTTGTCACCTTCTAACAGAAGATAAAAAATTCATTATCAGTTATACCAACCCAAAACCTGTGATCTCTGGAGGACACTATTTTGTACTTAAAGAGTACTAAATAATAATATCCTTTAGGGATCTCATTATAGGGCAAATTTAAAAAAAATTTTTTTAATTTTTTCAAGAGCCATAATAAAGTGATAAAGACTTGTTTGTAATTGTTAACTCCTGACTTCAAAATCTAAGATCATTGTTTCCAGGTCATGTTAGTGCTAAAAACTTAGGGTTTTCAACTAAGAGTTTGCTCCCACTGGAATTCATGAATCATGTTAAGGCTAGGATTTCTGCACAGCCTGATAAATAGAAGCCATTATTCTGACACTAACCTTTAGTGAAATCCCATCAATTAATAGTTTAGGTCTAAGTTTTAATGCCCTATTATTCAAAAATAATAATTACGTTGTAATTTAACTGTTAATAGTTTATCTGTAATTGATAGTGATACCAGATACTGACTATGAAACTTTTTCTTTTTCTCTATCAATACCAAGCTGACCAGGCACATAAGCGTTGAGGACTGTGATAAAACATCTGTTCTTCAGATGAGAAATCAGACTTCTCAGCTAATGCTCTTGAAGAGAGCAAACTCAACCCTCAATCATGCCATTGTTTCATAAATGATCATCTAGGTGAAAAGAAAAGAAGGTAACTGAGAAGACCAGAGCGGTTTTCAGAAAAGGCTAAAACACTCACCTTGGAACTGATCAACACTTCAGGTTGGGGACACTCCGCCTTATTGTACTCTTCAATGGTCCGGGGCCTGGGTTTTGACAGACACTCCAAAACAAATGCAGCTATTCAAACATCTGCCATGTCTGAAAAGTATCTTGAGTACTCAAGTACATTGTGAAATGTGATTAACATGCTTTGATTTTGAAAAACCCCAGAGAAAGAAAAGAATGTAAATAAAAGAATGGAAAATATATATACAACTGGACATTATGGAAGAAAAGAACAGACAGAAAATATACAAATAAGATTAAGTTGCTACATCTGGGGAAGGAACATAGCCCATTCCTTTAAATCTCTGTGAAGTAAATGGGAAGGAACTGTTTTTATTCTTATTTTGCAAATAAGAAAATCAGGCATGAAGCAGAAAAGTCCACAATGTGGAGGGGGAAAGTTACAGGTTTACAGAAGTAAGGCCTGAGTGAGAACAGTAAGGTTAAATCGCAGGAAGCCATGTTTTAATCTTTCCTTTGAAAGAAGGACCCGTTTGTTCTTCGTATCTGTCCTTCAAGAAAGCTGTGAACTACCTAATAATCACAACATAATATGCAATGATCATGTTCATGCATACAGAATATTATTTTAGCCAGGGAGATCAGATAAATCATTCCTAAAGGAAATCAACTCTGAGTTCATTGGAAGGACTGATGCTGAACCTGAAGCTCCAATACTTTGGCTACCTTTTCATTGGAAAAGACCCTGATGCTGGGAAAGATAGAGGGCCAGGGGAGAAGGGGACGGCAGAAAATGAGAAGGTTAGATAGAATCACTGACTCAATGGACATAAATTTGAGCAAACTCAGGGAGATAGTGAAGGACAAGGAAGCCTGGTATGCTGCAGTCCATGGGGTGGCAAAGGGTCAGACATTGCTTAGTGACTGAACAGCAGCAAAAGAGGTGGGGAGAAAGGGAGAAAAGACAGGGTCCTTGATGTCTAGGAGGGTGTTTATATGTGTGTAAGGAAGAGGGGCAAGGGTGATGGAGAGACAGAGTGAGAAACATAGCTGAAATCTTTTTGGAAACAGGGGTAAACAAAATTCACTTTAAATAGATGGCACAGATGTAGTCTAATGTCATGGGAAATGAGAAAAAAATATGTACACATTAAAAAAACTTCTGTCTTTTTGCCTTTTATATTGTTAATGCATTTTGATTAAATATTCAAATAGCACTGGGCGCAGCAGTGACAAAGCAAAAATCAACTGAAAGTTTTAGATTCCATTGAGATAGGCAGGCTCATTCTAATTCTCAAATATTTACTTATACTGATAGTAATATTCTATGCTACAACTATAAAGGAAATACTACTATGACACCCTCCACTTTCTTGAACATATCAGAGTTTAGGCAGAAGTAAGAGCTAAACATTACTATCGAGAAAGCAATGGCAACCCACTCCAGTACTCTTGCCTGGAAAATCCCATGAACGGAGAGGAGCCTGGTAGGCTGCAGTCCATGGGGTCGCTAAGAGTCGGACACGACTGAGCGACTTCACTTTCACTTTTCACTTTCATGCATTGGAGAAGGAAATGGCAGCCCACTCCAGTGTTCCTGCCTGGAGAATCCCAGGGACAGGGGAGCCGGTGGGCTGCCGTCTATGGGGTCGCACAGAGTCAGACATGACTGAAGCAACTTAGCAGCAGCAGCAGCAGCAGGATTGATAAACTTTTTTTTTTTAACAGTCACAAATATAAAAATCAATGGAACCATACGATTCTAAGCTACATTTAGACTACAATTTTGACTACATTTTGCCAAGACCACATGAAACTTGAAAAGTAGGGCAAGTAACAATTTATCCGGAGAAGCTTTAATTGAACATAGTGTCTTAAGTGTTCCTTTCCTGAAACTGTACTGGCAGAGTGGAGAGTTAACAATATATGAACAACTGGAACAACTTTTAAAATGCATACTAAGATCCAAAAAATGAAACGATTCTTTAGGAAAAATGGTCTCTGAGAAATATCCATAGAGAAGTTAGTTAGGTTCTAAGGCCACACAGATTCCCAGAAGAAGGTATAGCATGTACCATGAAAATCTGGATAGCCATTTAAAATAAATCCAGGATTTTAAATAGACCAAGATATAGTTAAATATAGGGTCTTAATAAAACCAATGGCCTACTCAAGTGGAAATCCAGTACCTCTTACATCACAGCTAAAGTTCACCTTTCAGGAAACATTCAATTTACTAAGTCTGCTACTAATTATCTTTATAAGGTTTTAATGTGACATTCCACCTAGAAAATCTTCATCATCTTTATTTAGAAAACAAATAAGGCTAAGACTTAGAATTTAACATATACGCTACATTATTTTTACTTCATGGGCTTCACAGGTGGCACAATGGTAAAGAATTCACCTGGGTCTGGAAGATCCCCTGGAGTAGGAAATGGCAACCTGCTCCAGTATTTTTGCCTGGGAAATTCTGTGGACAGAGGAGCCTGGCAGGCTATAGTTGATAGGACTGCAAAGAGTCGAAGAGTGGGACAGAACTGAGTGACTGAGCACACATACATTTTTACTTTATCATCTGCCACTGATAAACTATTCCACTGATAGAATAAGAGCTGAATGCAAACCAGAAATGACACCTTTCACATATTGCAAACCTAAAGGCAGCTGAAACACAGATAGGAAAAACACAATATTCTTAGCCATTCAACTGAAATACATACATACCCTTAAAATAATGAAAATAAAAACTAGAAATAATTAATACGCATACTCCTTCAGGTAATATCTGCACCATATGTGTATATCATGAAGGAAATGGCAACCCACTCTAGTACTCTTGCCTAGAAAATCCCATGGATGGAGGAGCCTGGTAGGCTACAGTTCATGCGGTCACAAAGAGTCGGACATGACTGAACTACCTCACTTTCACTTTTCACTTTCATGCATTGGAGAAGGAAATGGCAACCCACTCCAGTGTTCTTGCCTGGAGAATCCTAGGGACAGGGGAGCCTGGTGGACTGCCGTCTATGGGGTCGCACAGAGTCAGACATGACTGAAGCGACTTAGCAGCAGCAGCAGCATGTGTATGTCATGTTATATATGCTACATTATCAAATATACTGGGTAGCTCAAAGAGCCTTAAAATATTTGTAGTCTTCCTCTTCATGTACACAGGAGAATCGGCACACATTTTAATATGATAGATTCCTAGAAGACATACAACTCATTTTTTTCTTTGATGTGAAGAAACTGGGTGTTTTGTTTGTGTTTTTGGAGTCTGAGCTTATGATCATCTTTTAGGATTAGCCTACACCAATAATACATGTATGGATATCTAGAAAAAGCAAATGTTTTAATATTCAACTTGAAACGTTTTTCAGTTTACATGGAGCCTTTTAACATAATCAGTAGGTTAATCCTTCCAAAATGAAATCTAAGCAAGATGACCTCTTAAATAATAAACAATCTACTAGACAGAATGATTATAAATACTGATGGCAGGGACTATTTCTTACATTTCTACATTCTGTCCATCACCTAGCATGGTGCCTTGCATATATTTATATAATAAATACTTGTCCAAAATAGACTTAAATAGTCCAAATCCTAGCCCTATTTTTACCACTGACATTTTGGGAAATGTAATAAATATCTTTTGGAGTGTTTAGTCCACAGATTACTCCATCTTTCCTCTTAGAGCTATTGACTACTATCCAGAGGATAAGGCCCAGGACTACCACCATTTTAACATTGTATTACATGACTTTTACTCCTGGTCTATAACTGAATGAATCAAAGGTAGACATAACACAAATCAAGGCAATCAGACTGTCTCACTTGAGAATATGAAATTAGAGGCACATAAACTGGTATTTGGGCTTCTCAGGTGGAGCAAGCAATAAAGAATCCACCTGCCAATTCAGGCCACGCAAGAGATGCAGGTTCCACCCCTGGGTCGGGAAGATCCCCTGAAGAAGGAAATGGCAACCCACTCCCGTATTCTTGCTAGAAAATCCCACGGACAGAGAAGTCTGGGGGGCTACAGTCCACGGGGTCGCAAAGAGTTGGACACAACTGAGCACATGCACACGTGTACACACACACACACACACACACACACACACACACACACTGATATTGGGAAGTTAAACATGTCAATGGCAGACTATTAAAACAAAGGTTTTGCTGAGTTTCTTAGAGCTATCTTAGTTCTTTTTTCTTTTTTTAAGTATAGCTGTACAACTATTTCTTGAATTCTGAGAGGTCCCTTATATTCCAAAGGAAATTCTCACTTTCATGTAATAAATAATAGAAACGAATTAAAGTTTGTTTAAGCAAAAATCTGGGGCAAGTAATTTATTTCACAGTAATTGTAACACACACACAAAAATATTAGATGTATTATTCAAGTAAGAAAGCTCCCTAGATATGTTAGTTCAAACTTTCTCCCAATTAGGAATTATTTTGACAACCTCCTAAGAAGCAGCTCATGCTAACTACTTCTGAACATAAGAAGTCAGCTCTGATTGTCAGGTCCCTTTCTAGAAGTAACTAAAAATCTATATTCCTATAACTTTGATCCACTGGTCCTAGTCTGTCATCTATAGAAATTGGATTTATTCTGCTTTCCATGTGCCAATTTTTCAGCTTTTTGAAGAGCAACTCCCTATTACTCACTTACATTAACTCTCCCTCAGGTTAAACTTCTCTAGCTCATTCATCTCATTTTTTAAAACTGAAATATAGTTGACATGTAATATTTTATGAGTCATTCAATCTTACCTGTGTCTGGTAAAGGCACTCGATAAAATACTCATGAGGATCAGATAGTTGATTGCTATCTATAGCTATTAAGATATGAGTACTACTAATAAAAAGACTACTTTCAGCTCCTTCTATTTGTGAAGAAAAGGCATGAATGAATATTTCTTATATAGAGAAGTAATATAATCTCAGTTAGACATAAGGAAACTGACACATAGAAGCCCAGTTTCAAACAACCAATACTGCCCTCAATATTTCCTTCCAATATTGACAATTACACCCAGTGGTAGCAAAACTGTCAAAATCAATTCCTCCAGAACTCTGGGAATCAATCAAAAGGCTTGTAACAATTGAGGAATTACCAAACAACTCAGCTATCCCTTCCACCCCTAAGTAAAAACACAAGGGAACTGACACATGTCCATATAATAACCTGTATACATATACTCATAATAGCATTGGTCGTAACAGCAAAACAGTAGAAACAACCTGCATGGCTATTAAGTGAGGAATGGATGAATAAAATTTGGTGTATCCACACAGCTGAGACTGAAGTTAAGAAGCCTCAAGACCATGAATGCTGAGGACTACCCGCAGTCACCAAACACTGGGAGAAAACCATGGAACCAATTTTCTCTCAGTTTCCAGAAGGAATCAACCCTGCCAAAGCACTGATTTTGAAATTCTGGGCTCCAGAACTGTGAGAAAACAAATTTCTGTTGTCTTAGGCCAAAACAAAACAAATAAAAATGAAAACATTATATGTCTTTCTAGAAAAATGGAAAAGTGAAAAGAAAATTTAAAGTATTTATTATATTATCAATCCAGCAGAAAAATGAACATTTCGCTGTATTCTCCCTCATACTTTATTTCAGGTATTATCAACATAGTTTGAGATCTCAACTATACATACAATTTTATAAAATGCCCCCTTATTTATGTTAATTATGTTTCCTCACACCATTACAGATTATTTGCAAACATTATATCTTCTCCTATTGAGCCATCATCCTCCTTAATTCTCATAACATTAGGCTGTTTTCAAAATTTCACTATTATGAATATGACAATGAATACTTTTTTATATTTCTGATTATTCTTTTGGAATATATTGCAAGTCAATAGATTGATCTCCCCAAGTCAAAGGAAGAAAACACTCTTTAGAAAATAACACCCATGTAGCGGTTTAGTTACCAAGTCATGTCCTACTCTTGCAACCCCCTGGATTCTAGACCACCAGGCTCCTCTGTCCATGGAGCCAGGCAAGAATACTGGAGTGGGTTGCCATTTTCTTCTCCAGGGGATCTTCCCGACCCAGGGATCAAACCTGCGTCTCCTGCATTGTAGGTGGATTCGTTACAGCTGAGCTACTAGGGAAGCCTAATACTGTATAATATTATATAAATTATCAATAACATATTTAATCACTGAAATATCTGGGTTATTTTCTATTTTTCATTTTAAAATAATAAGGCAGTGAATTCTTTATAAATATTTATATTTATATATGATTATTTTTTAAGATAGTTCTTCTGTTAATCATGATATTAAAAAAAATTTATAGACAATTTCAAAATTCCTGATATGATGACACTAAATTACATTCTATGGGAGCTGTATCATTTTAAACCCCCAAAGGTCTATGAGTGCATTCATATCATACATAACTTTAGGCATTATTTTTAAACAAAATAAAATGAAATCAATAAGTTTTAAGTATGCCTGCTGGCTCAGATGGTAAAAGCGTCTTCCTACAATGCGGGAGATCAGGGTTCGATCCCTGTGTCAGGAAGATCCCCAGAGGAGGAAACGGCAACCCACTCTAGTACTCTTGTCTGGAAAATCCCATGGATGGAAGAGCCTGGTAGGCTACAGTCCATGGGGTCGCAAAGAGTCTGACACAACTGAGCAACTTCACTTTCACGTTCAAAATATATGACTTTTTATATTTAAGGTTTTTGTATTAATAAAACATTAATATTTTAACACAAGTCTATTAATCTTTTATTTCTTCCATTGCTCTTAGGCTTAAGAAATTATTCTCTATTGAGGTTCACATGAACACTTACTGATGCTTTCTTCTAGGTTTTTTTTAGTGCTATATCTGGTACTTAGGATATATATATCAGTTGAGATTCAATACCTATTTCAAAAATATATATATACGAAAACTGACAAAATCAGAGCCAACCTTGGAATGAAGTTTGAATGACTCTCACAAAGGCTCTGCTAAAACAATATCAAGACAAAACAAAGGGTTGCTTTACTTGTTAATAACACCATGTTAGTCACTCAGTCATGCCCAACTCTTGGTGACCCCATGGACTGTAGCCCACCAGGTTACTCTGCCCGTGGAACTCTCCAGGCAAGAATACTGGAATGGGCAGCCACTCCCTCCTCCAGAAGATCTTCCCAACCCAAGGACTGAACTGGATCTCCTGCATTGCAAGCAGATTTGTTACCATCTGAGCCAACAAGGAGGCCCACAACCCTATAAATGAAAGGAAGTTTCATTCAAGAAGGAAAATGAAAACTTTGAAGAGAAAAATAAAAGGAGAACAGAAAAAGGAAAAAAGGAAAGCTTTTGTAATGTTAAAATTTTCAAGGCAATTGAAATGATCTTCATTTTCAATAAACTTGCAATTCAGACTTTCAACTTTGTAAAATAGATACTGGAGGCAACTACTCTTAGTATTTGAGGCCTGGGAAGTTAGGAACACAATATCCTGGTTGTTAAGAAGATATAATATCAGATAGTGGCATCTACTGGCAAATGATAATATTGTAACCCAATTCTAGTAAGACATTATAAGTATCCAGAAAGTATGTCTGTGTGATATTTATATTTTTGCAAAGATATAAATAATTTTATATTTTAAAATATTCAACAAGATTTCTATATCCAGCACTGCTTATTTTTACCGTATATACTGCTCACATACAAGCATTACTTATTGATCTCTAGCTGCTATTATCACATAATTGCTCTCCACCTCACACCATAACATTCCATGAGGCAGTGAAGCCATCTGGTCCTGGACTTTTGTTTGTGGGAGGTTTCTGATTTCAGATTTAGTCTCCTTATTAGTAACTGGTCTATTCAAATTGTCTATTTCTTCATGATTCATGGTAGGTTGTATTTGTAGGAATTTATCCATTTCTTCTAGGTTGTTAATTATTTTAACTTCTTTTCTGAATCATTTGTGGGAATTTCTGCCTTTGATGATAAACAATTTATCATAATGCAGTAGTAAAGGATATAAGTTAATACTGTTTATCTACATATCATCAAGTACATCATAATTCTTGAACATCCTAATCATACATAAATACATAAATAAGTCAGTAATCATTCATCCTCCAAGGGAGCTATTAAGGAAAGAACACTTTTAATATCATTTCACAAAGCCAGCACTACCCCAATACCAAAACCAGATAAGAACACTACAAGAAAATTATAGTTCAATATCCCTAATGAACTATATGCAAAATTTTTTAACAAAATATTAAGAAACTGGAGTCAACAATACACTAAAAGCATCACACATCATGGTCAAGAGGAATTTATCTCACAGACACAAGGATAGTTGGTTTAACATCCACCAATCAATCTATGTGATGGACCATATTAACAAAATAAAGGATAAAAATAGGATCATCTCAATAGATTCAGGAAAACTTCACAAAATTTATCATCCATTCGTGGCAAAAACTCTCCAGAGAGTTGGTATAGAGGCGAGATACCTTAACATAATAAAGGCCATATATATATATCAAGCCCACAGTTAACATTATATCCAATGGCAAAAAGCTAAAAAATTTTCCTCTAAGATCAGGAACAAGACAAGGATACCCACTCTTGCCACTTTTTATTCAACATGGTACTGGAAGTCCTAGTCAGAGCAATTAGGCCAGAAAAAGAAACAAATGACATCCAAACTGAAAAGAAAGAAATAAAACTATCTCTATTTTCAGATGACATATTATATAAAGAAAAGCCAAAAGACACTACCAAAAAAAAAAAAAAAACACTATTAGAACTAAATCAACAGACAGTAAAGTTTCAGGATACAAAATCAATATATTCACGATAGAAGGGACATCAGTGATCATCTAGATCAATGCCTTCATATTTATAGGTGTAGAAAATAAGGTTCCGAGTTACTGGTTATTTAGGTGTCTTTCTCACTTGCTAGGAATGTTGGTTTATTCCTACACTGTTGAGTTTGTGGAAATTAGTACAATATACTACTACCACCATAGCCTAACTATTAATAGCTCTCCAAACTGTTGAAACTTAAAGAGGAAAAAGTTCCCTCAATACAATTAAAGATTGGTTCAAGTCCATGTACGGCTGAGTCCCTACACTGTTCACCTGAAACTGTCACAACACTGTTAACCAGCTATACCTCAATACAAAATAAACAGGTTTAAAAAAAACCAGATTAATGTAATCTAAAGATACATTGATACAATGAAGTATTATGCAGTTGAAAAAAAGAATGAGGAAAATCTCTATGAACAGATACGGAATGATTTAAGAATATTATTAAGAAAAAATACAGAATAGTATCTATGGTATGTGACATTTTTGTGTAAGAAAGAAGAGAAAAAGAAGAAGTATAGAAGTATCTGTTCAAATAAGAAATATATACATACCTTCCAAAAAAAAGAAAATATATACAAAATACATACGTATCTACAAAAAAGAAACGCCAAAAGAATGCACAAGAAATGAGAGATTAGATACATACAGACTGGTGGGTGGGAAAGATGGGCTATGGAAATGACATGGAAAAAATGGGAGGTAAAGCCTCTCTAAATAGTTTTTCATATAGTTCTGAGTTTTGGAAACATGTCAATGTTTTACACATGCATGCACCCACCCACAAACATAATAAGAATGACAGAAGGTTTGAAAATGAAATATAAATAGAATAAGTGAATCAAACTTGTATTTTAAATGTATAACACAACCACACTTGATGGAGGAGCAAAGGAGAGAATGGCAAACTAATCCAAATAAATTTTGGACGCAGTTATTTGCACTATAATAAATACAATCATATTTATTAGACTAAAAACAAAGCACCCTAAAACACTGTACATAGTTAACAAGTTTCCTTTGGTAGATATGTGGGCTAGCAATTCTGAAATTGCTTTCTTTGTATTTTAACATTGAGTAGATAAGTAAATATATTGAAGATAATGGATCCAGTTTCTCACTGTCAAAAAAAGAGGGCTAAAAAAAAAAAAAAAAAAAAAAAAAAAAAAAGAGGGCTAAAATATGGAAAAGAGGAAAAATAGAATGAACTTGTGCTACTGAATTGGAACTGGAGTAATCAGTATGAACTCATAGTTTTTCACAGGAAGAAATAAGGACAAAATATCATTTCTGTGGTATTCGTGCTCAAAATACACAATCTGAATCTGATCATAAGGAATCGGACAAACTCAAAATGATGGACTTTCAATAAAATAACAAACTAGTACTAATCAAATATGTTAATAATAGAAGACAAGGATGACTAAAAAAATGTCTCAGAGTAAAGATTAAGAAACATGGTAAGCGAATGCAACAAATGATCAGGGATTTTCATTTGTTAAAAAGACTATTATTGAAACAAATGAAAAAATCTGAATAAGGTCTATAAACTAAGTAACAGTATTATACCAATGTTTATTTCCTTTTTTATACATATGTTTTTTAGTTTTTAGCTTTTTTAATTTCATAAATAAATAACTACATTTTTAAAACACAACAAAGTAAGTAAACATTCCTTCCAACTGAATGGGCAGTAGATCCATCCTTTTTTCTACAGAAGAAGGTCAAGCTTCCGTAGGTTAAATTAAACATGGCTACCAATAAAACAAATGAATGATAGGACAGAAAAAAAAGAAAGAGAAGGCGGCACAGTTGGTGTCCATATAACCAGGAGGCAGGGAATTAGGAAAAAGGAAGACACCAAGAGAGAAAAAGAGTAAAGAAATCTAGAAATGACCAGAGGTGAAGAAGCATAAGTTAGGACTAAGGACAGAAAAGACTGAATGAGGGAAATGATTCTGGTTAGTAACAATGAGACCAACTGCAGGGTTCTGTCCTCTCACTCGATCGCTAGTTAATTCCTCATTACGGTAAATTTTCTCATCAGTAAGAAGAAACAAAATATTTAAATTCTATCTCAGGTAATATATGTCAGTTATTACTACTATTGTTAATTGATTACTAGTAGAAGCTGAAGAAATACACCTTGATGGTCCTACCCAAGTTGGACCTAAGAAGAAAATTTAAGAGATTTCTGGTAGAGAATTCCCCAGATGTCACATTTTGCTTATCACTTATTTCCTCAAGATATTAATGTCCTAATTGCCATAGAGACTGAAACAGAGTGAAATGCAGAAAAACCAGATCTTCCTGTCATGCTCAAAAAAGTTGGAATCTGTAGTTTGATTGCAATTTGTCAGTTTGCATACCATTTACATCTCAAAATGCCTTTAACCTCAAGTGACTTTTTTTCTTAGTTTTGAAAGCTAGTAGGGTGATCCCTTTGTAGTTCCCCTAACAACAGTTGTCAAAAAAGAAAAAATACTTGTCAAATAAAAATACCAAATGTGAAAAATGTCCAGTCTCTTTAGTTAACAAAGATTCCATTGGGAATTAGATTAGCAAAGGAAACAGCAACCCACTCCAGTATTCTGGCCTGGGAAGTCCCATGGACAGAGAAGCCTTGCGACCACAGGGTCGCAAAGAGTTGGACACCACTTAGCTACTAAAACAACAACAATTGTTAATAGCACAATAATGAGCACCCTTGTGGCAAAGGCCTTAAAAATGTGAAAATTCATCCAGCAATTTTACTTCTAGGTTTTTTATTTCATAGAAACAACCAGGATTGTGCACAAAAATTTACCCACAGGATGCTCCCTACAACATTTATATATATATGGATTCATATTTACATATATTAAAAATATATATTTATATAATATTTATATATAACATATATATGTGTGTGTATATATATACATATATGGATATATGGATATAATGTTACATATGGGAGAGGAGTATGCTTGCCAAAATGGGATCAGATTATATACAGTTATTAGGATTTAGCTTTTTCCACTTAATTATACATTAAGAAAATTCTTACTAAAGAATTGCTTTGTGTCTAACTATACAAGAAATTTAACAAGCAATTTGAATTAATAAGAAAAAAGTCTGATTAGATGACTAGATACTAAACATATATGTATTGCAATAGCTTTTCCTTATACCATTAAATAACTAGCTAAAAACATAATTGCTCTATTCATAGCAGTGTCAAAAATTTCAGTTTAAGGATAAACTGAAAGGAAAAAAGTTCCTGTATTTGTATACGATCAAATGAACTTGGTGAATGTTTAGACATACAACTTGTTAACATGGATACCTAAAGAGATAGTAAGAAGACGAGAAAAGATAAACCTCCTTCTCAAAAAAAATGTACATTTTTGAAGATATTTCTGAAAAGCAGCATGGCACTTATGTAAATGTATGTACAAACAGAAATGCCTAAACAGACAAGTCACCAAAATGTTCATGGTAGACTTCTTATTGTGATGGGATTTCAGGTTCTTTTTAATGAGGGTTTCAAAAATGTTTTGCATGAAAATAATTACACAGTAATATGTACAAAAAGCCAAGCTCTTTTCACTATAGACTAAAATACGATACATACTACAGTATGCTGATATATTGATGAGGCTTCCAAAGGAAAAGAGAAAAATACAATAGAAAGGAGAGGGGATAACAGTCCAATGATTTGAATTATCAAGGAGGCGTGACAGGAGAAAAGTCAGAGAAAAAAAAAGGAATAAGCTTTTAAAGGGTACATGCTTTATTTATCATGATGATGAAGAAAAGGAAATGCATTTATTCCATTTTTATCATAGCTTCATTGATGAAGAATTTTATAATCTATTTGGGAAAATAACTTTCATAATAACATGATTTCATTTATATGATACTTTCTATAAGGGGAAGTACAGAGTAAGACAACACTTTAGAAAACTGAATTAGGAAACACTAATAGAAGAGATGGATGGAACTTGAGGATAAAATTTCAATAAATTTTAAGAAGTAAGGATTTTCTAGACCTATGGGAAAAAAATACAATCAAAGGGATACAGCCTTAAACGCACACCTGTGGGCCACAAAGAAAGTTTCACGGGGGAAAGGGAAATAAAAGTGCCCAGTAGGGCCAGTCAGATTAAAGACGGCCTTGGAGGACAAGCTGAGAAATCTGGGCCTGATGCTCAAGGCATTCCTGAGAGGAATGACAGGAGAGAAACATTTTAGAAAGATAAATCTGGAATGATGTATAAGAGGATGAGCAATGAGAGAAGCAGCAGAAGGGCTGAATAGGAGGCTGCTGGAGTAACGAAGGCCTGGATTATTCTCTTGGCTATGGTGATAGATTCACAGGGGCAAATCCAAGTCAGAAACTCTTGCTATAAAATCTCAAAAGTCTTAATAGCAATTCCAAAGAGATCTTGGGCTCTAGCAGCTACAGATCACTTGGATACAGGGAATCTGGAGTTGTTTGTAATCTAGAAGGCGGAGAAAAGGGCAAGGAGTGCCTCTGAGAAGGAAAGATGGAGAGGCCTTGGGTGTTGGCAGAGGAACAGAGGCACTTAATTGGAGAAGTATTCTGGAACATTATTGCAGCCTCTAGGAACTCTGATGTGTTCTGGCACCTTAAAGAGAAGTGGGACCTGGCCCACAGTCTGAGTAGCAGTTCTAGAGCTAACAAAAGTGTCCAAGGTACTGATTCCCTGATTCAATCCTATCATATAAACTCTACGAAAGCTGATGTTAACTTTCTATTAAAGGCATAAAGAATGCTTACTCACTATGTAACCATCTAAACAATGTAAAAATTTAGTTCCTCCCTCATATGCTTCATCTAGGCTTAAAGAAGTAACACCCAAAACAAATATGTCCACATCACTTTCAAAGCAGTCTTTCCTCTAATAAGACTTTTTCACAATTTAAAACTTGTTCACACACTAAACATGGCAGACAAGTGTTCAGTTAAAAACATTTATCCTTTAAAAAAGAAAATTTCCTTTCCTTCTTTCTAAAATAAAACCTCAAAAAGAAGGAGAGGCAAGAGGAAAGAGAAAGAAAAAGGTTAGAGAAATGAAAAGACTATAGATGAACTTTCTTTCTTTCTGTAGGTATTCTCTCCATACAGTGAAGCCCACTTAAAGATGTAGACTCATTTATAGACATTCCCTGAAACAAAACCCTAAGGCATAATAATATCTATCCTCATAGTGTTGATGATAGGATATAGTATCTGTAAAGTGCTTAACACGGTGCCTGAGATATTGTAATTACTCAGAATGAGAACAAAACACAGTGGTCAACAAAACCAAAAGCAGGACAAGAGCAAGACAGTACTTATTCATCATGGGCAAAGATGTGAATAGATATTTTCCATTGAACATATTCAAATGGCCAACAGGTATATGAATAGATTCTCAGCATCACTAATCATCAGGGAATTGCAAATCAAAACCTTAATGAGGTCTCACCTCACATCTGTTAGAATGGCTACTTTTAAAAATAAGACAAGTGCTGAAGAGGACGGAAGAAAAGGAATGTTTTTTCTTTTTAAATATTATTGAAGTATAGCTTATACAGCAAAGTGATTCAGTTACACACACACACACACACATATATAGATATTCTTTTCCATAAAGATTTATCACAGGATATTGACTATAGTTCCCTGTGCTATACAGTAGGACCTTGTTGTTTATCACCCTATATAAAACAAATGCATTTGCTAATCCTAAATTCCCAATCCTTCCCTACACAACCCCCTGCTTGGCAATCACAAATCTGTTCTCTATATCTATGAGTCTGTTTTTGTTTCATAGACATATTAATTTGTATTGTATTTTAGATTCCACATGTAAGTGACATCAGACAATATTCATCTTTCTTTGTCTAACCTACTTCGCTTAGCATGATAATCCCTAGGTCCATCCATGTTGATGCAAATGGCATTATTTCATTTTTTCTAATGGCTGAGTAATATTCCATTGTATACATATACTGGATCTCCTTCATTTGTCTGTCAATGACATTTAGGTTGCTTCTATGTCTTGGCTATTGTGAAAAGTGCTGGTATGAAAATAGTGATGTATGTATCTTTTTGGTTTTTTTTTTCATTATTCTTTTTTTTTTTCATTTATTTTTATTAGCTGGAGGCTAATTACTTTACAATATTGTAGTGGTTTTTGCTGACATGACATGAATCAGCATGGATTTACATGTGTTCCCCATCCTGAACCACCCTCCCACCTCCCTCCCCATCCCATCCCTCTGGGTCATCCCAGTGCACCAGCCCCGAGCACTTGTCTCATGCATCAAACCTGAACTGGCGATCTGTTTCACACTTGATATTATACAAGTTTTGATGCTGTTCTCTCAGATCATCCCACTCTCGCCTTCTCCCATAGAGTCCAAGAGTCTGTTCTATACATCTGTGTCTCTTTTTCTGTCTTGCATATAGTGTTATTGTTACCATCTTTCTAAATTCCATATATGCGTTAGTATACTGTATTGGTGTTTACCTTTCTGGCTTACTTCACTCTGTATAATGGGCTCCAGTTTTATCCATCTCATTAGAACTGATTCAAATGTATTCTTTTTAATGGCTGAGTAATATTCCATTGTGTATATTTACCACAGCTTTCTTATCCATTCGTCTGCTGATGGGCATCTAGGTTGCTTCCATGTCCTGGCTATCATAAACAGTGCTGCAATGAACATTGGGGTACATGTGTCTCTTTCAGCTCTGGTTTCCTCGGTGTGTATGCCCAGGAGTGGGATTGCTGGGTCATATGGCAGTTCTATTTCCAGTTTTTTAAGGAATCTCCACACTGTTCTCCATAGCAGCTGTACTAGTTTGCATTCCCACCAACAGTGTAAGAGGGTTCCCCTTTCTCCACACCCTCTCCAGCATTTATTGCTTGAAGACTTTTGGATAGCAGTCATCCTGACTGGCGTGTAATGGTACCTCATTGTGGTTTTGATTTGCATTTCTCTGATAATGAGTGATGTTGAGCATCTTTTCATGTGTTTGTTAGCCATCTGTATGTCTTCTTTGGAGAAATGTCTGTTTAGATCTTTGGCCCATTTTTTGATTGGGTCATTTATTTTTCTGGAATTGAGCTTTAGGAGTTGCTTGTATATTTCTGAGATTAATCCTTTGTCTGTTTCTTCATTTGCTATTATTTTCTCCCATTCTGAAGGCTGTCTTTTCACCTTGCTTCTAGTTTTCTTTGCTGTGCAAAAGCTTTTAAGTTTCATTAGCTCCTATTTGTTTATTTTTGCTTTTATTTCCAATATTCTGGGAGATAGGTCATAAAGGATCTTGCTGTGATTTATGTCGGAGAGTGTTTTGCCTATGTTCTCCTCTAGGAGTTTTATAGTTTCTGGCCTTACATTTAGATCTTTAATCCATTTTGAGCTTATTTTTGTGTGTGGTGTTAGAAAGTGTTCTAGTTTCATTCTTTTACAAGTGGTTGACCAGTTTTCCCAACACCACTTGTTAAAGAGGTTGTCTTTTTTCCATTGTATATTCTTGCCTCCTTTGTCGAAGATAAGGTGTTCACAGGTACGTGGATCTATCTCTGGGCTTTCTATTCTGCTCCATTGATCTATATTTCTGTCTTTGTGCCATACCATACTGTCTCGGTGACTGTGGCTTTGTAGTAGAGCCTGAAGTCAGGCAGGTTGATTCCTCTGGTTCCATTCTTCTTTCTCAAGATTGCTTTGGCTATTCGAGGTCTTTTGTATTTCCATACAAATTGTGAAATTATTTGTTCTAGTTCTGTGACGAATACCATTGGTAGCTTGATAGGGATTACATTGAATCTATAGATTGCTTTGGGTAGTATACTCATTTTCACAATATTGATGCTTCCAATCCATGAACACGGTATATTTCTCCATCTATTTGTATTCTCTTTGATTTCTTTCATCGGTGTTTTATAGTTTTCTATGTATAGGTCTTTTGTTTCTTTAGGTAGATATACTCCTAAGTATTTTATTCTTTTTGTTGCAATGGTGAATGGCATTGTTTCCTTAATTTATCTTTCTGTTTTCTCATTGTTAGTGTATAGGAATGCAAGGGATTTCTGTGTGTTAATTTTATATCCTGCAGCTTTACTATATTCATTGATTAGCCTTTGTCTGGGTATATGCCCAGGAGTGGGATCATATGGCAAATATATTTTTAGTAGTTTGAGAAACCTCCATACTCCACTCCACAGTGGCTATACCAATTTACATTCCCACTAACAGTACAGGAGGGTTCAAGAAAAGGGAACTTTACTACACTGCAGGTGAGAATGTAAATTGGCACAGCTACTATAGAAAACAGTATGGAGGTTCCTGAAAAATTAAAACAGAATTAACACACAATTCAGAAACTATACTTCTGGATATATATCTGAAAATGAAGTCACTATCTCAAAAGAAATAGCTGTACCACCATGTTCACTGCAGCATTACTTACAATAGCCAAAATATGGAAACAACCTAAGTGTCCATCAACAAAAGAATGGATAAAGAAAATGTGATACATACATACACATGCATGCACACACAATGAAATATTATTCAGCCATTAAAACCAAAACAAAAAAAAAGGAAATCTTGCCATTTACAGCAATACAGAAAAATGGATGAACCTAGAAGGCATTATACTAGGTGAATTAAGTCAGATAGAGAAAGACAAATTCTGTATGATATCACTTAAATGTGGAATCTGAAAAACAGGAACTCACAGAAACAGAGCAGATTGGTGGCTACGAGAGGTTTGGCAGGTAGAGGGGGTGCATATCATTAAAGGGGACCAACTTCTAGGTTTAAGATTAATCAGTTCTGAGGATGTAATGAACAGCCTAATTACTATAGCTAATAATTCCATATTGTACACTTAAAAGTTTCTAAGAGACTAGATCTTAAAAGTTCTTACCAAAAACAAACAAAAGAAAACCTACATGAGGAGATGGTTAACTAACCTTATTAACTAACCTTATCATAGTAATCACTTCACAATACTATATATGTTTGTCAAACTATTGCACTGTACACTCTAAACTTATCTAATGATATTAAATCAATCACATTTCAATAAATATGGAAAAATGCAAGAATAAAGTCATGCAACCATGAGAAAAAAGTTGAGTCATTAATCTCCAGGTAGTTGGTGTTACATGGTTACTCTTCATTTTTTCTCATTCTTTTTAAATTTCTCCAAACAGGTACATATTTTTTTTATAATTGTAAATGTGAAAATATCTAGGATTTTGCATAAAAGAAATGGGAGAGGGTCTTACTTCCTCTGCCAAGTAGATACAGACAGAAATTTTGTCTTCTTCCTCTGTTGAACACCTTGGCTCCCTTAACGACAAGATCAAACCTCATCTCATAAACCTTATTTCCTTCAACTTGTTCCCTCTGATTCTTTGAAAGTTGTCTACCTGCTATTCTTTCACTTGCTTTCTGATCTTAAAGAATAAAAATTTTACACATACTATATATAAAATAGATAATAAGGACTTACTGTATAACATAGGAAACTATATTCAGTATATTTAAATTACCTATAATGGAAAAGAATCTGAAAAAGAATATATATACATATGTATGTATAACAATCACTGCTATACATTTGAAACAACATTGTAAACCAGCTATACTTCAGTAAAATTTTTAAAATTATGTGTATAAAAAATAAACAAAATTGAGCTCTTAAGAAGCTTACTTATAAATAGAAATCTTCCTTATGTAGAAAAATGACACATTATAGTAAAAGCCTCCTGTAGTGAATACATGACGTGAACTGGCCTTTTAATATGATGAAAACACAGGAAATGTTAGAATTTTAAAATTGCTAAAATCCTATTATCCTATATTTTATATATTACAAATACTATACTAAATTGGAAAATCTTTCATCCAATGAGCTTAAATTGGGCCATAACATAATTCTATCCGACCATAGTGAAGTATCAATAATTAACCCCATTTTATACTGAAAACCACAGTTTGTAGATGGCTTTAAACATTTTTCAGAAGCAATATTCCTAATGACTACAAGATGAACAAAGTACTCCACAGATTCTCTTTTTCTCCAGTTTCCTAAGGAGGAAGCCATGGTTTCCAGTAGTGCTGCTACTAAATCTAAGAAGAAAAAACTGAGAAGAATTGAGAAAAGAATTAAAATAATTAAATTTAAAAAAATCCAATATTTGTAAACCCTGAACAAATCTATAAGGCTTCTCTTTTTAAACAGTTAAACCATCATTCATGAGAGCTTGCATATCACACTCTCTACTATGGATTGAAAGAATTCCCCCTCAAATTCATATGTTGGAGCCCTAGTCCCCTCATCCCCAGTGTGATGGTTTTGGAGATGGGGTCTTTGGGAGGTAATTAGGTTAGATTAAATCATGAGGGTAGGACCCTTATGATGGGGTTAGTGCCCTTATAAGAAGAGGGCCACAGAGGTTTCACTTTCTCCCCACACACAAGCAATGAGGAGAGGCCAGGTGACTACACAGCAGGAAGGCTACAGCTAGGAAGAGAGCCCACACCAAGAACTGAATTTGCATGTACCTTGATCTTGGAGTTCACAGTCTCCAGAAATACAAGAAATAAACACTTGTTGTTTAAGTCACCCAGTCTCTGGTATTTTGCTACGGCAGCCTTGAGCTAAGTAAGATGCTTTCTTTTCTCCTATCCCATATTACATACTGGCTTGTCCTCTGGTCACTAATTAATACCTACTGTAGAACAGCACTAAATGCAGAGGTAAGGTCCTTTCTCATTGCTTCACATACTTACTTGTGAGAATGCTTTGCTTCTTGATCTTAATTTCAAATGCAGATTGCAAAACATTTTATGCTTCTCTTTAAAAAATACATAACTTGTAAAAACTAAATTACTTCTTACTTATAAGACTTTCGTTGATTTTTATTTACTATGATTAGTGGGTTTTTGGCAGAATATGTTGTTTACCACCCCTGGATAACATATTAAGATAACAAAATGAGATTATTTTCCCTTAGAGTCAAAAATTAACAGAATTAAAATCAGTAACAATTTTGTGTTCAGCCTCTACTACATAAAAGGCACTGTGGGAGATAGCAAGCACAGAGCAAGAGTCACCCTTAAAATGTTTACTTACATCCTCTACTGTCCAAATGTAACACATGTTCTCAATTATGAAACAAATCATTTCAATTTTCTAAAAGGTAACAGCATCAGATGGGTGGGATCCATCCTTTCCTGTCAACTTCACATAAATCCTGCCTGCTGGAAAAGACAGCAGCTGGGCAAAAAGTCACATGTTTCATTGGTCATTAATAAGCACCCACTAATTAGATGATAACCAGTAAGAAAGGGAAGGAAGGAGGAACAAGAAAAGAGAGGAGAAGAGAAAGAAAGAAAAAATAAAAAGTTGTCTTTGACAAATTGTCTGTTTTAAGGTCATCAGGACCAAAGTTTAAAAAGAAAAACATGAAATTTTACTTACACTGAAAGACGTTTACGATTACTTAAAGTTGGTCCAGATAAAAAATTTTAGGCATATATCAGTGTGGTTCTCTACAGACCACCTAATAATCTCATCTGTTAAATCAGTACCAGGATAAAGTCAAGGATTCAAAACAGATCATCTTGCTGGTTTGGCATTTTAAGTCATTTAAAGAACATATGGATTAAGGGAGAGAAGAAACCCATCAATACTAGCTCAATGATACATCCACAGTTTCCTGCACCCCACTATTTGAAGCAAATGAAGAAGTCTGTGTCATTCTGTCATCACCTACCACTAGTTTGCAGAATTCATAACTAGAAATTCCCAAAATTTCCTACCAGTTGGTTTAAAAATAATTGGGACATGAAGACATCCATGTCAATTTGTTTAAAATGTTTTTCTTTCTCCTGCTAGATGATTATTTGCATTGCTATTTTCTCATGGAGAGTGCGCAGTCATTCATTCAAGTTGCTGGCACTGCTGTTTCTGAGCCAATTACAAAAGATAAGAAGCTGGCAACAGACAATAAGAAACTTGTTTTTATCATCACTCTTTGCTGTAACTCAGTGGGCAGTGAGAAGTTCAGTGCCATATTTAGCCATGTCCCTTTCTTGTTCTTTAAAAAGTTATGACTTAGTCCTCATTTGTAAAGTCTCAGCATGCTTCCTTCTTTTACAAGCTTTTCTACAAACTGTAATGGAAAAGCTACCTCATGGCACCTTATATAACTTTAGTCCTCTCAGGGGTTTTGTCATTCCTGGTAATTTGGCTTTAGAACCCAAAATCTACCCTATGCTTAGTCTTCTTGGGTTGTTGTTTTAATTCCAGCTTATTTCTCCAGAAGAGGGCTGCTCTCTCTGCTTGTTGAAAACCTTTTTTTTTAATATTAATTTTTAAATTAAGAGTTGGCCCAATGTTGCAGATCAGTTCAGCAACTTTTCTAAAGGTTTGCAGATCAAGCCAGGGAAGTAGAGTCTGGTTTGCTTTTGTGGAAAAAGTGATAGACAAATTTGGAAACTACTACTTAAAGATTCCAAACCTTACTGAAAATATTCGGAGCCTGAATGCCATTTCTATCCTCATCTAAGAAAATGTTGGTACTAAAACAACTGTCAGGTTCCTAATATTTGTCAATCATCAAATATCTTTTCCAAAATAGCATTCTGATCAGTATAATGCAAATGAATCACCAATAAAGCAATTAAATTCCACCCAAGATATTCCTGTACTAAAATTCAAAGGAAAATGCTTGGCAAAATGCATCTTTGGATCTGCCAAACCCCAAACATTTGAAAATAAATAATAACCCTAGGATGCCTTGCCAAACCCCAAAACCCAAAGGCCACCCCTCTTTAAGAATGTCTGCATGTTTCTGACATCTACTTAGTCTTCATATTCTAAGCCCTTAAGTGTCAAAGGTCAAGAACCACCAACCAGAGATTTAATAAAACTGAAGCTCTAGGTAAATAAACTTCAAGCTCCGAAGCTCTGTCAGATAGATTCACACACAGTTCATCTGCTGAGAGATTTTTTTTTTTCCCATTCAACGAGCATTTTAGCCCGAGGATTACCTTTCATTCAGCAAGGATCACCTACATTCTAACTCCTGTGGTTATTAGAGAAAATCATGGGGTATTGAGAACTTGGCTTCCTCCATCTTAATAAAATAGTTCAAGTCCTAGAGGCAGTTAATCCTTGGAAGGCTTTGTGATCCCATCCCCTGACATGTTTGATAAATATGGAAATTGTAAAATGTTCTGACTTGTTAAAATTTTTTCAGCCTGCTTAACATGCTCTTTGGCCTTCACATGTGCAAAGTGCTGACTTGGCATGCCTGGGAGCCTCCATCACCTTCTCTATTGTGTATACACTGACAACCCCTGGAGCATAAGTAAGTCACACTTCACAAAGAACTGTTTACACTCTAAGAGGGACTCTCCTTTTCTCAAGGAAAGAGGAAAATGACAAAGGGGAGGGAAGAAGGGTGTGTACCCAAAAAATGTGGCAGAAAGGAGAAAAGAGGGGAAAAAAAGACTCAAGTCTAAATGACTACAAAGCTGAAGGCCATTAAAAAATCTGGGTTGGGATAGGTGTGTCTCCAGTTGGCTGATAAACAAATCTTTCAGAGTCTGAAATTACTATGGTAAGAAACAACCATTCCTCTTTGTTTCTCACTTTACAATATATAATGAATAGTGTAGTTTTCTTTCAGTACTTCTTTTTTTTTTTTTTTTTTTTATAATTCAAATGAGTCAACTCCCTTTTAACATTATTCAAAGTTAAGAAAATGAAATAATATTATGACCTGTACCTGGCCACTAGTGAACAAGAAGGCAAGGTCTGATCTCATGAATAAATCCAACTTCCACTCATCTCAAATAACTAGTCATCTTGGAGACTGAATAAACAACTACATAAATACCAAGACAGAAGGTCTGTAACTGTACAAACTGGGTGCGGTGTCTAGAAACGCTGCAGATTCCTTCAGGCATAGGATTCACAACGAAATTCTATGAAAAAACACAAAGACAATAAGCTGATGAAATGCTGATGACGCACGGCAATACTTGAAAATTTATAGCCAGTTATGTTCATCAGTCACAGCCATTCTTGATATTCCCAGAACCAACCATCAAATTCCCAACACTCTGACCACTTCCACAAGATTGTCTTAATACGGTCTCCTGAGGCTGCTGCTTATAGTAAAACTTCCAATTGTAAGAGCAACAGCAAGAGTGAGAAGCAGAGCAGAATGGAAACAGAAGCCTCATGAGTGCAGAGTTAAGCATGGCTTAGAGAAAATAAAAGCAAGCAGTTAAATAGGTGAGTTGCAGACAGCAGCAAGCAGAAGCGAAGAAGTCAAGAGTCAGGACACTATACATACTACTATAACAATCCAAGAATAACTGAAAATTAGTTGTAGCTGTGCAGACAGTTCTCAGGGCCTAGGTAGGTTTGGGGTGGGCAGGAAAAAAAGGACCAGGCCATTTCAGAGGGCAAGAAGTTGATCTGTGGATGCTGGGGAAGGAAACTAGGAGAGAAAAAGAGAGAAAATGTTGACCTCTCAACCTAGCCTTATACCTCAATTAAGGAAAAAGGGGAAGCAAACAAAAGATGACTTCAAGAGAGAAAAATAACCAAAGTGACTGAGAACATTATTTCCTACCTTCCCATCCATAACCAATGGATGTTTCTCAGAAATAGCTATATCTCAGAGCAGCAGGGCACTCTCTCTGCAGAGAGTAAAAGAGACCAGTCGAGGCATCCATCTTCTCTTAGGGAGGCAGACACTACAGGAGTCTGGACCAAGGCTTCTCACACCTTGTCCATCAGAATCACCTGGGAATCTTGTTAAACTTCAGATTCTAATTAATTAGGTCTGGAGTGAGGCCAAAGCTTTTGCATTTCCAAGAAGCTCCAAGGTGATGCTGGATACTGCTGGTCTAGAAATCATGCTGTGAGTAGCAGGGGTTAGTATGGATCTTTGTTAGGTAAATTTTGACTCATCTAATGACTCTGAACAGGTTAGTTAACAAATCAGATTTCTCAGTTTCCTCACCTTTTAAATAGAGATAGCAATGCCTACCTCATAAAGTTGACAAGAGGAATAAACAAGACTATTTGGCCTAATGCCTAGTTATTACCATCCACTGGTACATCATTTCCCAAAAAGTGGTACACATACCATTGGTGGTACAAGGACAAACTTTTAAAAATTTTAATTTTTAGGCAATGTTTTAATGGTTATTAGAAAAAAAATAACTTAAACTCAAGATGATTACATGAAACTCAAGATTTCATGGGTATTGTCACCTAGAATAAAGCTATGTTACAAGGGAAAAGTCAATTAAAAAATTAAAAAGTAAATAAAGGTATAAGAGGTACATGGATATGACAAAAATGATGAGGGTGATATTCAAATGACTAAAGTTGAAACATCAATTGAAACAGGAAGGCAGGGGCTTGACCAGATTATCCCATCATAAGGAGCAGGTGTGTGATAAGAGTTCCAAATGTATTTCAAAACCTTCTGGTCACTCAAGGCTAAGAAACTGAACTTTAATCATATGATATTCTTACCCACATTTATTTGTATGAATTGCATATACTATCATGGATCATCAGACTATCCATAAAGCTTAGGAAAACAAATTCTGTTGAATAAAGCTATTTCTCCTTTGATATGTAAACTACCTCTCAACAGAGGGCTAAATAACAGAATTATGCCTCCAAGAAAGGAAAGCTATGGTTTCATAAATCCAATATTAAACTGTTTCTCTTTTCCAACAAAAGTTTTCTAACACTACTCTAAGGTAATTTGTCATCAAAGGGATGGATGCAGATGGCTGAATAAATGAATTTGTCATACCCTTTAACAACAGCAAAGAGAGGAAATCTAAAGTCATGTATGAGTTGGAAGAGAGGCAGCATGTTTGTGAGTAGCATGGTTTTCAGAAGAGAACTGTCAAAGGCTTCTTGTTGTATTTAGCATCTAATGTCTGGTACACTCGGGGCAATAGATTATTCTTACAATTCTGCTTAGTTGGTTGATGGTTTTGTTCAAGTTAATGAGAAAAAGGAACATGAACACAGATGTATGTCAGAATTTCACTCATTCAGCTTTCCATGATGTGAACCACTTCTTTGCTGAATCAGATGATGGTTTCAAATACTGGAAAAATATTTTCTCAAGTTTTTTTGTGTTATTCATATTAGGTTGGTGCAAAAGTAATTGCAGTTTTGCATTGTTGAACTTTGCCATTTGATTCTGAAATACATTCTTAAATATGGTTATGTTATACATCATTTTAGTGCACATTTCTCATTTTATGGTTTTTTGCTAATGACTTATTACTTGCTGTTTATTTTATATTTATTTTAAACTAGGGAAATGATGTTAGACAAAAAGCAAATTCAAGTGATTTTCTTATTCGAGTTCAAGATGGGTTGTAAAACAGCGGAGACAACTTACAACAGCAACAATGCATTTGACCCAGGAACTGCCAACAAACATACAGAGCAGTGGTGGTTCAAGAAGTTTTGCAAAGGAGGTGAGAGCCTTGAAGATGGGGAGCAGAGGGGCCAGTCATCGGAAGCTGACAATGACCAGTTGAGAGCATCATCATAACTGATCCTCTTACAACTACATGAGAAGTAGATGCAAGAGATGTTAGAGATGCAGGTTTGATCCCTGGTTGGGGAAGATCCCCTGGAGAAGGACATAGCAACTCACTCCAGTATTCTTGCCTGGAGAATTCCATGAACAGAGGAGCCTGGAGGGCTACAGTCCATAGGGTCACAAAGAGTCAGACAACTTAAGTGACTTCACACACACCATAATTCACCTGACCTCTTGCTAACCAACTACCACTTCTTCAAGGATCTCAACAACTTTTGCAGGGAAGACACTTCCACAACATCAGGAGGCAGAAAATGCTTTCAAAGAGTTCATCAATTCCTCAAGCCCAGATTTTTAGGCTACAGTAATAAACAAACACTTCTTGTTGGCAAAAATGTGTTGACTGTAATGGTTCCTACTTTGATTAATAAAGATGTACTTAAGCCTAGTTATAATTATTTAAAATTAACAGTCTGAAACCTCAGTTACATTTGTACCAACCTGAGAGTCCCTTGGACTGCAAGGAGATCCAACCAGTCCATCCTAAAGGAGATCAGTCCTGGGTGTTCATTGGAAGGACTGATGCTGAAGCTGAAACTCCAATACTTTGGCCACTTCATGCGAAGAGTTGACTCATTAGAAAAGACCCTGATGCTGGGAAAGACTGAAGGCGGGAGGTGCAGGGGATGACAGAGGATGAGATGGTTGGATGGCATCACCGACTCGATGGACATGAGTTTGAGTAAACTCCGAGAGTTGGTGATGGACAGGGAGGCCTGGCGTGCTGTGCTTCATGAGGTTGCAAAGAGTCAGACATGACTGAGCAACTCAACTGAACTGAACTGAATAATAGCTATAGACATAACACACCTCCAAGCTTAGTCTTCGTTATTGATACTGCATCACTTTCATAAGTGTAGACAATTAACAAAACAATAAATCAAGTCCTAATTTGCTGTGTTTGCCAATTTCCATGGTGTTACTACTTCTTTGATTTCAAGTTACCAACAAGACATCAGTGAACATAAAGTTGGAAGGGGTGTCCAGAAGTATTCACTAGTACATAGTATTTCCAATACAGATAAAAGAGGCATAAATAATTTCAAGAGCATTGATAACAGTAAAATGTAGTAAAAAACAATTATGATGTGATGAGTTTTGAGTACTAATCTTTTTGTTTTTAATATAATTTACTTTAATTAAAAGTTTATATAATTTAGTTTTTAATGCTAACAAGGTCAGAAATTGTCCGAAAATTTAATAATTGGTTTTTAGGAGCTGGTGGGGGCTCGCTCCAGCACGTCACTAGCCTCAAACCACATCCCACACATTGTTGCTTATACCACCAGATTTACAAATCACTTTTCAGTTTTCTAAGTTAAAAATCACTTGGGGAAAGATGATAAATTTTGTTATGTTAAAGAGACGACCAAAAAAACCAAAAAAATAAATAAAAATTGCAATACAGATATCATTTGTATCTTTTATGTAGTCAATCTTGCAGTTAGCAATAGAAAATGTAGGAAACATTTATATACCCAAAGGCTTTAGCAAATCAACTAATAAAAGCACCTTTGCATCTGTGGGGGAAAGAAATGTAAGCAGAAGATATTTGTTGGGGTAAAAAAGAATATCAAAGCTTCCCAGGTGACACTAGTGGTAAAGAACCTGCCTGCCAATGGAGGAGACATGGGTTCGATCCCTGGGATGGGAAGATCTCCTGGGGAAGAAAATGGTAATCTACTCCAGTATTCTTGCCTGGAGAATCCCATGGAGAGAGGAGCCCCGAGGGCTACAGTCCACAGGGTTGCAAAGAGTCAGACATGAAATAACACACACACACATCAAGCTAAGAATAAAGATACTTGCATCAATTTTCACATATTAAACTGGTCAGAAAGACTTGATTTCCTAGGAGAATCCAAAGAAAAAGAAATAGCCACTTATAAGTGAATCATAATGATTCTTTCTGTAGACAAAAAAAAAGCAGCCACAATATAAATGCTTCAGATGCCATCATTACATGCCAATACCAACTTTTCAATCTGTAAAGATAAAAGGGAAAATTATAAGGAAATCCAAAGCTATTTCACTAATCCCTACAGCCAAAGTAAACCAGTGAGAGACTGAGAGAACTCCATGAAATGGTCATTTATGATTTAACTGGCACTTTTAAAGACTTTCAAAAATAAGTCTGCATTGCCTGGTAAATCTTTGAAAAACTGAAAGCAGTTAGGTAGCTCTCAGTCCTTTAGAAAAATTCAATTAACCAGCTTCATATTAAAAGGGTGAAAATTCACTACCTTCCCTTTCAGGGAAAGTACGCTCGTGTAAATGACTTTCCAAAACCAAGCATAGTGTCCTCTGGGTTTATTTATTTCAAAAGTAAGTCTTCAAAGCTGAGGGAAACATACAGCACACATATTGTTTATCTCTACAGGATGGAACATATGGAAAAATTTATAACTGTCAAGAGTTATTACACTGCAAAACAAACATGTGGACATATACAATAGGGATAAATATAGTAAGGCTCGCTCACAAATTGGAGATGCTGGAGGCACATGGAAAAGTTTACAAAAATTGCAATGTTTAAGACATCAGGAGGATAGTGGTGCTAACCCGGCTTAACAAAAAGACTGCATGCAATACACTCCACTCTTCTTTCTGAATTGTAACACAGGTTCAGGCATGCAGGCTAATTTGAGAAGCAGACCTTAAAAAAAAGGAAAGAAGAAAAACTATTCCTTCCTGTCTTGTGCTTAAAATTCCAAATAAGCATTATGGATACTAAAAGAGAAGAGTGGAGTGAGTAAAGTCAAGTCATAAATTTAATAACCATTGAATGATAAATATTTAGATAAAAACATAGCTGAAAATTTATTTTAACAAAATATTTATTATCAAGCATACTATTTCATTTTTAAAAACTTTAATGTATAGTAATATAAATTGCTGAATTAGGGTAATTTTAAAATATAATCCATTTGGCAATGACTTTCAGGGGAAAAAAGAAAATAAAAAAGGAGGGCACTAAACCTACACTTGAAAATGTAAAAATTTGTAGTTATCTTCCCAAATCCCCTCTTTCAATGTGGTCTAGTATTGGTATACATATTATTTCAAAGGTCTAATTTTCAAATACAAAGCTCTCATTAAAAAAAAATAATATTAATTTCCCTTAAAAGTTCTCAATATCAGTAGTGCCCTGAAGAAAAATCATTTTTAAGTGGAATATAAAGACAGAAAAGCAAGCCTAAGGAAATAAAAGCACTCCCTGCTCAAAGTACACATGAACTAAAAGGCAGAGGCTGAAATAAGGCTTGGACGTCCCTTCTGCTTTCTTTAGTCCCCTAGTCATTACTTTAACAGGCAAAGAATAACTAAACAGCAAAACTCGTTGACGGAAGCACATACTTTCCACACACTCTAAGTGTCAAAGGCCTGTTTAGAGAAAGGCCAAACAATCTACTGCATCTTAGACACAAGGGCCAGAATTAAGAGATGTCTCTGACTAAGGAGTCTATTTCTGCCTCCACCACAGCCTCATTTTGTAACCTTGGCGAAGAGATTTATCTGTTCGTCGCTTGACTTTAAAAATAAAAATGGAGCCACATAAACTCTACTTAGCTCCCTAGGATAGCGTGAGACTACAATAAATAATGCCCATAAAAGCTTTGATCTCTTCAGGAAAAAAAATGAATTCTGACATAGGCAAGAGAGGTTTTAGAAGTTCCTGAGAGACCAGTGCTAAGTCAAGGTGGAACACAAGGAACAGATAAACCACCAATCACTAGAAAATGCTTATTAACTCTTATTTATTTTCCAGGTAAAAATGGTCTTTGAAACTAAGCCCATAATCTGCCATCTAGATCCTATCCAATTTCCACTTCCATTACATCCACTTACGCCATCACTACAAATTATAACATCTGAACAGATAAGAGACAGCTAGAGTAACTAAACTTATGATTGGAAAAGCAGAGGGAAAGTCAGAGTACTTGATTTCTACAACCTGGCTCCTCCTGACAGTAAAAAGAAAAAAAAAAAATGAAGAATTGGAAAGTCAGTGGGAAAAGATCTCAGGTGTCTTTATAGTCCCATCTGCCCCTCTGTTGAGAAGTCATCAATACAGCTGCCAAAAGTTCTTGATGGAAAGATGATTTTTTTAAGATGAAACAACTGTACTTAATTGAATCTTACTTTCTGGATATATGCCAGTATGTGCATTTAAGTTATTAAGATTCTGGGGCACAATGGTTTCAGTTGAATCTTCTCTCTAAACTCTCTCATGTGTCTAATACATATAAATTCTATTTTTTAACTATTGGGCATATAGTGATGGCAACAGTTTGCTTCTTTTTTTCCTTAAAAGTTCCATTCACAATGGCCACACATTTCAAATGCCAGATACTTACTAATATATGACAAGAAAGCAGCATTTGAAAATTTATAATATGAAGTAAAATCATACAGAATAAAAAAGGAGTGAATGACTGAGCATACGAACAATCTTTGCAAAAATTCTACATCTTAACATAAACTGTTTTTGTTAAGACTGACCACAATCTTAAACCTTACTGAGCACTGAAGAACTGATGCTTTTGAACTGTGGTACTGCAGAAGACTCTTGAGAGTACCCTGGATGGCAAGGAGATCGAACCTGTCAATCCTAAAGGAAATCAGTCCTGAATATTCACTGGAAGGACTGATGCTGAAGCTGAAACTCCAATACTTTGGCCACCTGATGCAAAGAACTGATTCATTTGAAAAGACCCTGATGCTGGGAAAGATTAAAGGTGGGAGGAAAAGGAGACGACAGAGGATGAGATGGTTGGATGGCATCACCGACTCAATGGACATGAGTTTGAGTAAGCTCCAGGAGTTGGTGATGGACAGGGAGGCCTGGAGTGCTACAATTCTTGGGGTCGCAAAGAGATGGACATGACTGAGCAACTGAACTGAAATGAACTGAATCTTAAACCTTAGGGTTTGAAATCTACTATATAACCAATCTTTAATCATTATAACCTTCTAGGTAGGATATAGTGGTAGAGCACGTTTAACTTCTATTAGCATTAACTAATTCTGATATTTTCTTTGTATCCCAAGGATACCAAAATGTAGTGTTAGGTTTTGTTACAAATTTAGTCTATGTCATTAATAAGTACCATGGTCAGTAACAACATGGCAATAATAGTTAATAGGCCTTTGAAGATTGCATCTACCTTTTTATGTCCTGAAACAGGAGGCTTGGCTCCATCAGGTGAACCAGGTCATAAACATAAGATGTCATATTTTTCTCTCACTCTCATTTTCAAACTCATTTAATCTCTGAGCATCAGAAAGCGCAGTTTGCTTAAGACTAAATAGCAAGTAAATCACAGCAGAGGGATTTGAGCCCAAGTCCATCTTGCTTCCAATGTCTGTGTTCTTTTCATTATGCCCTGGGGCCTACTACCAGGGGGGAGAAACAGTGTTTTTTATACTACCAGAGGAAGGCATGGCCCTCTTAGCATCCAGAATATCAGTGACAGCTCTTGCCTACCATGATCAAGCAGAAGGAAACAGTGAGAGGGGGAAACTTCAGATTGCTATTCCCTATGTAACCCTGGATATATTTCTCCCATGGTATAAACAGCAGCTAGAATTCACCTCCTGGAGTGTTGTAAGTAGTAATGAGATAAGTTTTCCTTTCATATTAGTACTCAACAAGAGGAGATTAACATTGTATTTTCTTATTTTCATATCTCATCCAAGAATGTAACTCAGAATGTGTTAATCTGTGAGAAAGTAATTATTCACTTATTTAAACACTTGAATTAATTTTCCTTAAATTAGTGGATGTTTACACAGAGTGCATGTTCATAAAACAAAAACAGCTCATTTTATGAACACATTAAAGCTGACATCCTGCCAGCCTTCCTAAGACAAACACCTTAAGTTATTTTTTTAAAGATAAGGATAAAAGGAAAAAAAGACTCCGGAAATAAGAGATAAAATGATGAAATCCATGAATACGACCTCTTGACAGTTTTACTTAAAGTAGAAGAACTGAGTAAATTAAATTATCAGAGTCTAAAAGAACCAGAGATCATATTGCAACCAGGAAACAGACCTATCCCCAAAATGGATTTAGAATATATCTAACATTGGAGACACAAAGTTAATTCCTTCATCAGATCCTCTTCTTGCTTCTGCTTGAAATCCAAGGCACAAAGGATGAATTTACTTAATTTGCAACATTAGGAATCCCAAACTCTTCAGAGGAGCCCTCCAGGCTCCCTGGGTAGAGACAATTGCCAGAGTAAAATTTGGAAAAAAAAAAAAAAAAGAACAGCTAACTAATAAGGGCCTAGTGTATCGCACAGGGAATTCTACTCAGTACTCTGTGATGACCTCTATGGGAAAAGAATCTAAAAACAAAACAAAATGGATATATGTATGTGTATAACTAATTGACTCTGCTGTACGCCTGAAACTAACACAGGTACTGGACATCAACGATACCCCTATAAACATTTAAAAAAACAAACAAAAGAACCTCTTCAACCATAGATCCCTCTAGCTACTGCTTTCTCAGTTTTTCCTCACATCAAAAATAAATAAATAATTGAAACAGCTTACTCTTTCTCCGTAAAGGACTTTTTCATAACTAACTAGACTGACCTTCCTCTGAGGATTTTCAACAACCAATTTACCTTTTTTGCTAAAAGTGATATCCAAGTCTGCCTGAAACTGTGCACAAGGGATATCCATTAAATTAACTCTAATGATAATTTTGTATCAAATGGGGTCATATAAATATAATAATCTGACATTCTTGTTATAGACTTAAGAAAGCAAATAATCATGACTGATCTAAAAATAGAAGCCTAATCCATTTGAGGAAAAGAGTTCTGACAAATCCTATGAAAAGCCCAGTAAATACAAGATTACAAATATTTCCCTGTAAAATTTTCCTATTTACCCTTTTAATCCAAGATGCACTAAAAAATGAATAAAAGCTGCCACAAACTACAATATGAAACAATTGGTGGTCATATTAGTAAGGCAAGGGAAACTAACATACAGTGATCTCCTTGTGTCTCAGATTAAAAAAAAAAAAGGACTTCTTTCTTAAGAACAGTAAAAACACAATCAGTATCAGCTACCTTCCATAACGAAGCTTTCATCAATACCCTTGAAGAAAATGCATCTAAGCCAGTTTCCATGTGTTTCCAGAGCATTTATTTTTGCCTGTCAGAAATGATTCAGCTCCATAACCTACTGAGACCCAAGGCTGACTGAGAAGGAAAGGGTCATTAACCTGTCAAGAGCCTGTGGAGTGGCTGTGAAGAGTCAAAAAGTCTAAGTCACAGCTCCCTGTCCTTCTAGAGCTTTCTATTTGGTGTGCTGGAGAGCAAGACAGTTCAGTAGGCTTCACCACGTTTCAGATGCACCATTAGAAGACTGCATGATTTAGACTCAATCTAATAGAAAAACTTCACAAGATTGTCTATGGAAATGTCATCCATATAGAGCTGGAAGACTGAATGAAAGTTGGCAGACGTGCTGATGTTAAGTGGCATGTCACACTCAAAAGCATCCACATGGGGGGAAAAATTCGCGTTTGTAGTACAGAATAAAAACAAACATTAAAAGATCTTAAAATAAGGGAATGTGTGAAGATAGAAAAATAAGAGCATGTGTTGAAAAGCAGTCTTATTATTTTCCACATTTACTTATGTCTAAAGATATATTCAAAGCTAAATACAGGAATACCATATGTAGCTCTAAACCCTACCAAATGTAAAACAGGGTGGTTTTCCTTCTCACTGAATTATCATTTAATAACAACATTTAATAAAACTTCGCTGAGTGTCTACTATAGACCAGGCACTCCCTAACGGAATACACTGATGAGCAAACATTACATGCCTCCTGCCATCAGGGATCCAGAGAAGAGACAAGGACCTATCACATGTAACAAACACCATGTTGATACAATGATATGGGACAGACCACAGGGCACCTAACCGCAGGAAGGCCTATCTGAGGAAGTAAAATTTAGGTTGAGAACAGAAGGCTAAGCAGGAAAGAGGGATGATGAAAGAGGCAGTAGAACAGTATGTGAAAGAGCTGAACAAACGAGAAAGAAATTAAATTCAACAGAGGGCTAAGGCATGGACATGGGGAACCATGGTACAAGGTAAAGCTGGAGAGATAAGAAAGATCTAATCAAGAAGGGCTCTGCCTTAAGAACTGTAAGAAGTCACTGGAATGTTTAGAAAAGGGAACAATGTTATCGGCTTTGAATTTTTTAGAAGACTGCTCTGTCTACAGTGTAGAGTATGGAACAGTGTGGTACAGGAGAGGAAGACAGAAAGCTATGATCACAATCCTGTGAGAGATGATAGATCTTTGGACTGGAATGGCAGCATCAAAGGAAAAAGAGATGAGGGAAAATTGAAGAAATATTTAGGAGGTAGAATTATCAGAATTCTGCTTGGTGATGCAATGTAGGGAAGGAAGGAGAGGACAAGCCTACCTTCCAGGCTTCTGATTTAGACCACTGGGAGATGAAATCACTGGAGGTGGACAGGCTTGGAGAGAGATGGGTGGGAAAGTAACAAGATTAGGATTAAGATTGGGAATAAAATGTGAAATGTTTGGGAAGCCAGACCAGAGTGGGTTCTAAAATGAGGAGGAGGTAAAAACTGGAGAAGAGGTGTGATAGGTAAAAGAAAAATAGGGTGTTAAATATGTAGTTGAAATAGGACAATTTTTAAAGATGAGCTTAATAAAATTAGGAGCCCATAGAAAGGGAAGCAATAATAATATAACAAAAAACTTTCTTTTGAGTGCTTCCTTTGTCCCAACCACAAAACTTATTAGCACTTCAAAAAATATGAAATCTTTCCAGCTTCACAACTCTATGATATAGATATTATTATTTCCAACTAAGCACACAAAAACTGAGGCTGAGAGATGTTAAATACTTTGCCCAAAATTTCATAGCAACAGACCTCAAATTTGAATCCATATGTCTGATTACAAAGTCCACATTCATAATCACCATACCATACACAGGATTAGAGAAAAATCAAGAAACTGTAAGGTGAAAAAGGATGGGCCCCAGGCTTTAGGAAATGAGGAAAGCCTTTTTTTCATAACAGACAGGACAGAGGAAGAAAAAAAACATGTAGAAAGGTTTATTTTTAATGGCAAATGAGGAACAGGTTTTCCATTTGAAGATTTCTATCTTTCCTACTGGGGCTTCCCAGATGGTGCAGTGAGTGGTAAAGAATCTGCCTGCCAATGCAGAAGACACAAGAGACACAGGTCCGATTCCTGGGTCAAGAAGATCCCCTGGCATAGAAATGACAACCTGCTCCTGTATTCTTGCCTAGAAAATTCCATGGACAGAGGAGCCTGGCAGGCTATAGTCCATGAGGTCACAAAAGAGTTGGACACAACTGAGCAACTGAGCTCACACATACATCTTTCCTATTGACTTGGAGGTAGTCATTTGCTGAGAATCAAGACAGGATTAAAGAGTAGAAAATAACTGAAACTGTCACCCATTCACTCAACAAAAGGCACTGGGTACTATTCTAGGCACGGGGAATATAGTAGTAAGACAAAACAAAGTTACCAGTTCATACAATCCTTAAGTTTATGCAGGGGAACACATATAAAAAACAAACAAAGGTAATTTCACATTGTGATATGCTACTGGAGGAAATTAATCAGGATACTGGGGCCAAGAGAGCTTAGGGAGAATTGCTTTATATGAGGTGCTCAGGGGGATGCAAGCTGAGACTAGCAGGAAAAGCCCCAGGTGAAACACAGTGCCATGGAGGATGCAGGAGAGGGTTATCTAGGGAATGACACAAGACTTCTCGGTAATGCTGAGAGCAAAGATGAGGTGAGGGCCATGTATTGATGGAGACATTAATCTGCCCCACCGCATCTCGCACTGAATTTAGCAGCTTGGGAGCAATTGCAGAAAAAGCTCAGAGTCACCCACAGTTGTGAAAACACCAAGGGGACATGACTGATAATGGGGCACTGGAGTTCAGTAAGCTGACAAGAGATAAGTTAAGAGTTATGGTCCATGGAATCTAAAGTGAAGAGAAAAGGGAGTGAAGAACATGTGCCATATAATAGCAAGTACCTGAAAGGCTGAAGATTTGGCGTGTAAGCTGGAAAGATAAGGAAATTATGGCACAGAAAAGAAATACCAGTTAGCTTAGCTGAGTAGCAAAGGCATCCTCAAAGAAGCAGAGTACTGGACTTCCCTAGTGATCCAGTGGATAAGAATCCACCTGCCAATGCAGGGGATGCAGGTTCTATCCCTGGTCCGGGAAGATTCCACATGCCATGGGACAACTAGGTCTGTGCACCACAACCAATGAAGCCCTGTGTGTCCTACAGCCCTGCTCTGCAACAAGAGAAGCCACTGCAACGAGAGGCCCACGTTCTGCAACTAGAGAAAGGCTGTGTGCAGCAACAAAGACCCAGCTCAGTCAAAAACAAATAAATAAAAAGAAGCAGAGTATTTTACAGCAGGTGAAGAAATCATGGTCTAAAAGAAGTAGGGGTAGCCTAGGAAGACAAGGACCCTGTGACAGAGAAAGTGTGGGAAAATAAGGAGCATCCTTTCAGAAGAGTTATTAAAAAAAAAAAAAAAGCATCTTAGGGGAGAGCCAGACCATAAGTCAAGAGGAAGCTTCCTAAGAGTAGCTTACCAATGCTGAAATTTCAGACATGCCTGCCATCATGGCATCTGATCCTTGTGTGAAGGAACCAGTTCTCAGGGTGCAATAGTCTTCATCTATTGCTTCTCTTTTGCCCTGATTCCTCTAATATGACATTAATGTAGTAAAGGCAGAAATCCAAGAAAACCACTAGTCTGGAATAAACATCCTTTTAGACAAATAAAAAAAAAATTATACTTTGAAAAAAAAGAAAGCAGAGCTGCCATGTTGACATCAGAACAGTAAAGCAGTTTATTTAGAGTCGTTTGAACAAGGCAGACACAGTTTAAGGACCCAGGGGGGTTTTCAGTTTCCACCATCTGGTTCTTTCCCCAAGTCCTCTGCCATGCATCACAAAGTTCTCTGTGAATCCACTTAAAAAGGAAAGGGCTAACACTCCTTTTTATTTGCTTTAACATTGCCCTCAATAAAAGGTGGTACATCCAAAGGATAAAATAAATATTCAGCCACAAAAAAATCACAGTGCAAAAATATATTTACTCATGTGGAAAGGTGTTCTTTTTTCATTGTTGAGCATAAAAAGTAGACTTTAAAAAAAGATACTGAGTACGAGCTTATTTTTGCAAACAGGAAATGTTTTTTTTATTGCAGTTACATATGCATAACATAAAACTTACCATTTTAACTATTTTCAAATGTACAGTTTGGTGACATTAGATACAGTCACATTATTGTGCAACCATCATTACCATCCATCTCCTTAACTTTTTCATCTTCCCAAACTTAAATTCTGTATCTATCACACAAAAATAATAAATTTCTACATGTGAACACAAAAGGAGTCTGACCTGATATACTCTAAAAACGCTAATAATGGACAATGCAATTATAAATGATTTTCTTTTCTAAGTTTTCAGTTCAGTTCAGTTCAGTCACTCAGTCGTGTCCAACTCTTTGCGACCCCATGGACTGCTTGCCAGGCCTCCCTGTCCATCACCAACTCCCAGAGTTTACCCAAACTCATGTCCATTGAGTCAGGGATGCCATCCAACCATCTCATCCTCTGTCGTCCCATTCACCTCCTGCCTTCAATCTTTCCCAGCATCAGGGTCGTTTCAAATGAGTCAGTTCTTTGCATCAGGTGGCCAAAGTATTGGAGTTTCAGCTTCAACATCAGTCCTTCCAAAGAACACTCAGGACTGATCTCCTTTAGGATGGACTGGTTGGATCTCCTCACAGTCCAAGGGACTCTCAAAAGTCGTTTCCAACACCACAGTTCAAAAGCATCAATTCTTCTACGTTCAGCTTTCTTTATCATAGTCCAACTCTCACATCCATACATGACTACTGGAAAAACCATAGCTTTGACTATATGGACCTTTGTTGGCAAAGGAGCATCTCTGCTTTTTAATATGCTGTCTAGGTTGCTCATAGCATTTCTTCCAAGGAGCAAGCATCTTTTAATTTCATGTTTTGGCTGTGCTTAAAATTTTGTAGGTGTTTAATGGCTATTTCAGTAATCCAAATTTCCCTGAAGAAGTCTGTTATGAATCATGTCTCTCCAAAATGTGTATGCTGCTGCTAAGTCGTGTCAGTTGTGTTTGACCCTGTGTGACCCCATAGACGGCAGCCCACCAGGTTTCCCCATCCCTGGGATTCTCCAGGCAAGAACACTGGAGTGGGTTGCCATTTCCTTCTCCAATGTATGAAAAGTGAAAGTGAAGTCACTCAGTCGTGTCTGACTCTTAGAGACTCCATGGACTGCAGCCTACCAGGCTCTGCCGTCCATGGGATTTTCCAGGCAAGAGTACTGGAGTGGGTTGCCATTGCCTTCTCCAAGACAAAATGTGTATGTTAAAGCCCTAACATCCCCCCACCTCATGTGATGGTATTTGGAAATGGGGCCTTTGAGAAGTAACTATGTTAAATGAGGTCATGAAGTTTCCTTATGATGGAATTAGTGCTCATATAAGAGACACCAAAGAGCTTGCTTCTTCCCTTTCTCTCTTTACCCCCAGCCCTAACCATGTGAAGCCACATGCAAGCCAGGAAAAGGATGTGAACTGGCAGGCAACTTGATCTTCAACTTGTGAGCCTCCAGAACTGTGAAAAACTAAATTCTGATGCTTAAGCACCCAGTCTATGGTGTTTTGTTATAGCAGCCCAAGCAGACGAATACACATTCATTCAATTGTTACTGATCACCTAATAACTAATCATTTATTGAACAGCTATCATATGCCAGGAACATTATACCTTATCTCTAATCCTCTCAGTAACCCCACAAGCTAGAGGTTGTTCTATTCACTTTAGAAATAAGAGGGCTAAGGCCCAAATAATAATTACCCAAGGTCCCATAGCCAGTAAGTGATAAGTCAGATTTACCCACACTAAAGTTCATTACCTATCATTCCCCATAGCCCACACATATCTGCATCACCGAGTTTGTGGTATTTTAAAAACACAATCCAGACAAATAAAAAGTTGAATAATTCAAAAGGTTAATAAGAACGCATGATAAAAACAAAGAAGTAACAAGTACTAGGAGTTCCTAGGAGGGAGAGTTCAAGAGATCATGAAATGCCTCAATCTCTCCTTCATAAAAATATAGAGAATTACATTAGACTAAATCCTGTTGAAACTCATCCAAACCAAGTAAATAAAGTGGTAAGAGACAGTACAACCTTGGAACAAAGGCAAAATCTTAACAGAACTTGCTTTGACGTTTAAATTAGTACCTTTTAAAAAATCACCAAAAAAGCATTTTTTTTTCTACAAAGAATGCCACAGGTGATTTGTTTCATCACATCTTAATCTTCAGGAGGAAAAAATTACACAGAAGCATTTCTAAATTGTCTCCTACAGTTAACCAGTTATTAACAAAAAAGGGACAGGAAAAGTAGTTAAAACTACTTTCTAGAAGTGTGTGAAATTAGATTATCTGTTTATATCAAAAGATAATTTGAAAAGCTATAGAGAAATTCCTTCACAAAAGAAGAGCTATAATGGTCAAATAAATTTTTAACAATGCCTAGATTAGACAGGAATGTGAGACACACAGGACTCACATCATTTTGAAACAATATATCTTCAGTTTTCTTAAGTGAAGAGTTAGTTAACTACAAAGCAGTTTTTTAAAATGGTATTTCTGAAGTTAGCATTTTTAACGTGGGATACTTTTATAAAAATTCAAAATATTCCATGGAAATCTATGATGGCCCGTACATGAGATTTAGGGAGAAAAACAAATCTAGTACAGATCTATAAAAATCAAATTCGATGTTCTGTTAGCTCCTGCTATAAAACAACATGAGTCAGCCAACACAACATTATAAAGCAATTATATTCCAATTAAAAAATAAATTTAAAAAAATGCCACTGGATGCAAACAGCTTTTACTTTTTCTTAAAGAAAGCATTTTTTTAAATAAAAATTCCAATAAAACAGTAAGTAACAAACTAAAAGAATAAATAAGTTTTGTGTTTCTAAATTTAAAAAAAATTCAATTCATATGCTTTATTCATTGTTACAAGAAAATATTTAATTTCTAAAACAGAAAAGATCTATCTTGATAATGCTTTTAATTCAACAAAAAATTAGAGGTATTACTTAGAATTTGGTTTTGTGACAAAAATGATACTATGTTTTCATTATAGATATAAAATATGCTCATTGCTAGAAATTTGTAAAGTGAAGATAAAGATTAAAAAAAAATACAGCCATGTTCTCACCACTAACCCTTCCTTCTAATTAACACATTCTTATATTCATAAAAATTTTTGATAATTCTATATAAATTAGGTATTCAGCATTCTTTCTTATTCACTTAAACTTATGGCATTTTCCTATGCTATTATAAAGTCTTCAATAAAGTCACTTTTAATTCTAGGAAATATTCTAATAAATTACTTAACCACAATTCATACTTTAGCACATCATTTTGCTGACAAAAGATCCGTATAATCAAAGCTATGGTTTTTCTGGTAGTCATGTATGGATGTGAGAGTTGGCCCATAAAGAAGGCTGAGTGCCAAAGAATTCATGCTTTTGGACTGAGGTGCTGGAGAAGACTCTCAAGAGTCTCTTGGGCAGCAAGGAGATCAAACCAGTCAGTCCTAAAGGAAATACACCCTGAATATTCACTGGAAGGACTGACGCTAAAGCTGAAGCTCTACTACTCTGGCCACTTGATATGAAGAACCGACACACTGGAAAAGACCCTGATGTTAGGGAAGATTGAAGGCAGGAGAAGTGGGCTATAGAGGATAAGATGGTTGGATGGCATCACTGATGCAACGGACATGAGTTTGAGCAAACTCTGGGAGATTTTGAAGGACAGGGAAGTTTGGCGTGCTGCAGTCCATGGGGTCGCAAAGAGTCAGACACAACTCAGTGACTGAACAAACCAATAAAAACCCCAAAATTCACTTTAAACTATTAGGTTGCTTCTTGTTATGCTAATAATGCCAAGATAAACATCTTTGTGTTTTTTTGGATTCACAGATAATTTTCCTAGCATAAATTCTAGCAATTAAATCACTAGTCAAAGACATATAATCAGTAAAGAACAGGGCCTAGGTCAAGAGATGTGATAGACTCAGCCTGCATAGGTTCACAAGTACTTATTGTTAAATTTTTAGAAATTTTCTAATTAAGTTGTTAAACACCAACATCATTAAAAATCAAATTCTGTAAATGTATAATTAAATTTTAAATTAAAAAATACTCTAAATTCATCATTTTTTAATTGTATTCCTACACTTTACTAATATCTTTGCTCAGAGTTAATTATAGCTACTATATCTATACAGTGGAGATATTACTATATACTGGTATTCTACTGCACATCTCTTCCCATCAAAATTCAGTAATGTCACGTTGTAGCATAAGTTTAGCCATAGTGGGAGTATTCATATTGTGGAAATGGGAAAATGGTACAAATGGTACAAACCCTCCTAGAGAATCTAGAGAACTAGCCTGATTGAAGCCATACATGTATCTTGTTTATTTCACCCTCAGACTCTGCACTTTTCCACCTATCTACACCTTTAAGAAGTCCTCAAAAGGTAGAAGCAGAGACTGGCATCTAAGCATTTTAATAAGTTTTAATTTTTGAGCCACTTGAAAAAGAAAGAAAGTGAAAATTGCTCAATCGTGTCCGACTCTTTGCGACCCCATGGACTTATACAGTCCATGGAATTCTCCAAGCCAGAACACTGGAGTGGGTAGCCTGTTTCCTTCTCTAGAGCATCTTCCCTTGTTCAGGGGATCTTCTTTTCTCCAGGGGATCTTCCCAACACAGGGATCAAACCCAGGTCTCCCGCATGGCAGGCAGATTCTTTACTGTCAGAGCCACCAGGAAAGCTGGAGTAGATAGCCTTCTCTTCTCCAGGGGATCTTCCCAGCCCAGGAATCAAACCAGGGTCTCCTAAATTGCAGGTGGATTCTTTACCGGCTAAGTTATCAAATGTTGATAAAGTATTTTTAAAGAGGACTGTGTTGAGTGGTTGTTGGTGATCCAGAAATATTGACATCTTCAAGTAAAAAAGATATGAACAAATAATGATTTAACAAGACAAAAAGTGATAAATACCATAAGGTAAAATGATACAGAGATGCAAAGAAAGGAAACTATGTCCTTAAGAGTTTTAAAAGGTTCACAAAGGAACATTTTCAGATGAAAAACAGTGTCATAGAAAAGTAAAATGATTAAGGCTATCAAAAACTCCACCCTCTTCCTTTTCTTTTGTTTTTTCTTGGCCGCACTACACAGTGATGGAACTTATGCGCCCTGCAGTGGAAGGGCAGAGCAGTAACCACTGGACCATCAGAGAAGTCCCAACCTCTTTCTTTTCATAGCACTTTTATTTATCTACTTTATAATGTATCACTCCCCTCATCCTATGTTATAACGACTATTATATTCCTCTGCCCCACTAAACTACTCATACCTTCAGAGCCGAACTTTCTTTATCTTTCTGTCCATATCATAGTAGATGTTCAATAAATGTTTCTTTAATGAGTAAGTGAAAGGATGGATTAATGAACAAGAGCTGTTTATGAGCTTACAATTTGCTAAACACTGTCCGAAGCACTTGATATATATTAAATCATTTCATTTTCACTAAAACATTAAGAGGTAGGTGCTGCCATGACCAATGAGAGAACTAAGCTATTACACAGACAATGAAACTGAATCATAAAGAGATAATAATAACTAGAACAAAATCACACAGATGGCAGAAGAGCTAGACTATAAAACCAGTCACCATGCCACATCTCAGATAAATGAGTGAGCAGCAGGACAGCTCCTTTGTGCATCCATTCTTACATTATTTCTGAGTCTAAATAAGTAAATAAATAATGCCACTCAATGTAATCAGTTCATTCACATACATTACACATATGTGTAATCAGATCACATAGTACTGATCTCTCTGTCTTACATTTTAAATTTAAAAATATAAAATTAGTGAGTCCTAGATTTGACAACTTTTGATATGCAAATTTCTACATGTACTCCTAATCAAATATGCTTTAAAAGAACAATCCAATTTGTTTATAAGAACAAAATTATTTGTTTATAATTTTGTTATAAACAAAATTTATAATTTTGTTTATAAATTTGTTTATAATTTTGTATATATCCAATTTGTTTATAATTAGAACAAAATTATTTAAATATTCCCCTAAAATATTAGATACTTCATTTGAGTTTTGATACTCTAACAAGTGAAAGTCGCTCAGTTGTGTCCGACTCTTTGTGACCCAGGCCAGAATACTGGAGTGGGTAGCCTTTCCCTTCTCCAGGGGATCTTCCCAATCCAGGGATGGAACCCAGGTCTCCTGCATTGCAGACAGATTCTTTACCAGCTGAGCCACAAGGGAAGGAAAAGAAAGGGAAGGAAATGTCCACTGGAAGGACTGATGCTGAAGCTGAAACTCCAATACTTTGGCCACCTGATGCGAAGAACTGACTCATTTGAAAAGACCCTGATGTTGGGAAAGATTGAAGGCAGGAGGAGAAGGGGATGACAGAGGATGAGATGGTTGGGTGGCATCACCGACTCAATGGACATGAGTTTGGGTAAACTCCGGGAGTTGGTGATGGACAGGGAGGCCTGGCGTGCTGCAGTCCATGGAGTCGCAAGGAGTCAGACATGACTGAGCAACTGAACTGAACTGAACTCTAACAAGGCTACCCTTTTCTTATCTGCATACTTCATACTTGTTATACATTCATATATGCAGAGACTAGGAGATATAGTGTTTCTGTTAATATTTTTTTTTTTGTATTGAGGGATAGCCTATTAACAATGTTGTTACAGTTTTAGGTGAACAGGAAAGGAACTCAGCCATACATATATATGTATCCATTCTCCACCAAATTCTCCTCCCATCCAAGCTGCCACATAACATTGAAAAGAGTTCCATGTACTATACCATAGGTCCTTGTTGATTATCCATTTTAAATATAGCACAATGTATAAGCAAGCATAAATTCATTAGACTCAGAGATATAGTGTTAACTGTGTCACAAATGAATCAGGGTGAAAGTCACTTTGGGCTACCCTTAATATAAGACTACTGAATTCTGGGAGACCAAACTGATTGAAAAGCTATAAACAACTCGGTCAGAGACTGCTAAATCTCCAAGGTAAAAATCAATCAACAGATGTAAAAGAGCAAAAAAAATCACAAAACCAAAAAGGACTAGGGCTTGAAATATACCCAACAAACATTCATACTGTTATTAAAAAAAAAAAAGAAGAGAAGGAATATTTGCCCCTGATAAAATATCTTCATGACAATGGAGACCAAAAGATCACTGACCTTACCAACCAAAAGTGGTGATTTCAATAGCAATGAAGGAAAAGATAGCAATTAATATGTAAGATCATCACACCTAGACCAAGATATTGTATTGACTTTAATAAAAGGACACAGAATCAATCTATTAGTCAAGTTTGGTAAGTTAGTCCAAGACTGCTGTCAAAACAGAGTATTATTCCTACTTATTGATTTATTTGAAACCTGCTTCATTAAGAAATCCCAACTTATTTACCACACAGCCCAGCACTAAGAATGTGGAAGGATGGAACTGTGGAGGCTTGACCACTGCACACATTTCAGAAGTTACTTATGCGAAACTATGCCTCTCTCAAAGCAATTCTAAGGCAAGAAACAGAAGTATGCATTTGAAATATTTTTAAATCTTTTAATTAATACTGTGTAAGTTAAAAAAACCATAGTAACATTTTTATTATCCATCAAAGTCAGAGAAAATTATATTCCAGTTAATTCAATATTTTGATTCAATTTCTCCATCTATAAAATAAGCCTATTCTAGAGTATATGAATTAATATTTGCAAAATACTTAGAATACTGCCTTGTATGTGGATTAAATCACATGTAAGTGATTGTTAAATAAATAAAGTGATATAATTACAGGAAATTTTAATTCCAAAAATATCCTCAGCCTCCATCAAGTCTTTTTTTCTCCCCTTGAACTTGGTGGACTTGTGCCTATTCTGACCATTAAAGCAGGAAAAAGAAATGATGTTCTGTGGTTCCCAAGGCTCCTGCCTGGCTCTCTCTTTTTGGAATGCATGCTCTGGGGAACCCTGTTGGCTCACTCAAGGAAGCACAAACTAGTCCATTTGGAGATATCACAAGGAGAGACCCATATGGAGAGGAACTGGAGCCTTCCTAGCCAACGGACAGCAACAACTGCCAGAGTGAATGAGTCTTCAAATGATTCCAGTTCCCAGTTTTGAGTTTTCCAGCTTCAGATGTTGCAGAACAAAGAGAGAAGTCATCCTGCTGTGTCCTGTCTGAACTCCTGATCCACAGAATCTGTGAGCATAATAATCTATTTTTTCATGCCACTAAATGTTGGGGTAATTTGTTATGCAGTCATAGTAACAGAAGCAATAAAACTGCTACACTTAAGATTTGCATTTCAACCAAAAAAAAAAGACATTAAAGTGGCTTACAAAATTAAATAAAATGCAAATATGGCATGAATAGAACAGAGACTCATAAAGCAGGGACAACTGTCAGGCATTCAACACATTATTATAACAGTAATTGATACCAGTTATCTTCCATATGTAAGGTACTACAAGGAGCCGTGATTCAATGATTCTAAGAACGCTATATGGACAATAGTATCATCTTTATTTCACATATCACATGCTAACCAGAAATAAAAGGCTCTAAAACTAAAATTATGAAAAACATATTTTCCATATTTTCATCTTGCTTTGTTGATTCAGATGGCTTTTTTGGATCCTTGTAATGGATCGTCAGGCTTCCCAAGTGACTCAATGGTAAAGAACCCACCTTCTAATGCAGGAGACATAAGAGATGTGAATTCAATCCCTCGGGATCAGGAAGATCCCCTGGAGAAGAAAATAGCAACCCACTCCAGTATTCTTGAGTAGGAAATCACAGGGACAGAGAAGCCTGGCAGGCTACAGCTCATAGAGTCATAAAAGAGTCGGCCATGACTGAGCGACTAAACAACAATGGATCTCACCATGACTATTGCTAATCTATATCAGTAGAGTTGACAAACTTTTCTTAAAGGGTCAGATAATGAACATTTTAGTCGTTGAAAGCTATATATAGTCTTTGCTGCATATTCTTCTTTGTTATAGCTCTTTAAAAATACAAAACAATTCTCAGATTGTGCCCACCACAAAAATATTATGTGGGATGGCTCTGGGGCCATAGTTTGCCCAATAGACCACTATAGGGAAATGTTGAATACCAGAAGTTTGACCTAATAAGCTCATTTTTATTACAATACTTATAATAGTACCTACAGTTATACTAAATTAAGAAAACATCATTTCTGGCTCCAGCCTGTTATTATCCACTAAAACCACAAGCTTCCCTAAACTGTTGGTAAGTGAAAACATGGGGCCAAACATCCATAATTTCTATTACAATAAATGCCTATTAATAATTGACATTCACCTACATTGAAAAGGTCTGGAAGACTATCTGAAAGAAATGATCTCTCTTGGGTCTGGCTGCTTTTCCAGCCATCTACATGGACATTACTATGTTTGTTTATTGAGATTCATGACAGCCCAGTATGACTGATAAAACACTGACCACTTCTAACCTCTAGCATCAATCCTTTGCAAGAAAATGTTTATTTTTCTTGGCAGGAAGTGATGGAAACTGGAGAGAAATAGCCAGACTACCTTCATATGTAAGTGAACTGGAATTTCTAGGGAGCAGTCCCCGCTAGTAAATTTGTCTACACAGAGCTTAATCAACCAAATTTACAGCTGTTAACAGGTTGTGCCTCTGTATTCCCGAACATATAAATAAACTTCTTAATCAGAACAAAAACAGGTTCAGAGTCCAGTTGTTTAAACTGGAGTTGGTACAGCCAGGACCTAACTGCAGTTAAAGTGACTGTCAAGGAGAATCATAATCTTAGTAGAAAAGTTGTTTTCTAGTTTCCTCAAAGCTACAAAGATGCTGCTCAACAAACACTTCTGTGATCACCTAAAACCAAAGTTATACGATCCCATCTAAAATAAGATGCCTAATCTAATGCCAAATCAAACACACTGGTTTTCAAGTTGAAGTTCCAAATTAGGAAGAAGCTAATTACTTACATTTGAATTGGAAGGAGAAAGATTTTTAAGAGTCTGTAAATCAGAAGGCCCTTAGAAACTGGGATAAGTATTAGAGGAAATGAAATCATATGTATAAAAATTTTTATTCATTTTGCTTAGGAATGTAAAATAAATAAAGTTTAAGTAAATAAAAAGCAGTAAGTATAGGCTCACAGACAACCCTTCTTACAGACATAGGATAGATACAAGTTGAACACTAGTAGCTTAAGTGCTAGCCAGGTCATGGTAATAGAAACAACTTGTCTTGATGAATTAATTAGCTAAAATAGTCATCAGGAAAAGTAGCCAATCCAGTCACTGAAAAGACAAAACTAGCAAATTTACATCCTGCATTTTTGAAAATTCCTGGAAAATTAGAAGTGTTTAGAGGCATCTGATATTTTTGCTATTGTGTATGACACTCTATCTTTCTTTTATCTAAAAGACAAAGAAATACAAATTTCTTTGTATTGAGTACAAAACAGAGAAGTTAACCATATAGGAAAAGCCATTATCCATAAAAATAGCACTTTTGAGTATATATTATATTACATAATTGACAAATTATACTTATTATAAGTTGAGCTTAAACAATGCCATATCCTGTTTGAAACCCAAATTTTATGATAGATACTCATATGCTATACCTGCCAAATTCAACTTTTTCTCAAATTACTCTATTGTGACTTCAAACTAAGTGCCCACAGTAGAAGCTGATCAGAAGAAACAGCTCAGGTATATATATTTTCAAAGTTCTGAGAAGGGATCCAATAATACTTAAAATAATGACATTTAAGCACAAGCTTCTAGGTATAAGTATCTGAATTCTTCTGACAAAAGAAATATTTTTATACTGACAAAACAGAGCCCATTACTCTAAAACCTCATATATTTACTAGAAAAACAGGGGGAAATCAGGCTGAATAAATAAAATGAATAAATGATTCAGGGTCCCAAATAACCGTCAGCTTCTCCAATAAAGCTGTATGTCTGATGACCCAAAGTTTCAATGATCTTTTTCTCTGAAGTACTACAGCATGTGTGGACTAATCACATGGTCAAGTAATTGATGATATATTGATTTCTACTGTTTCCAAGTCATTTTTTATGTTGCTTTGTGTCTTTAGAAGCTTTTGAATCTCAAAGCAATCTAAACACATCAATAAGCAATTCTTAAGAACTTACTTCCTTTAAGACTTTCCCTAGTGCTGTGGAAAGGTATGCTCCAATTAGCTATCATATAAAAAGGTTTGAATACCAAGTTAAGGATTTTCACTTAATTCAGAGATCATGGCAAACCACTGAAAAAGAGTGAAATGGTAATAGCAATAATTTGAAGAAGTGTAATCTAGATTCTTGTGCAGGTTGGATTAGAGGGTTAAAAGACTGGAGGAAAAACGAAACAAAATTAAGAAACTTCAACTGTATACAGAGTAAGTGGCTGGTGCCTGAATGATGGTGGTGGGAGGGAAAATCGAAGTGGGCACAGAAACAGATAAAGGGAACCTAAAAATTGCCACAAACTGGCAATTTATTAAATTTGAGAATAAGACAGAAAGCACGGACCAGTTTAGCAAACATTTATGGAGATCTGATATTTGAACCTACAAGGCACTCAAAAATTATGAAAATGAAATTTGAACATAATCAATATTACAATATAGGTATAAACAACATATTATAATAGTCTGGAGGATGGCACAATCAATCCTGAGTAGAACTGGGAAGACCAATGTTTTAAGCCTGACTGTTAGAATAATGTTATGCCAAATAATATGCATTCTTTCTTCAAGATGTATCTTAATCCACCTCCCTTAAATTTCTTTCTACAAAGTCCAAGCCCAGATCATCTTTTATTTATAATACTTTGTTAGATTCCCAGCATCAAACATGCTCTTTCACCTAGTTGCTGCCTCCCAGAGTAAATCAAGTTCATTACCAAGTTTTATCACACTGCAAGGACAGAACTTTGGTGACTTTCAGTGATTTTGAGGATCAACCTGTTACTGCCAAAACAGTCTTCTTTAAGGCCTCTCATCCTACCTTTCTTCTGAGCTCTTCTCACTTTGGTCATAAGAGTTTTACATTCCTTTTTATCCAGGTTAAAACAGTGTATCCTCATTGTTAATGTGGTTTGAGGATCACCTGACCTAAAAGTCAGAAAATATGAGACTGGCTCTAGCACCTCCTGGTTACATGGACAAGTCCATGTGCATTCTTATTTCTCTATCTGAAGAAACAGAGCCAGACTCACAGGGATATTTTGAGGATTTATGTGAAGTTTTTATAAAGTGAGAAGAGACAATATATAAACTTCTGTAAATATGAAGGTGATTATAAATCCATATTAAGTAAACTCAACTCTTTACCTAATCAGTAACCAGTCTAAGTGGTTCAGAGCCTAGATCAGGGATTGGCTATTCCAAGTTTCTGACTCCGTTTGTTTTGGCATGCCAGGCTAATGGGCAGAGTAGAGAGGCACATTAGATGACTTTTAATCTATATCCATGAAGCGATGTTCCAAGACTCCTGGAGCTTTTGGCTTTATATCTCTATCCAAGCCAAATAAACTGAAGTTTTCATCTATAAGGAAAAACAAAAGCCTAACTGACCTTTTTAAGTATGATTAGAGTAGAATTTCCAATAACTACTCCACACTCTGTTTGTAAAACATTTTTAGCTTGGGAAATCGTTTTATTCACTATCCTCTCCTTCTATATAAATGTTCAGCTTGAGTCCTCTATCCAGTCATGTGTTAGCTGTCTATAACAATGCTGCACAACAGAACTTTCTGCAATGGCTATGTTCCATAACCATACTCTCTAATATAGTAGCCACTGGCCACCTGTAGCTATTGAGCACCTGTAATGCAGCTAGGGCATCTGAAGAACTAACTTTTTACTTTACTCTTAATTTATATTTAAATGGCCACAGATGTCCACTGGCTACCATTTGGGGCAGTTCCGGTCTATTGCTTGTGTGCCAGAAATATGCCCATTAAGACTTGTAAAATCATTGACAAAATTGGCAGACAGAGTATCCATAACACCCAAGTTATAAAAATTCTGCTTAAAAAAAATTCTTTCGATGCTCTTCAGAGTAAGGAGCTAGCTTCCCACAAGTGCACCTGCATAACTGTGGTTTCTGTCATTGCTCACTGCTCATTTCCATCAGGGAGTTAGAATGCCTTTCCTCCAACTGTATGCTAAGAAAATCCCCATTCATCTTTCAAAGCTAGTTCAAATGTTGCCATCTCCATGAGCACTCTTTAATATTTTTTTTTTGACAGCAACATAGCAGAGTGAAAAGAGATGCAGTTGAGGAAAAAGGCAGATCAAAGTCTGAACCCCAGAATTAGCCTTTACTACACCTTGAACAAATCTTGAGCCTCAATTTTCTCATCTATAAAATAGTAAAAAAAAACAAACAACAACAACAAAAAAAACTGTTTTAGCAAATTTGTTGTAAGAATTAAAAATTCTGAGCAACATTATATTATAGCTAGCATTTATTTAAGCATCTACTTGTATCAGTCACTATGGAAGTGGAACACATGATTTTTTTCTTTTCATTTTCATAGTAACCCTATAGTAAAAGTAATATTCCTTTACCTATTCATCCATATATTCAACACTGTTATTCGTTTATTCATTCAACAAACATTTAAGAGCCTAATGTGCCTGGTGAGAAACTGAGGATCAAGGAGTAAACCAAAAAAGTCCCAGAATCAGAAATTCTATAGTCTAGTGGAAAATATAGACAATAAGCAAGAAAATACAATATCAGTAGTGTCAAGCATTACAGAGGAAAACAAGGCAAGATAAAACAGAGAAAAATAGAGGATGTTATTTTATAGAAGAGATTGTCTAGTAAGGTCCCTGCACCAAGATGATATTTGGGCATAATAATAGAGCATGAGGATGAGCTATGTGCAAATATGTAGGAAGACTATTCCCAGGAGAAGGAATAGCAATTTACTGAGAGGTATTATGTAGTAGATCCTAAGCTAGATGCTGAAAATACATAAGTGAACCAAATAAAGTGACTGTCCTCCAGAATTTTACATTAATGTCAATAAATGAACAAATCCATCACAAGTGAAAAGTTCAATGAAGAAAAAAGAAAAATAAGGGGAAATAGAGGGTGTTGGAAAGAAGTACTGTTATTTCTACTTTAGAGATAAAGCTATAGAGAGTTTAAATCACAAGCTGGTAAATTATAAAGCAGGCATTTAATCCCATTAAGTAGCTCATTCTTTCAATTACTGGAACTCCAATACTTTGGCCACCAGATGTGAAGAACTGACTCGTTGGAAAAGACCCTGATGCTGGGAAAGATTGAAGGCAGAAGGAGAAGGGAACAACAGAGGATGACATGGTTGGATGGCATCACCGACTCAATGGACATGAGTTTGAGCAAGTTCCGGGAGTTAGTGATGGACAGGGAAGCCTGGCGTGCTGCAGTCAATGGGGTCACAAAGAGTCAGACATGACTGAGCAACTGAACTGAACTGAACTGATTCTCTCCCCACTATACTATTAATATATAGTCTCCACTGGGAACTACAGAATGACAAAATTCACAGTCTATTCCTTGTTATATCCCTAATACAAGTACAATGACATACAGGAGATGCAAAATAAGGTTGAATTAATGCAGGCTTCCCTGGTGGCTCAGAGGTTAAAGCGTCTGCCTCCAATGAGGGAGACCTGGGTTTGATCCCTGAGTCGGGAAGACCCCCTGGAGAAGGGAATGGCAACCCACTCCAGTATTCTTGCCTGGAGAATTCCATGGACAGAGAAGCCTAGTAGGCTACGGTCCACAGGGTCACAAAGAGTTGGACACAACTGACCGACTTCACTTTCACTTCACTAATGCAGATTTCCACTCTATATGTAATTATAAAAACTCCAATATAATTAAAGAGACCATGACCCCCAAACCAGGCATATGGCTCTCCTTATTTAGGGAAATCCCATTAACACATTCACAACAATGAATAAAACATAACATTTAAAGGTAAATGTGATAGGTTTTGGAAGGAAGTTGGAGTGAGAGAGAACTACTGAAATGGGCCTCGAATCTATTATTGCAACATAGAACTACTCATATGGGCTTGGCAAAGGGTAGGCTGGCAGACTGTAATAAATGGGGGAGGAATAACAAAGCTATCATCACATGGATGTTAACCAAACTGGTGACAAGCTAACAGTACTTGTCAAGCTTATTGACACTATTTGCCCAAGTATTTTCTTCATTGTCAACCCGTACGATTTAGAATGCTTCAAATTTCAAAGCTGCTTCCTATCAGTTAGAAAACTAGTTCACAACTGTCAGCACTTCAACTTATAAACAGAAAATCCCATGGCCATATGGAACAAATTCTCACCATGCTATAATAATGTTTAATCTGTGTGAAAACATCTTATTCATAATTGTTGTACTTTTTTCCTAATTTAAAAGCAATATATATCTATTCTTGAAAATGTGGAAAATTCAGAACTATCTAAAGGAGAAAATATCACCCAAAGATAACTGCTATCAATGAAATGTAGTATTTATTCCCAATATAAAGTGATTTATTTTTATATATGTATATGCACGTATATGTTTAATGGTTGTTATGGGAGTAGTTGTTATTTTTCATGGAAGTGTTATACTTTTTACATACATTTGTATATTGCTATTTTTCATTTAACATTAATATTACTTGAAAAGCAATCAGCCCACATTTTAAAGTATTAACTTTAATAATGGTAAAATATTCTACTGTATGTAACTAACTGTATCTCTATTGTTCATTTCAAATTTATGCCATTAAACTTGATGTTGGAATGAACATCACTGTATTCAATCTACATTAAAAATAATGATTCTTTTCTTAGAATAAATTCCAAGCAGTAAAACTCTGGTTTAAATTATACAGATATATTATATCAAGTTTTATAACTGTTGTCAAATGTCTTCCACAAGGTAATGCCAACTTACATTTCTGCTACTGAGTTATCTGAGAGTTTCCATTCCATACTTGCCCACAAAAGGTATCATATTTTTTGAAAATATGCAAGGCAAAAAATAACATGTCATTATTGAATTTGCATTATTTAATCAATGAAGCTAATCTTTTTTCTATTAGCCAGTCATATTTCTTCTGTGAAGTCTTCTTTTTAAATATTATCTGGCCATTTTATATTAGAGATTAGTATTGTTTCTCTCTTTGATTTTCATGAACACTTTGTGTATTTGCCCTTCATCAACATACATGCTGCAAATATTTCTACCTCTTTGTCATTGGCCTTTAAAGTTTTTCTAGTTAACAGATGTTTAAATTTTTCATGTGGTATTTATCAGCACTTTGCTACTAATTAGCTCCATTTAATTTACGCTGGAAAAGTTCCTAATACTTTTCTCTTAAAATTGGGTTGGAGCTGTTGATAAATGAAGATGTAGGCCCAAACATCCATAATTACTATTATAATAAATGTTTATTCATAATTGATCATTAAGAGAAGCTACTTGAAATAAAGAAACCCAACAAAGGGATGGTATCTATAATATATAAAGAACTTTCATATATCAATAAGAAAACAGCAGATGATACAAATGAACAAAAACTTACATAGGTACTTCACCAGAGAGACTATACAAATGACCAATAAGTTTATGAAGAAGGTCCTTAAAGTACTTTCTCACCAAGGAAAAATTAACAGAATACTATAATATTCAACATAGCCACTAAATGGCTAAAACAAAATAATTAAATATGAAGTCCCAGCAAGAATGTGGAATATTCAGAATTCAAACACTGCTGATAAGAATGTAAGCTAGTCCAACAATTTAGCTGTTGTACACCACCACTAAAACTGAACAAACACAAATCCTATGATCCAACAATTCAACTTCTCAGCTGAAGAGAACATGTAAATGGAAACAACCTGAGTGTCTGTCAATAGGAATATTACTCAGCCATAAAAAAGAATGAAGTAATACATTTGTAGCAATGGATGGACCTAAAGATTATCATACTAAGTAAAGTAAGCCAGGCAGAGAAAGACAAATACCATATGATATCACTTATATGTGGGATTAAAATAAATGATACTAATGAACTTATTTAAAAAAACAGAAATAGACACACAGATATAGAAAACAAATTGATGGTTATCAAGGGGAAGGGGATAAACCAGAAGTCTGAGATTAAAACATCTGTACTACTATATATAAAATAGATAACTAACAAAGACCTACTGTATAGCACAGGGAACTATATTTAATATCTTATAATAACCTATAATGGAAGAGAATGTAAACACACACACACATATATATATATACACGCACATGTGTTTGTATGTAAAACTGAATTACTTTCCTATATACCTGAAACTAATACAACCTTGTAAATCTACAATATTTTAATAAAAAAAATTTAAAGGAGAATATGTAAATTTACTCATCAAAAGACACAGTCATATTGGCAAAAATTGGAAAGTATTCAAAAATCCATTTGTACTAGAATGGATAAATGATGTAGTGGATTCTATTGAGTGAATAATCACACAGTGAAATACTACACAGTAAACAGAAAGAATAAACTATAATTACCAAAACAATTATGATGAGTCTCACAAATATACTGCTGAGTAAAAGAAGCCACATACAAAAAAATTATTCCTCTATGGTTCTATTTACATATAGTATAAGACCAATCAAACAAAAAAGTTCTAACCTATGGCTTAGAAATTGGACTGTGGTTACCCCTGGTGAGGGACACAGTGTGTCCTTTCAGCACACAATAAGGACCTCTAGGGTGCTGGCAATTTTTAGTTTCTTAATCTGGATTCTGGTTATATACATCTATTCAGTTTGTGAAAATTCAGTGAGTTACATGTTTATGATTTATGTACTTTTTCCACATATATGTTATATTCCAATATTTTAAAAATCTAAGAAAAAACAAAAAAACCTCCCACCTAAAAACTCCACACTAGGTGCAGAGGGCAAAAAATAAGTTTACCATATCATCTTCAGGGAAGAAATAAATCCTATGTTATTTAACTTTTTACAGATAATAGATAATGAGGAAAAGCTACCAAGTTTACTCTATGATTAAAAGGTAGGTACAATACTAGAAAGAAAGATCCCAGGGTATTCCTTAGCAAAATATTAACAAAAAAAACCTGGCAATATATTATTTTTATATAACCAAATAGAGTTTGGGAGTACAAGAAAGGCTCAACACTAGAAAATCCATTAACATATGTTACTACCTTAATAAAATAAAAGAGAAAATCCATACAATTTACCTCAGTAGACACAGGAAACACATTTGTGAAATTCTATAGTGATTCACTACTTTTGAAAATGTCCACTGATTCAGCAACAAAAAGAAACTTTCTAACATGAAAATTGATACATTAGAGGGAGTCTCTTTAAATCTGGAACAAAATAAGTTCCCACTAACATCATATCCATTCAAGAATAAAGAATTAAGAGATTTGAAAAGAAAAGGAATGCCATTGCATAGGACAGGATTCTCTCCCTGGAAAATCAAAGAAAATCTACAATTCATTTTCATAAGCAAGTAAAGCAAGTTTGCTGGACTCAAAATCTATACATAAAATCAATTTTTTCAGGTAATTACCAGTGTGACTGTATAACTCCCATTTTTAAAAAAACTCTTAAGAACTTTTATTAGAAAAAAATTAATAAAAATGTGTAAGCTCTCTGGGGATAAAACTCTATAATATTACTAAAGAAGGTCTAAATAAATAGAGGAAAAAACATTTTCATGAGTGAGAAAATTCACTGTCATAAATATGTAAATTCTCCTCACTTAAGTTTTGAACTCAATATAATCCTAGTAGAAACACAAGATAATTTTTGGTGAAAATATATCACAGAAGGAGACAGATAATCTTCCAAACGAATGGTATCAGAGACAGAAGCAAAGGACATTTTAAAAACGGAAATAAAGATTTCAGGGGTGATTTCTGATTTTTCTTTTTTCTATTTTGGATCTTTTCATTTTCAGGGGTAATATCTCTTCTCCATGAGACTTTTTTTTTTGAGGGGGGTGTTGCACCCCATGGCATGCGGATCTTCCCAGGCGGCACTAGTGGTAAAGAGCCTGCCTGTGGACACAAGCGACTCCGGTTCGATCCCTGTGTTGGGAAGATCCCCTGGAGGAGGAAATGGCAACCCACTCCAGTATTCTTGCCTGGAGAATCCTGTGGACAGAGGAGCCTGTCAGCCTGTCAGTCCGTGGGGTAGCAGAGTCAGATATGACTGAGTGACTGAGCATGCACGGGCATGCAGGTTCGTAGTTCGCTGCCCAAGGATGGAACCCAGGCTCCCTGCAGTGGAAGTGCAGAAACTTAACCACTGGACCACCAGGGAAGTCCCAAGCCTTATTTTTCCTAAAACATCCCAAAGCTTCAGAAACCAAACAAAACAATATTAGAATAAATACCTAAAGGTCACATAAGAGTTACTCACTGAAGAAATGAACCAAACTCAATCCAGGAAGCCATCTGATTCTTAATAGACAGTATAAAAGATAATAATTGAAAGCAAACAAACAAAAATTTCATTAGGACAAATCCTAACCTGAAAGTTAGTTTAAAATCCTCTTTAAACTTGTTTATGTTTATATTCCCCCACCAATAGAAACATAGAAAGAATACCATTCATATAATTTTGACTAAGCCCTTTAGTATTCCTACCAAATGTGAACACAGAAAGACAAACCAGAGTTTAAGAAAGATCTTTTTAGTGCTTTTATATTACCAATCATTTAGAAAACCTAGAGAATCAATGTTTGCAGAATGAGAAAGAAAAAAATGGAAGTAACCCAAGGAAAAAGATACTAGAGAAAAACAATGAAGCAAACTTGGAAACTTGGGGACATGGTCTGGAGTTTAATATTAATGAAATGATCGGCTTAGAATATCAACTTTAAGTCATTTTGAATAGTGGTTAGGAAAATATCAGCCCACAGGAATTTTCCACAGGCCTGCCCAAATTTATTAGTCATGGCAGTAAATAGGAATGGTCTAAGGAAGTATACTTTTTACTATGAGTTAGATTTTCGGTTTGTCCTTTTTTCTGCATTTTCACTTTCCTACTCCTAGGAATTTTCTTTTTAATATCCAAACTGCTTTTCTTAAGGGTCTAGACTATGCTAACTTTCATAAGGATATTTGCAAGCTTTCCCACATTCTACTCTTTGAGCCTTTGCTCATTTAGCTCCATAAAAGTAGAATGTTCTTGGCACACATCTAACATATATCAAAATCCTACTTGACCTTCAAAGGAACAATTTAAATATCATTTCCTCACTCAAGAACTCTATGTATTTAATAGTTCCTGTTCCTGTATCCTCCATTTATTCTAAGGAGAAACTACCACTTCACGAGCCTCTACTACATGCCAGGTGCTCTACAAAAGAGTTTCATTTTAATCTTCTCAATGGTCCTACAAAGTACTATTCTCTCCATTCTGCAGAATGAGAAACTAAAGCTATGAGAGGTTATACTGCACAATAAGTCATGGATACGAGATTCAAATGAAGCCTATCTGACTTCAAAGTCCATGGTCTTTACATAATTTTAAGCTGCTTCTATTATAGCCGTTACCATAGACTGAGTTATGATGAGTTGTTTATATGTCAGTCCACCCTCAGAGGTTATGAGATCTTTGAAGGCAAAGACTCTGTCCTGTCTAGGTTTGAACATGCCTGTCCTAGTATATTGTCGATTATGTAGTACATAAAGCACTCTAGTAGTGCTAGATATGATATGAGGAAATTAATACAACATTGTATTAATTTATAATTAGCTCTCATACAATTAGTTCTTGTACAGAGAAGGCAATGGCACCGCACTCCAGTACTCTTGCCTAGAAAATCCCATGGACAGAGGAGCCTGGTAGGCTGCAGTCCATGGGGTCGCGAAGAGTCAAACAGGACTGAGCAACTTCATTTTCACTTTTCACTTTTATGCACTGGAGAAGGAAATGGCAACCCACTCCAGTGTTCTAGCCTGGAGAATCCCAGGGATGGGGTCACACAGAGTCGGACAAGACTGAAGTGACTTAGCAGTAGCAGTAATTAGCTCTTTTAAGGCCTCATGATCATAAAAAATTAAGTACCTGGGACCAGAGTTATCCTCCTATTATATGCAGAGAACCTTGATAAAATATACAAAAGAATTATTGTTACACCTTGGACAAACGTCAGTATAAGACTGTGTCCCCTAAGTGAAGGGAAATGAATAAGGTAAGCCCCCAAATTACTCAGGATGTCTGTCTGAAAGCATTTTCTGGAATGCAACACAGGGAGTGGTACCGCAATCACAGTACAGATGTCTTATTGACTTGGGGTGAACAGAGTCTAGAATTTGAAGAAGAGAAGAGATGGACTCTGCAGGACAGAGTAGAGAGAAGGCAGCCATGCAGAGAAGAGCTCAAGAAACCTGTGCAGGGGTCTTCTTGAGATTATGGGTAAAACTAAGTTATACATGTATAGAGTAAAGGCCACAGAAACAAACTTCAATGAGTGGTAATCTGAATAACTTCCAGAATTCATACAAGGCTGTGACATATTTTGACCAGCTAAAGTAGAGCCCTCAATAAATATCTAGAACATTGCACAGAGACTCTAAAAGGGTCCTGAGTAGCTCTGGAGTGGTACTTAAAAAGTAAGGATGCAGGGATTCCCTGGTGGTCCAATGGTTAAGAATCTGCCTTGCAATGCAGGTGACCTGGGTTTGATCCCTGGCCAGAGAACTAAGATCCCACATGCCACAGAGCAACGAAGCCCAGGCGCAGCAACTACCGAGCCCACATTCCACAACTAGAGAGTCTTGGCACAGCAACAGAAGATCCCACGTGATGCAACCAGGATCCAAGGCAGCCAGATAAAATAAATCTTCTTTAAAAGTTAGAATGCATCAGAAAAACTAGGAGGGTTTGTTAAAACCCAGACTGCTAAGTATCACCCCATAGTTTCTGATTTAGTGATTTTGGAGCAAAACTCTAAAATTCACATTTCTAACCAGTTTCCACGTAATACTGATGCAGATAGTTCAGGTAACGTATTTTGAGAACCACTGCGCTAGAGAAAAGATAACTCTTGACTCCAACTCAGTTCAAGAGAGTTGATCCACAATTAACTTAAACAACTTGCTATACATAAACCTAACACACGCTTGATAGAAAGACAATAAAATTTTCCATTTAACAACGTAACATTCATAACATCCAATAAAAACTATCAGACATACAAGGAAGCAAGAGAAATAAACCCATAAACAAAAAAAGAAATTAGTAAATAAAACAGCTATATAAATGACAAAGATACAGAAATAGCAGAGAAAGACCATAAAAGAACTAGATCTACTTATTTTGTGAATATAAAGGGAAACAAAAACACGAAGAGAAACGAAAGATACACACACACACAAACCAGAGCTCCTAAAAGTGAAAAACACATTATCTGAAGTGAAAAATTCAGTGACTAGAATTAATCACAGATTAGACATAAGAAAAGATCAATGACCTTGAAGCACCATGGAAATTATCCAAATTGAGGCACAGAAAAAAGAAAGATAAAATTAACAAAGGCTCACTATCTGTGGAACAAAATCAACTATTTTAACATATATATAATTAGAGTGCCATGAATGGAGAAAGGCCAGGGGTGGGGGATGTGCAGGACAGTATTTGAAAAACTAATGGCCAAAAGCTGCCATATTTGATGGCGGGGGGGGGGGGGGGGGGGGGGGGTGGGACAGATAAAAGCTTGACAAATGGCAGGCAAGATAAACATAAAGAAAACCACTGAAATTCACATCATTATCAAAGTGCTAAAAGAAAAGTTATAAACAGAGAAAAAATTTTAAGCAGTAGCGGAAAAAACATTACATACAACAAAGGTTAAGAATTCCTTTGAATTCTCATGCAAAACAACATAAGCTAGAATATAATAGAATGACAACTTTAGTGCGAAAAGGAAAAACACACACGCCCACACAAAATACTGTCACTGCAGAATCTGTATCTAGTAAAAATACCCTTTAAAAATAAAGGTAAAAATAAAGATTTTTTTGCAGAAAAACAAAGGCTGAGAGAATTTATTGCAAACACATCTGCAATAAAAGAAATGTTAGAGAACATTCTTCAGGATGTAGTTAAATGATGCCAGATGAAAACCTGGATCTACACAAAGAATATCAGAAAAGGTAAATATGTAGCATTTATTATTAATTTTTAGTTTTAATACTTAATATTTGCTAATAAATATCAAATCATCATTTATAAATTGTATTATCATAGTGAACATGTACAAATTAAACTTTGATAAATTTATAAAATAAATTTAATTAAAATATTAGTATTTAATGTTAAATATAAAAGACTTTTTTTCCTCATTTATTTAATTCCTTCGAACACTGTTTAAAGCACAAAATGTTACCTTTTAATTAGCATGTTTTGGTACCACTATGTATCACACATTATGCTGCAATCTGGGGATAAAGTGATAAATCAGAAATAATATTTACCCTCAAGACACTTAGGAGGAAGAAAGATAAATATGGTTATATATGTGCAATAAGTAAGGACTTTTGAGAAGAGTAGGTACTTGCCATAGTCAGGGCAAGGAAGGAAGTGATCAATTCTGCTAGGAGATAAGTTCTACAGAAAAGTCTTCATCCTAAGGTGATGACAGAGTTAAGATTTGAAAGATATACAGATGTTCAATAAGTGAATTTGGGGATGAAGTTAGGAAAATACAATATATTCCAGAAATAGAAGAGGCATGAGATAGTGTGAGTCAGTAAAATAATTCAGTAAGGCTGAAGCAGAAGACAGAAAGGGAACAGAGCTGAGACCAGATAAAGGGACCACAAAAATCTGTATCATGAAAAAAGAAGTATGGATTTCAGAGACAACTAGGAGTACCTGATAAATTTTTAATTGCAGAATAATGTTTTCTTTGTGTTTTTGTGTGTTTGCTTTAAAGAGCACTTTCACAATAAAGATATAGGGAAAGGATAGGGTATACGGAAAGGGCCGAGGACAGGACTGGAGATGTGGATACTGTATAACTTAGGGAATGACTAAGGAAACCTAAACTAAGGCAAAGATGAACCACTTGCTCCTTCTTGATACTCTTCCTTCACTGGTCTTCCAGCACACCACACTAGATCTCCTGGTCATTTCACTGGTTGCTTCTTCTCGGTCTCCTTTGTCAATTCCCTTTTTGTCCCCATCTCACCCAAACCTAGACTTCTTAGTGTTGAAGAGCACTGTGCTCAGTTCTTGTCCCTTTCCCCATCTACTTGTACTTTTAGAACATTCATTTAGCCTTCGGTTTTAAATACCATATATTTGCATTTGACTCTCAAATTTATTTCCACTGAATTCTAAACTCATGCATCTGACTATCTACTCAATACCTTCACTTGGATACAAAGTAGACATCTCAAAGTTAACTAAGTCCAACAACTCAAGGCTTATTGCTCCCTTCTAAAGTTCTTCCACCCACAGCATTTTCATCTCAGTTGATGGGAAATAGTTACTCGGTGAGGGGAGGAAAAGAAACCTTAGATTTATCTTGACCCTGTCTGTTATGTCCAGTATTTAATCTATTAGAAACTACCGTTGCCAACTACTGTTGGACTAAGTGCTAGTCCACTTAGCACTAAACACTCCATCCAAGCTACGTTCATTTCTTGATTAAAATATTCCAACAACCTCCTAACTGGTCTGTTTCAGTCCTTGCTCACGCAATCCATTCTCAGCCCAGCAACCAAAGTGGCTCTCTGAAAACATACATCTGGTATCTCTTCTCTGCCCAACGCATACCTCCATTCAGTGCTCCACAAAGGCCCTAAAGAAACTGACTGCTGTTAAATCTAAAATCTCATTTCCCATGACACTTCCCCTTGCTCACTTGTACTCCAGAGGTACTCCATATGTACTGGCCTCCTTGGTGTTCCCTGAACTCATCAGGGATACTCTCATCTTTTTTGCACTGACTTACTCTATCTGGAAAGCTTTTCCCCAGATATTCTCATACTCCTTCAGGTTTTGGCTCAGATTCCATCTTCTCAGTAAAGTCAACAAAGATCACTATTTTTAAAATCACAACTCTTTCCACACTCCCACAGTTCAAAACCCCCATCTTATCATACTATTTCTTTCTTTGTGGCATTAACACCTTTTAAAATACTATACAATTCATTTAACTCTTAGATCTAGTTTTTATTATCTGTCCTCACCACAAGCTTCATGAAGGCAGGGATCTCTTTTTGCTATTATTCATTGATACATCTGATACATGCTGGGAAAGATTGAAGGCAGGAGGAGAAGGGGACGACAGAGGATAAGATGGTTGGATGACATCACCAACTCTATGAACATGAGTTTGAGCAGGCTTCAGGAGTTGGTGATGGACAGGGAAGCTTGGTGTGCTGCAGTCCATGGGGTCGCAAAGAGTCGGACATGACTGAGGGGCTAAACTGGACTGACTGATACATCTTAGTCGACTAGAACAGAGTCCTGTATATACTACTGCTAAAAAAGTATTCCTGAAATGAATAAATAAATAAATAAATAAATAAATCAGTGATGTAGAGAACACAGCTAAGAGAAAGGTGAAGAATATATAATTAGCAGGATTTGCCCATCAGTAGTATCTGGAGGGTAAATGACAAAAAGAGGTGTGAATTGACATTCATATGTCCAACAAGGGACAGAGGAAGCAAAGACAAATTTGTGAAAAGAGTTCAGTTTTGTACATGTGGAGTAAATGACTTACTTATATCCTCTAGTAAATCTGTCTCACAGTCCAAATCCTGAAAGTCAAACCCAGGTCTTAATCTGGTGACCTATTTTTGTGGAGGCCATGTTTTTGTTCTCATTTTTTCATTTCTTTGCAACTTTTTATTTAATATGATGGGAACACTTCTATTTAGTTAACTTTTTGAAGTATCTTTGAAAGTTCTCTTTTTAATTGTGGTAAAATACATATTACAAAAAATTTACCAACTTAACCACTTATGAGTATACAATTCATCAGTGTTCAGTATATTCACATTGTTGTATTAACACAACCAATTTCTAGAACTTTCTCTTCTTAGAAAACTATACCCATTAAACAACTTCTCATTACCACCTCCCCCAGTTCTTGGCAACTACATTCTACCTTTTGTCTCTATGAGCTAAACTACTCTAGATGCCTCATATTAATGAAATCATATGCTATCTGTCTCTACTACTGTCTCATTACACTCAGTTTTATGTTCTCAAGGTTCATCCATATTGCAACATTTTCTTTCTTTTTAAGGCTGAATAATTTTCCATGCATCTGCTGATGAACATCTGGATTGATTCTATCTTCTGGCTATGGTAAACAATGCTGCTATGAACATGAATATATAAGTATCTTTTCCATTTCTCTGCAATCTTGGGATGATTATGGGAAATGTTAGAGAAGACCATAAGCTGGGGATGGTAAGACTGATTGTTGGAAACTAGCATTTCACCAAAGAAACCTGGAAAACTTCAGAGAAATACAACATGGCAGTAGCAATAGTCTTAGACATGTACAGATGACTTGAAGGCCAACCAGTGGGGACCCGTCCCTGACCTAAACACCGCTGGGCTATATACGTCACACAGAGGAGGACTCACTTCTCATTTTATGTTTTTAATTATAAAAACGCTACTAATAAACCCTACCTGGGTGTGATAATGATTTATAAGCTCATATTAATAGGTGCACTTTAAAGATGAAAGACAAAGTAACCACCTTACATTAAAATAAATTGAGGATAAAACTTGGCAGCATAACCAGTGAATATGTTCAACTATTAACTTATCCTGCAGGCAATGCCTTTGCTGGCTTAATATTTCAAAAGCTTTCTTTTTTCAAGATCATTCCTGTCTACCTAGCAATAATACACACTGAATTAAAACTAGCTAAAAACATTCAGTCAAGAGAGTAAAACTTTTTCTTAAAAAGTTGTATTTAGTATGTTTAAGCCCTTTATATGGTATTTTATTTTTCTGTTCAAACAGCAATATGGATACTAACAGTCCAAAGAAGAAAAACAAGAAAATATATAAAACACTAATTCTGAAAGAAAAGAAAGCTGAAAAAAACCAAGTTCTGCCTGAGAATCCAATCTCAAAGCAATGTTAATAATGACATTATATAAAATTAATTTTATATGAATATATATAATCCAGAGTTAATGTCAGGATTTTCCAAGGTTTCTCTTTTTTTGTTATGCCACATGGCTGTGGGAATGAGATGTGGGATCTAGTTTCCCGACCAGGGATCAAACCCGGGTCCACAGCAGTAGAAACACAAGAGTCCATATCACTGAATTGCCATGGAATTCCCTACACTTTTTTTTGAAGTTTATATCATCAAAAAATAGAAAATATGGAGTGATACTTTTTACTATTTTAAATGAAAGTATTTCTTGGCAAGTTATAAGAAACAGAACCTATTACAGATTTTTGATGAGAGAAACTAGTATACATTAGCTTCCTATCACCTAGCAAAGTGCCTAGCATTTACCAGGAGTCAAAAAATATTTATAAATGAATAATGAGTAAAAGAACAAATGAGAGACCAAACCAGTAAACTTCATTTTCTGATCTATCTGTATGTGTTCGCTGCAGAGTACTATCTTCTAACAGCTACCATATGATCATCTTGGTTCTGGTGCTAATAAAAAATGTATCAAGTATATACATAGTGTTTCCTACAAACATTTTCCCTTCTAAATACTTTTGCTAAGTCCTTCTAATTTCAGAAAGATATTTTAGGAGTGAACATATAAGAAAAAAGCTCCTTGCAAAAGCAACAGGCATGTTTTGATAATAACCTATACAGATGACTCCTGCTTCATAATTTTCGGTCAAAGACATTCTTAGCCAAATGACAGAAAGCAAGACTGGTTGTAAACAAATAGGGAACATACAACCAAGAAAAGTCAGGCTATATCTTTGAATCAACCAGTTTTATTCCCTATAGGATGAATAAATTTCCTCTGTTACCACAGGCCCAGAAAATAATTTGGCAAGAGCCTGGAAAACTCACTATTTAATTCCCAGTGTAGCCCACTTCATTCTTTTGGACACTTCTAAGGACCAGAAAACTCTTCTTTGTATGGAGCCAAAATCAATCGCCGTATAACATACAACCATTGGCTATCATTTTATGTTGTGAACCCTCACAGTCTCACTCTAAACCCTCTTCTATAGGGATGTCCATCAAAGATTAGGAGATGGCTATTATGACCTCTTGGCTTCTCCAGTGGCTCTGTGGAAAGAACCCACCTGCAATGCCGGAAACACAGGAGACACAGGTTCAATCCCTGGGTCAGGAAGATCCCATGGAGGAGGAAATGGCAACCCACTCCAATTTTCTTGAGGGGGAAAATCCCATGGACAGAGAAGACTGGTAGGCTGCAGTCATAGGGTCACAAAGAGTTGGACACAACTGAGCAACTAAGGATGCATGCACAATATATATTACATTCTAAATCTGTCCTCAGCAAACTTCATCTTTTTGATCAAGGCCATCATCCCTGTATGTTTAAAAACTCTCGATTCCTATGTCCATCATCTAGTAACTTTAGCCATTCTTCTCCAATTATGCATTATCTACAAATCTGATCAGTGTGCCAGCTATTATTTCCTTTTCCTCTTTGTTTATGTATTATGTAATATGAAGCTGAAGACAGGATTCCTGTAGTATCCCAGAATCTTCCTTTTCTGTTAACACTCTTTCAGATAATTATTCAACCAGCAGCACATTAATGTAACTGTATTATCATATCACTCTCACTCATCTTGCCTACAATGATATCATGATGGTATGGTCCATCATGATAAAATTCAGACACTTGTAGCGCGTGTTAATAGTCTAATAATCTGCTAAAGGAGAATGAATTTAGGTTAATCTACCATAACATTTTTTTTAATAAACTCAGGTTAGCTCCTTAAAGATCAATATTTTTCCTTTGGAGTGCTCATCTGCTAAATCATCTAACCTGGAATTTTACTGAGGACTCATGTCACATTCACTGCCTGTAGGGAACAAGAAAGAGAACCCATAGATGCTATTATTGCCTTGTGTGTGTACTAAGTCGCCACAGTCGTGTCCCACTCCTTGCAACCCTATGGACCATAACCCGCCAGGCTCCTCTGTCTGTGGGATTCTCTAAGCAAGAACACTGGCATGGGTTGCCATGCCCTTCTCTAGGGGATCTTCCCGACAGGGACTGAACCCACATCACTAAAGTCTCTTGCACTTGGCAGGTGGGTTCTTTACCACTAGGACCACTGTTGCCTTAGGCTCAGTGATCTGTCCTTTCTCTCTCTTTTTTTCCTCCTTCATTCTTC